>NW_017729032.1:69539341-69541947 GCF_001723915.1 Gavialis gangeticus
CTTTCCTGGGTGTCGGTTGTCAGTTGTCCCATCTGGTTTAGCAGGGGTCCAATGTTGCCCTTGCTTTTCCTCCAGCTCCCCACATAACTGAAAAAGGACTTTTTATTGTCCTTGATACTCGAAGCTAGTTGGAGTTCAGTTGCAGCCTTGGCTTTCCTGGTTTGCTCCCTGCAGGACCGGACCAGTGCAGAATAATCCTCCTTGGAGGCGAATCCCATCCTCCATCCTTTGTAGGCCTTTCCTTTTAGCCTCAGGAGGTCTGTTAGGTCCCTGGAGAGCCAGAGGGTCTGCTGTGCCCTCTTGCTGCCTTTCCTCCGAGATGGAATAGACTTAGCTTGTGCATTGAGGATCGCTCCCTTGAGGAGCAACCACTCTTCCTGAACTCCCTTCCCCCTGGGGTCATGGTCCCTTAGGGCCTGACTGACAAGCCTCCTGAGCTTGTCAAAGTCAGCTTTCCTGAAGTCAAAGACTTCAGTGTTGCTGACTGACTTGCCAGCTTTACAGCAGATGGTGAAGGTGATCAGCTCGTGGTCACTGTCACCCAGCTTCCCATCAATCACTAGGTCACTGATTAGGTCATCCCCAGTTGCCAGTACCAGGTCAAGCAGTGCTTTACCTCTCATTGGCCCATAGTCTTCTTGGGTCAGGTAGAGGTCATCCACACATGATAGGAAGCTTTGCGACTGCTCGGATTTTGCTGAGTGATCCTCCCATGAGATGTCTGGGTAGTTGAAGTCACCCATGACAACCATGGTCGTGCAACATGCGGCCTCAGCCAGTTTCCGGCTGAGCATATCCTTGAGCATACCCTTGCCCAGAATCCGGCTGAATCTGGCTGAAGACATGAACCTTACAGTTCACAGTTTTTCTTTTTTCTTTTCCAAGGGCCATATGATCAGTGTAAGCAAATAGGCAGTCAAGGAGAAGCTTTTTCTAAAGCTTCTGAACACAGCATTCCTCTGTACTTAAAGTAGAAGAGGGTACAGGCCATTTTAGAAATCAACAATTATATTGACATAGTGCCCTTTACTTTACCTTGCCCTCTTCTTGACCATTCTTGGGGAGCGTTTATTTCCTGGCAGGTGGCTGTCTTCTCTGACATTGGTTGGTCCCACTGCTAACCAAGATTCTCCATACTGTGAATGGCTATCAATTCCTCTTCTGCCTAATGTTTTCTGTGTTTCTGTGAGGTTCCCCACATACGTTTCCATTATAAACTCTGACTCCTTTTTTCAGCCTTTGATAACTTTCTGTAGCTTCAAATTCTGGCAAACTTAGCAATCCCAATCTAACTTAGTTATGAAGACCTCATTGCTCAAAGCTTTTTCAACCTTAACAGTCTGCTACTACGTTTTAACAACTATTGTCCCTAATCTAGGAGTGACATGGGAAAGTAGGGCTGAAGGGACCTCATGAGGCCATCTAGTCCAGCCTTCAGTCAGGGTAGGTTCTTCCCTGACTAAATCATCCCAGCCAAGTATCTGTTTAACTTGCTCTTGAAATTTTCCAATGGTGGAGATTCTGCAACTTCTCTATGGAGCCTTTTCCAATGCTTGACCACCCTCACAGCCAGAAAGTTCCTCCTAATTTTCAACCTAAATTTCCTTTGCTTGAGGTTGAGGTTATTGCTCCTAGCCCAGTCCCCTATGGCCACAGTGAAAAGCCCACTTCCATCCTTACCCTTCAGAAGACTGTTGAAGAGTGTTATCCAATTCCACCTTGGTCTTCTCTTCTCCAGACAAAATAATTCTACTTCTTCCAACCTTTCCTCATAAGCCATGCTTCCCAGGCCTCTCAGTATGTTTGTTGCTCTTTACTGGATTCATTCCAATGTGTCTATAACTTTTGCAAAGTGTGAGGCCCAGAACTGGACACAGTACCCTAGGTAAGGCCTCATCAGTTCCATGTACAATGGAAGAATAATTTTCCTTGATTTGCAAGAGATATTCCTGTTAAATAAACCCATTATGCTGTTGGCTGTTTTTAATAACAAGAACACACTCTGGACTTTTATTCAGCTCTTGTTCCACTGCAAGCTCCAGGTCCTTCTCTGCAGTACCACAGCCTAGCCAGTTATTCCCATCTTTATTTGCACATGCAGTTATTCTGTCCCAAGCACAGGACTTTGCACTTGTCCTTGCTGAAGTTAATCTGATTGATTGCTGACTCTTTCTCCAGTTTACCTAGGCCATTCTGGATCCTAGGCCTACCATCCATTTGTCTGCAACTCCACTCAACTTGGTGCCATCCACAAATTTGCTAAGCACAGACTTACTCCCATAGTCCAAATCATTAATGAAGATGTTAAGTATTCATAACTCCACTCAATTAGACATTGAGTTGTTGATGCCTACTCATTGAGTATGATGATCCAATCAGTACTTACATGGGACATGACTGAGGTTCTGTCCACAGAAGTGCATACATATTAACAGAGATAACGCAACTGTAACAATTCTGTAATATTTTCATAATATTAACCAGACTTTCTTTATCCTACATAATTCCCCAAATCATCACAGTCATCAAGCACTTCTAGTAGCTGTTCCATTCTGGATTCATAATTCCTGTAAGCAGTGTTTCATTCATTTCTCATTTTTCTGCAA
>NW_017729032.1:69542118-69544070 GCF_001723915.1 Gavialis gangeticus
CCCCCCCCCCCCCCCAAAAAAAAACCAACAAAAAACTCTTATGTTTTCCCCTTATGTTTAATCCCCACATGAGCAACTCTGTTTCCTCTTCAGTTCTTGCTTTCATGTTTGTCAGAGTCCTTGTGGATCCACAACCTGTTATGGTACGGGTTTCTTACCTGTAGCATAACAGGTTGTGTTGTGTTGCCTCCTTAGTGCACTTCCTTTCTCTTCCCAACGCTTGGTAGTAGCAAACAATCTACTGTAGCATGTTTCATGTTTTACATGCTGGGCAATAATATGAGAGAACACCATTTTACAGAAACGAAAATGGCTGTTATGAGAACTATTTACAAAGCCAATGCAACTATAGCTAGCATTACGGATAGCTGTATGCAGACTGGCTTTCTGGTACCTCTTTGAAATTCTTTCTTCTTCCCATCTGTATGTTCCTACACTCAGGTTCTGGACAGGTTGCTATTCTATATGTGGGAAGTCAAGTTGGGAGGACAAGCATAATTACTTTGTCTTAAGCACATGACAAATTCCTCCTCTTCCATTTGGATAAAAGAGAAGAATTTTATCATATGATTGGATAATACTGTACTTCTCTCTGACAGCCTTGTAATGCTTCGAATGGCTATTGAAATCACTGGATTTACCATTTTTGTCTCATTTTGGACTTGTCAACATGGGCAGCATATACCATTGTAAACCAGGCTGCATAGATGTAAAAAAGCTCTGTGTCTACATGATACAATTCTTTGATGTTCTGTAATTAGCAAATTGCTGTGATGTCTATTCCTTTTGGGAATGGCAGGAAGTTAACCTCAGAGTAATTTACATTGTAGTAATGGCCATGTGGTCACATCTCTGTTCTGGTTTGTTTTGGCAGCTTCCCAGCTACCTTTCTATATTCCTTTGCACCTTGCCCTGACCAGCCAGTCTATCTACCTCTGCTGCTCTGGAATCGCCTCCCTGTTTAAATACTGACATGTATCCAGGTTCTGTCAGCTTGTGCTTACACATACCAGGTGTCAGTATACCCAATAAGTGCACCTAGTATTTTGTTCTATCTCTGTGCCTGGCTTTCCTTTTCGTGCCTCAGCTGGAGTCATGCTGGGGTTCTGGATCTGCTTACTGGGGAACAGTGGAAGTGCAGGGAGCTTGTTGAGTTCCAGACATAGAAACAAGCATGTTTGAGGGAGTAATCAGGGCAATGTCTGGTAGGGCCACAAGTAGAACTACATGTAATGCTGATTTTAAAACAAAGCATCTGAAGATGCTTTATAAGACGATAAAGGAAGACTTTGGATCTCTATCAGTGCTCCAGCACCTGTCCATATCATGAAGAAATGAATAGGATTTTGGCGTTGGATGTCAGTATCTACTTGCACATTTGTCTAGGACATGGCTGATGTACAAAAGAATACTAAACGCTATGACTCTAGCGACTCTTTACACTTTACACTGTCCGTGCTGGACAGCCAGGAGCCATTTGACACAGGGATACAACCAAGATTTGTAGGGATGGATCTGACACCCCACTGCCAGTCACCCTCTTGTCCTTGAAGGCATTCAGGTTGCCAGCAGTACCACAGAGGGGACCAGTTAAGCATTGCTGTATTTGTTTTTGTCCCTGGGGCGCAACCACAGGGGAGCTAGATACCCTCCCCGCAGGGGACCCCAGGGCAGGGCTACACACCGTGTGGAAAAAAACCCTGGAAAAGGAAACTATTTACCTGTCACAGGATGCTGGACACTGAAGGAACAAAGAGCAGAGCCCATGCGGTTCATGAGTTGCACTTGTATACAGCTGGAGCTGGCACAATTTGCCAGGAGCATCAGAGCAATTTGCCAAATCCAGTCCAGAGGACTGGAAAAGGGCCAATGTGGTTCCCATTTTCAAAAAAGGGAGGAAGGAGGGCCCAGGAAACTATAGGCCAGTTAGTCTTACCTCGGTCCTCAGTAAG
>NW_017729032.1:69549070-69565515 GCF_001723915.1 Gavialis gangeticus
CAGGAAACATTAGGCCAGTTAGTCTTACCTCGATCCTGAGTAAGCTTTTTGAGAGAATTATCCTAGCGCATGCCTGCGAGGGGTCAGCATGGGAGGTTATGCTTAGGGGCAACCAACATGGGTTCATTGGGGGCAGGTCCTGTCAGACCAACCTGGTGGCCTTCTATGACCAGGTTACAAAATCCTTAGATGCAGGTGTCGCAGTGGACGTAGTCTTTTTGGACTTTAGGAAGGCCCTCGACACTGTCCCTCACCCCATTCTCATTAAAAGGCTAGGAGACTGGCGTCGATACCTACAGCCAGATGGGTCACTAGTTGGCTGGAGGGCCACACCCGGAGAGTGGTGGTGGACAGGTCTTATTCGACCTGGAGGGATGAAGGCAGTGGGGTTCCTTGGTTCTGCACTGTTCAATATCATCAGCGACTTGGACAGGATGGTGGTAAAAAGCACCCTGTTCAAATTCGCAGATGACACTAAGATGTGGGGAGAAGCGGGCATGCTAGAGGGGAGGAATAGGCTGCAGTCGGACCTAGGCAGGTTACAGGGGTGGGCAGATGAGAACAGGATGGGTTTCAACACTGACAAGTGCAAGGTGATGCACCTGGGGAGGAAGAACCAGCACCATACCTACAGGCTGGGGAACTCCCTTCTCATCAGTGCAGAGGCAGAAAAGGATCTTGGAGTCGTTATTGATGCCAAAATGAACATGGGCTGACAGTGTGGGGACGTGGTCAGGAAGGCCAACCGTATCTTGTCATGTATCCACAGATGCATCTCAGGTAGGTCCAAGGAAGTGATTCTCCCCCTCTATGCAACACTGGTCAGGCTGCAGTTGGAGTACTGCATCCAGTTCTGGGCGTCGCGCTTCAGGAGGGATGTGGACAACATGGAGAGGGTCCAGAGGAGGGCCCATGCACATGATCGGGGTCAGCAGGGCAGGCCCTACGAGGAAAGTCTACGGGACCTGAACCTGTTCAGCCTCCACAAGAGAAGGCTGAGAGGGGATCTAGTGGCCATTTACAAATTAGTTAGGGGGGACCAGCAGGCATTCGGAGAGTCCCTGTTTCATAGTTTCATAGTTAGTAGGATTGGAAGGGACCTGAGCGGATTATCAAGTCCAGCCCCCTGCCATGGCAGGAAAGAGTACTGGGGTCAAATGACCCCAGCAACGTGTTCATCTATCCTCCTCTTAAAGACCCTCAGGGTAGGAGCCAGCACCACTTCCCTTGGAAGTTGGTTTCAGATCCTAGCTGCTCTGTTCCCCCGAGTGCTACCAGGAGTGACAAGAAATAATGGTCACAGGCTGGCAGAGAGTAGATTCAGGCTAGACATCAGGAGGCGCTACTTCACTGTCAGGGTAGCTAGGCTCTGGAACCAACTTCCAAGAGAAGTGGTGCTGGCTCCTACCCTGGGGGCCTTTAAAAGGAGGCTGGATGAACACCTTGCTGGGGTTGTTTGACCCCAGTACTCTTTCTTGCCATGCAGGGGGTCAGACTTGATGATCTGCTCAGGTCCCTTCCGACGCTACCACCTATGAACTATGAAACCAGCTGGTGAAGATAAAAGGGAGTACCAAAAAAGACATGGGGAGAGTGGAAGAGGCAGCAGAAGCTGCAGAAGCTCTCCAGGCCGGCGAGAGGCAGTACCGGCACAAAAAAAAGGATCTGGATCGGAGAGGGCAGTGGAGGCTGCAGAGGCTCTTTGCATCGGTGGCAAGCAGCCCCAGTGGGAAGGGGCGGATAACTCTTGGGGAGAAGCACGCTGAGCGACTGGGAATAAACCCTGCACCGGTCATGCACAGCACTGGCGTCCAGGGGATGACTTTGCTTCCGAAGGAGCTATAGCAAACCCAGTGACAGTGGAGGCTTCCTACTCCGGGTTCACACAGGTACGAAGACATGGAGGGAGACTGACTTGGGGAAGGACAGAAGACATCCCGATGAAAATGAAGAACGGACCAGCACCGGGGGGACACCACCTGGCTTAGGCTGTAGGGCTGAAAGAGGGAAGGAGCAGTGTATCCTGATCTCTTCTCTTCTATCCACCATCCTATTCTTTTCTTTAAGCCCTTCTCTCTCTTTAGTTGACAATGGTTTGTATGTAGTCTTTTGTGTTGCTGTTGTGGTCTGTCTTATTTTTCTTTGGGTGTTCAGTGGTCTGCCTCGAGGAGGATCTGGCCGACACTGTACCACCAAGGTGATCACAATGCTCAGCAAGTAGCCGTGAACAACGGGGAAGATAGACAAGACGGGCGTATCCAGTAGGCCTGTAGTCTATCAAAAAATGAAGTTAACTAATCCCGAAGAGGGTGTGAAGATCAACGGTTATCTTAACCAGAGGGACGGCCACGTTAAAATCAGGTGACCTGCTGGAGGGTGGCATAAGGAAGGGGTGTAGGAGATTTGGAGCCCCAGAATATCTGCCAAGAGACCTGTGGAAGAAGGACCCCTTCACTGAAAATACATTCAAAGTCATGGAAGGCAAGTTTAGGTGCCTCTCCGGGGTGATCAAAGTCTCTGTCACTGGCCAGATCAACCCTGAACGTGCCCACCACCAGATGCACGTGGTGAGGCAGCGAGGCGGTCACAGTTTTTACTAAAAATATTTTGTTCTAGAGCTGCGTGGGCATTGTGAGCTAGTACCTTTTCCAAGTCCAGCTCTCCCTCCCTCCCTCTGAGTTACATACCTAAAATGCAAGTGTATTCTGACATCCGTAGTTCCTGTCTTGCCCCCACCCTTCATTTCTTCATTAATTCTCTCTTCTCCTTTCCCAATTGAGTCATTGCCAACCCTCCTGGGTACTCAAAATGGTGACTCCTCCAGCAGTTATCTTATTTTCAGGCCACCCTTCCTGTCCTAGTGCAGGGTCTCTCCACTCCACCTGTCTACCACACAATACATTCACTACACCAGATTTGAAGAAGAATACCTTTATTGTGTGTATGTGTTCGGTAAGAGCTGAGCTTCCAAAAGTCAGTTTTCAAGTACATAGTATGTTTGGATGAAGCAGGCAATTCAGTTCTACTAGTGCAAGTTTGTTATAAGAACTAATCTTAGTGAGGCATTTTTTTATCAGTATAAATCCTAGAAAATCTTTTTTATTTATCAATATAGGTCTCACATGGGCATTTTACACTACTAAAACTCTCACAATATGCATGTTTAAAAATCTGTACAGTTGTACTGAGAGAGAGAACATTGTAGCAATAAGCAAACTCCAGGTAGGAAACACATCTCACAGTGCTATTAACAAGGTACCAACACTGTTAGCTCCCATTATGTCCCAGTTTCATTGCAAAGTAGCAGGAATGGCATGCTGACCTCCTGAGGATGTTTGTAGGAGATATGAAATGGAATTTTAGATGCAGAAAGTGCTTTAGTTAGGGATTCAGTATTACAACAGGGCAACCTTCTACCATGTTCCCAGAAAAGTGGCTATACCTTTTCATCCATGCACATAATCTCTTTAACCTTTGTAAACAGGTCCTTTGCTGTTTGGTGAGGTGGATCAGGGATGTGTCCTCTAACTTTAGTGTTGCTGACAAAAATGCAAACTCAGTCAGAAGGCGGCCTTACCAGGTCCCTCGTCCCCATTGCAATGCCTTGAAATTGCTTTTTGTTAGAATCCTAGCCTCATGGCCTCTTGCCTCATGCTGGTCTCCTCAAGTTCAAGCTTTGTACAGGAGAATCACAATCCAGCATGCCATGGGCAGTAAACAATCATTGGCCATTTCTACAGTGCCAGCTTACTATGCCAGACAGTAGTGCCCTTAGATGCCATGTGGCTCTTGGATTTGAAGTAAGATAGCCAAGTCCAAGCATCACGTGGAGCAGGCTAATTAGTACTGGTGAAGGTCAGTGCCCATTAGATCATTCTCAGACCTACACGGCACTGAGCTACAGTGCTTCCAGTCCAGGATTTTTGAGGTTGTTGCTCTTGCGCAGTCTAGATGTGGCCTCTGAGCTCTGGAGATTCTTTGTGCTGCAGTTTGAAAACAGGTGGGAGAAAAGTGGAAGATGAGTTAATATCTTCTGATACTGTGGCATCTCAAAATTGTGGGATAGAAAATACTCTATTTTTGCTACCAGGAAAACTGAGCAATAAATGATAACTTCTTGTAAGATTTTTTTTTATGCTGGATGGTTCATATTTGAAGTATCCAAACTCTCAGGGATGCCACAGTTAATCACCTCCCAATATATGGCAAACTTGAGGGTGAAAAAGAAAACATGGGGTCAAGGCTTACAAGTGGAGGGCATTTCAAAAGAATGAGAAGCAAATGAAAAAGAGGCGAAGAGATGGGAAAAAGCTATAAGGTGGAGGAGTTTGTTATGATCTGAAATAAAAAAGGGTTTGTGGTGACAGAGGGAAGCTGTGCAATAACTCAGGAGACTGGCAATGGACATGGTGATGCAGTGGTAGTTGACAAAACGGTGAACTTCTAATGTTACTGTTAGAAAGCATTCTCCATCAAAACTGCAGCTTACCTTCTGCTTCCTTCCTCTTTGGTATCTTTACTTGAGATAAATCAGATTTGATTGATTTTACAAACTCTGGAGAACTCTTCTTACTAGGAGCAATAGTTTGCCACCCCCTGGCATCACTCCTTCCAGGTTTGAAGTGAGAACAGTCTATTGAGCTAAGTTCCTTTGATCCCTTCAGCCCAAACTTGGGTTTGGTGCCGCTCAAGGTTCCTGAGCAGCCAGTATGATGACAGGCTAGTTACAGTGACCATGAGCTTTTTTGCAGTGTACTCAAAGCTTGTGAACTGAAATACCTCTTGAGTAGGATGGGATATAAATCTGAATAAATAGATACATTCAAACCCTTACTGTTTGCACTTTTAGAAAAATATTTTTACAAATTTATTTTCCGCCATAAACAAGGTGTTCTGTACAGTGAATGCCCATATCTTTTAGAGTTTTTTAAATTCGCAGAGATATAAAAAGGATGTATAAATTGTATAATCAGTCCTGAAACAATGAACCCCTCCAGGCTAGTAGGTTGTGGCATTGAGTTTGCCCATATACTGAGAGCAGAGATTCCCCACTTTCAGGAATTCACAGAGGTAATTAATGTATACTGAGCCTATTTAATGAATACTGGCATATTCCCAACAGTGAACTAGCATCTACTATTCTTTTTAATATTAAAGAAGCACACAGAGCATGCAAAACCAACACCTCAGAGCAGAATGTACTACAAGGTGCCCAGCAGGCTGCAGCTCTGTGCTAGAGTTACTGTGCTCCACATGCTACAATAAGCTATTTTTTAAGTGCTAGGCAAGGCACATATCTAAACTCTTGTGCTTCTTCCTTAGCGTAGGTCTGCAAAACATCCCAGATAATGTCATTTAGGTAAGTATGCCTTGCAGCTGATTAAAGTGTCCTGAAAATTTCCAAACCTTTGTCTTTGGTGTGGCTCTCTTCCATTATCCTGCAGATGTTGTGCAGAACACACTACACAGTTTTAATTCCAAGCAGGTATTGTATGACAGCTTCAGGCTTTCCAGTTAGCATCCACCATCTACCCTTCAGCCTCCCAGAGAGGCCTATCTTCACTGTCATCCTTCAGATAATTATGAGGCAGTTCAGCCATTCTTTTTGCCATCTAAGTATCCATTAAAAGTCTTCATCTGTCCTGGTGGTAGAGGTCTCTTAGAATAAAAGGAGGAACACTGGCATCATTAATATCCACAGTGTTTAATGTACTAGCAAATCTACCCTTTTGCAGTAAGGAAAACAGCCAAGAATGCCTGAAAATTCCAGTGTCCAGAACTAGTCTAGTACAATCCTCATTAACATTTGTTTAGCCAGGCATGATGGTAGGGCCTTGGAGCACAACAGAAAATTCCCCTTTTGTATTTATGAACTCTGAGGTTTGGTGTAAGGGCATCAATAAGATGAATCTCCCTTGCTGGTCATGAAAAGCACATAAATGCCCCAGTGTAAATGGGGAACCCCATGCATACAGTCATCTCTGATATCCTAAGGCAAGGGTAAGTCTTATGACCAGGAATACTGGTTTTCTCTGATTTAAAAAAAAAAATCCCCAATTTTTGGAAGGGTAAACCAAAATCCACTTTTTTCTGTGGATAAAATGAAACACCAGATCTAGATCTAGATGTGAGTGTGTGATTAAAATGAAACACCATTGTTGTAATGTAATAAAAGCCTTAGTCTGTCTGTCCATTACACTTTATTTGCACTCTGATTGGTTGTCTTGGCAGTCAATCATAATGCTCACTGAAGCAACCAATCAGAGTGCTCTGCACAGACAGATGCACATGGTGGAGTGCTGCCATGAGAAAGGGGATTGAGAGGCTGGAGTGCAGAGGCGAGGCCAGCAGCCCTGTTCCTTGGAGGCATAGGGGATTGATGGGGATGGACTGGGACGGTGGAGCGCTGTTATGACAGCAGGGATGGAGGGGACAGAGCAGACAAACCCAGCAGTGCTGGCCTTGTCCCCCCCACCCTGCTCCCAGAAGGCAGCAGCGTGGCGTGCTGGCAACACAGTGCTGACGTCCCCCCTCCCTGGTGCACAGGGCCAGACGTGGGGGGTGGGGGGAGGCATACAGGGCCAGGGGCAGTGCGGCGGCACTCTAGAGAACTGGGTGGTGGCACTCCATCCCAGTCCACCCCCTGTCAGTCACGATGGGCGACAGTGGGGATGGACTGGGATGGTGGAGCACTGCCAGTAACTCCCTTCCCCTGGCCCTGCTTCTTGGAGGTTGCAGCGCTGGGTGCTTGTGGTGCGGTGATGGCCTCACCCTCTGCTCTGGATTTGCCGCTGCCGCAGGGCCCCAATAGAAGCCGGCAGAGAGAGGGAGGCAGTGGGGAGGAAGGAAGCAGGAAGTGGGGGGGGGGCATATTGGCAGTGGCCTGCTGCCACTGGGCCCTAAGAACAGCTGGGAGGGAGGGGGTTGTGCACGGCCAGATGTGCGGCAGTGATAGTGTGGGGCACTGGGTGGTGGCTACAGCTACAGCTGCTGTGTGCAAGCTTCCCCCCCTCCCCCAAACCTGGGAGGCAGCGGTGACACAGGGTGGATCGGTGGGGGGTGAGGGTGGGTGCATGGGGCTGGTGGCAGACTGGTGACAGCATGGGGTGGTGTGTGGCTGTGCTCCATCACCATTGCCCCCCCCCCATCATTCTTGATGGACAATTGGCTAGTCTATATATTTTTTCTGTGATCAAAATGAAACACCATTTTATTTATACATATATATATATATATTCTGATAAAAAATCCCCAATTTTTGGATTTAAAAAAGCAACCCCAAATCCACATTTTTCTGTAATTTAAAATGAAACGAGAGAGAGTGGTGTTTCATTTTAATCACAGAAAAATGTGGATTTGGAGTTGCTTTTTTAAATCCAAAAATTGGGGATTTTTTTTTTTTTATCAGAGAAAACTAGGGTCCCTGCTTATGACACGAGACTGCCTTTTTAATAGCAGTGTGTGCCTTCAGCACAACAGCTTCAGAGTCATAGTGCCCTAGCCAAATTGGCTATGAATGGGCAGGTAATAATTAGGGGTTTGCGGCTTCCAGGAAAAGGAAGCTCTTGTATGGGCATGCTCACTCTGCCATTCTGTGATAAGCTGTCTAGAAAAGTGCCTTTATCATCCGGGAATTCTGCAGCCACTGCTGAATCACCCCACTTCTGCAGCACAAACCTTTTGCAATTGTAGATGCCTGTTTTGCAAGCCTGGAAATGGTGCTGCCCAGAGTTAAGCTGTTCCAAGATAAGTTTCCTCTTGAACAGCTGGCCAGTCTTGTCCTTGTCTCCATGCCCATCTTTGTCAGCATTCATTTTTTTTCTTGGTGTAGCTGCTGGCAGTGAAAACTGTTTGGTAATGCAGTGGTAGGATTACAAAGCTGCAGCCCTTTGGTGATGTCAGGTCAACAACTAGCGTTACAGCATGGGTTGTTTTGGCCTCCAAAACAGTTTGATGAAGGATATTTATACCCGAAAGCTTGCAAAGAAGAATTTTTCCAACTATTTGATTTGATCTAATAAAAGATATCAGATTTACCTAAAGAACCTTGTCTGCCTATGGTCTTAGACCAACACGGCTACAACCTATATACTTGTAAAATAGTTTGTTAGGAGTTTAAAAATAGCTTCAGCTGACCCAAAGGAAGTGGATTGTGGTACAGTGAGAGAAGGAACATAGGACTTTTAGATGGTGACTCTTGGATGTGGAACATACTATCTCCCAGCTAACTTCCTCTAGACATGACCCCATGTCCTATGGGAACAATCCCAGAATGCACAGGGTCTGGCTGCTGAACAAAGGAGCATGGGATAGCCAGCCACAATGCTGACCACATATTAAGGAGGAAATTCCTCCTGGATGGAAGCAGTGACTCATAGTGAACCAAAACCCAACTTGGTTTGGACACAGCTGGTGAGTGCCAGTTAGTCTGAAGCAGTTACAGCAAAGCATCACACTTCAAAATAAATTCCCACATGTCGGCAAGCCCTTAGTCATTTCTGTAACCTTTGTCATCCTCACCTCCCTGAGGAATCTCCCATGTGACTTCTGCTATTCTACCAAGGCAACTCATAAATTATTATTCTTTTAAATAGCACTTAGGCTGTTGGAGCTGCTGCTAGCCTTGAAGATTTGCAGTCTACCCTGTAATTTTGAGAGGAAAAAAATTGGTTAAGTGACAGAAGAAATATTGTACTTCTGGATAAAACTACTTTTGTGTTTCGTTTTCTGGTCGAGTCATTCATATCCCTGTCACTAACCTCATTAGGTCAAGGGCTTGAGGCAGAGAGCAGGCATAACATTTTTGGTCATACTGATGCATCTGAGTATTGCAGATGCCTGTAATTTTAAAGCTGAAACGAGTATTGTATTTAATCTGAAGGCAAATAATATAAAGGCGTAATGGTTTATTGAAGTTTGCATTCCTTTTGGAATTTGTAATTAACTGGCAACTTTCAGCAACTCAAGCAGAGATGGCTTGGCTTGTTATTCTGGACATATTAATGAACCTGCTAATGCAAAGCCAGTTTCTTATAGTGAGGTCCTTGTGGTTGCAGAGCAGATCCCAGGTTTTCAAAACTTCCCAGGAAGTTCTCTGAGGTGAATATTTGGAAAAATAAAGAAAAAGATTAATCAGGTACACATTAGGTATGAATTGTAGAATGAAGCATCTGCAGTACTCAGTGGACGGCTGGATAACATACTAGTGGTGCTATTTTGCCAGCTTACATCTGGAGTGGTTCATCAGAACAGAACAGATGCTAGTGTGAAATAGGTCAACATAGCAGCAGGGCATTAGAACAGAGAAATTTCTTTTTTCTTGCAGGAGCAGCTATTCTTTTTTATTCTCACCAATTATGAAAATGTTAGCCACGTCTGAAATATGAATGTATGTATTGTGACAAGCCAATGCTTTTAAAGGGCATTGAGGTAACAGCTTTCCTAGCTAGGCTGAAGCTCCATAAAGCCGTCCTTTTACAGTATAGATAAGTATCCTTTACATTTGTACTGGCTATTTTTGTGCTTTAGTGGTATAGATGTTACAGAGTGCCTTCTTGGTGGCAAATGCCCAGAAGCGGAGATGCTAATTCACAGGAGTTTCATCAGTCATTTCAAAGGAGAGGTCACATAGATAAGAAAAATGAACAGTACGCAGTATGTGAAGCAGTGACATTCAATGAGTCCTTGTCACTAGCAGCCATTAGTATGCAAGCCTGCTGTTATGTTTCAGTGCTTTATGTGCTTTTCTTGACCAGGCAGGGAGATTTTGGAGCACTGTAGCACTTAATACCGTACAAGTTATTGTTTCTTTCTTGAATGCTTTATATTTTTAGTACCATTTAGATGCTTCTGTGTCCCCTAGTGCATCTAAAAAATTTAAAGAGAATCAAAGAATGCATAATTTATATCTGTCCCAGAGGTAATGGAGTGACTCAATGATATCTGCAAAGGGGATGATTTTAAATTTCATTTCTTATGCAAGAGGTGATTTTTATATGAAAACTGCAAGAATTGGCCTCAGGGATACCCAGATAATTATCTTCACAACAGCGGGTGTGAATTCCAGGGGGATTATAGCTGAAAGCTATAGTGTATTGGATTTACCCTTGTGTATCATAGTTGTCATAATGGAAAGCATAGCAACTGATGCATCTTGGGGAATAGAATTTGTATTTTGACTCCGAATAGTATACACAGGAGGTGTAAAGACGCAGGTTTGCCAGAACTGTGTTGAAGAATTCATGCAAGGCTTAGGCATTTGTTTACCACTGAAATTCTTTCCTTTAGTTAAAAGAAGAAAACAATTGTTTACTGATGTAGGGCATGACCCATCAGTACATTCTTTATCACATAGCACAGCTCCACTAGACTCTTTCTGGTTTCATTTAACTAAAAGCCTGGAAGTGCCATGGCTGGAAATAAATGTCTGCTGCTTTGATTTGCTGTATGTTTGAAAATGCACTTTAAGGTTTGTATTATAGATGTTTCAAACGGAATTTAAATTGGTGCAGCATTCTTATTCTTTCATTTCAACTCCAGTTTCATGTATCCATTGCAATTTTATCAAAACTGTTTTCAGTAACATTTCTTTTAAAATGGTTTATTGTTATTTCATATTCTTTTTTCCTTGCTGAATCATAGTGAACTTGGACTTTGTTATATTTAAATACTTGTAATGATCTTGCTGCATCCATGGTTTAAGACGTTGAGCAACTTCTAAACTAATGCTAAGGTTGCTTTTTAGCATTGTCCCCAAATGGAGAGACATTTTTTTCCCTTCTTGAAATCTTGGAAATCACTGTTTTTAATTTTTGTTTTCTCTTCTTTAGGATTCGTCATGAGAATGTGTAACCTTCCTTCAGAAGTACATTAATGGGGCTGCTGATAAGCAATCTTCTTTTGTAAAGGTTTGTAAATTGAATTGCATCCTGTTTATTTCAGCATATATATTACTGTACTAACTTGTACATTACCTGCTTATTACTTTCAGATCTTTAATACATACAAGCTGAATAAAATTATAGTGCTATTCAGAAAGGCTAGGTGTTGTGGGACAGAATTGTTTTTGTCTTGCAAAATATTTAGGATGTGACAGTACCCTGTTACACTAGTGTAAATCTGAAGCTGCTCCATTCATTTGCCCTTTAAACTGTAACTCCAGATTTACACATTGCAGCAGAGACCATAATTGGCCCTACAGGTAATTTTCACCTCATCAGTGTGTCTTTGAGTATGTGGTAAAAATGCATTATTTTTTAAGATATCACAATTAGTTGCTCTCTTCTCCCATCCATGTGGCTAATGTGTGAGTAATTGTTCCGCAGTTAAAAATGCAGATGCTGTTAGAAGTGAGGTTAGCAAGGTGTCATGGTGAGCTCTGGTTTATGAAATCTTTTTTTGTTGATCCTTTAAGAGACTGTCAAAAGAGAAGCTTCTTGGTGGTGAATTATGATAGCAATGGTGGTTTGACTCCTGCGATGATAGGTGTGCTAAGGGATGTGGAAGACTGTACTGCTTAACAGTATATTTGTGTCAGATGCAATTCTAGTGTTATAAATTACTCTAGCCTAAGATCAAAATTATTTAAGGGAAAGAAAACACCAGACTCATCCCAATGCATTTTTATATGCAAGTATGTAATGAGAAAACACATTTCCAAGTTGTTTTCTAAGGTAGTGTAAAATACCATTTTTGGTGAAAATGTTTCTGTTTGGCTGAAGAATTAATTGGGAATTTAGCTATTTAGTTTAGGGCTGCCCAGTTGGTGGGGTTAAGTTGCAACGCTGGACTCTCACCTGGCTGCCACACCCCCTCATCGCTCGGGCTGCAGCAGCAGCTAGTCTTTAAGGGTATTTTTACATGTGTTCCTGATGTGGCGCTGGGTGCTTTTAATTAACGAGCTACACTAATTAAAATACCCACACGTCACGTATATTAGCGGCGCAGGGTGTCCCTGCACTAAGAAAATAGTGGTGGGGCACTTTCAACTGAAGTGTGTGTTTTATTTCAGAGTTCGCCACTGCCATTTTTTTAGCATGAAGATGCGCTGTGCCGCTGATGCACTTGACACGCGAGGCCGCCAGAACATCTCAAGTTATGTGCTTCAGCAGACTTGATTAATCAAGTCTGCTCCAATGCACTGGATTTCCAGTGCATCGGGGTAGGCTCGTCACGTGTGTAATCCTGCTGCCATTTTCTGCCCTCACCCCAAAGGGCAAGGCAGCATGGTGCCATGTGGGGAGCTGAGGGTGAGTTTGGGTCACACATAAAGGAAGGGAGGGGAATTGCACATGTGTAGGGAAGTGATGGTGGGGGATGCCCGTATGGGTGCAGTCTGCAACGGGGTGAGGGAATTGCACCGCACAGTGCAACAGTGGGGTAAAGGATGTCTGCAGTGCACCATTGGGGAGGGGCACTCAGTACAGTGGTGTGAAGGTGCAGAGCAATGGTGCGGGAGCATCTATGTGGCATAGTTGCTTGTAGGTCAGCTGGTGTGGCCTGTGTGGCATGTGATAGCCCCACTGGTATGGTCCTCAGGGGCTTAGACATTGGACCATCCATCTCAATCACCTGAGCATGATGGACTTTAATGAGCATGATTTTCAAGTGAAAGTTTACAATCAAAATGTGTTATATTTATTCAGTTTATTATGCATTACCAAATACACTGTTGGTACAAGTCATTTTCAGTGTTTCCTCTGTATAGTCAGGTTTGCCATTTCTTTGTACGAATTTCATAGGGAAACAGGCTTATAAACTACAAATGTTAGATGGGAGACTTAGTTGGAAAGTAGTTCCTGAAACTACTTTTTTTGTTCTTTTTGGGGAAATTAACTAGGTTTCAGGCTGATAGAAAATGAGACTCAAGACCTAAAACACTTGAGAGGCAGCTCAGATCTGGATCTGAATATCAAATGTGACTCTTACATGTATAACAGCATGAAAAAACCCCCCAAACAAAATGCACTTGAGATTCCTTAGACCCAGATTTGAATGTTGTGCCCTAGACCCATATGTCATGCAAGGTTGCATGTTTTGAGCTTGTGATTACTCAGAGTTATGGGAAATTGCCTAATGACCAGTGACTCGTGTCATTCTCAGGCTCTACAAAGTCTCTGCTGCTTTTTTGCAAGCTGTGACCCTGATATCCCCTTGGGCAAATCTTATGTTTGTAATTTTTGAGGGAAGAGGGCAAAAAAGTAGGGATGTTGAAAACAACTGGAGATAAAAGAAGGAAACTTACTTAGTATTGGCATTTCTTTTAATGGCGATTTTGTAAAATCTCACATTCCAGACTTGCCTATGAGTGGTATTTAGGTCATAATTCACTAAAGTCTTCCAAGAGTAATTGCTAAATCTACTTAAGCAAAATGTGATTAGGATTGTGTATCTAACACATTTGATGCAAAACTAAGGCAATGACTTATGAAAATGGAGCAAACTATCCCTTTTTCTGTCTAAAACCACATTCTAAGAAAGCTGCTTGTTCAGAAGTCTGGTTACTAAAAAGTAATGATTTTATAATTTTTATGTAACAATCATAATATACACACATGTATATACATACATTTATACACACATATCGTAAATAATATATAAATAAATGGGCATTTCATTTAGAGACAAAAAATAAGAAATTACATTATTTTAATATGTGTATAAGTGGTATGATGTGATTTGGACACTCCTATTTACTCCATTATTGTAATACAAGAACAAGGGGAAAACAATTACATTAAGAGGCAAGACATTTGAACATTATAGAAGTACATCTTTACACAGTGTATAATTTATCTGTGGAATGTGTGACCCCATGGTATAACTGAGATAAGGTGTGTAGTACAGTCTTTAAAAGGAATAGACGCTTTTATCACCGGTATGAGTTCTATCCACAGTTACACTATCTACGTTAAACATTTACAAGTGATATCAGCCTACACATTTCAGGACAGAAGTCAACCACTAACTGTCCTAGGTTTAGTAAACAGCTTTTCTGTCATAGACATGTTGTTGTTTAACTGCCCATTACACCATTTTCTGAGGCATCTGGTACTGAGAATGATGGGAGAGAACAGACAGACCAAAGCCAGTTCCTCTGGCTTTTTGTTGTTTTAAAGTTTTGTTGCAGACTTTGAACTTTTTCTGAGAATATCTTCCCTCTGTTTCCACAGTCCTAATTTTCCTTCCTCTGTTTGTTTTGAAGTCCTGCATGCGATCTTTCTCATGGTCCTCCTTCTTAAGCCCCTTTTACTCTCTACTTTCATTTTATTCTGTTTTTATTTTTACATTTTACTGTTCATCGAGTGAGCGAGTTTCCTAAGTTTCTGATGAGTGCTGTGTGCAAATAGTACACATCTCTCCAACTGTCTTGCGAATTGGCTTACCTCTGTCTGGTATCTGTATAATAAAAGGTGTATTTTGATTTTTAGGGGGAGTGGGGAAGGTATAGGCATTGAAAATAATTCAAAGTCAAGAAACTCATTACAGGGCTATGATTGGAAATTCTTTTAATTTACCTTTCCTCCCGTTTATCTGACTTGCATTTGTTTCTGCTTCACTTCTGCTTGTGCTGTGCATCTCCCACTCTCTCTCATTGCCTTCCCCTGGTGTTTCATTCTGTATGTGCTAGCAGTTAACCAAGATTGATTATAATCCTGCTCTAAAATAGAAGCTAGAGTTTGTCCAATATATTTCAGTTGTTTGTGAACTCAAGGGTGGAGTTACTGTGCAGCAAACCTTCCTTCATTGTGGAAGAGCAACAATACTGCCTTCTCAAAAGT
Organism: Gavialis gangeticus; assembly: GCF_001723915.1. Lineage (NCBI taxonomy): Eukaryota > Metazoa > Chordata > Crocodylia > Gavialidae > Gavialis > Gavialis gangeticus. The sequence goes on from NW_017729032.1 coordinate 69,563,851, forward strand.
TGGAAGAAAGAATCTAGGGAGAACAGGTTTCTTCCAAGAAATATAAATTCAGGGCAGTTGACTACCTTGGATCTGTCAGAACCACAGATTTGTCTGAAGCACTCTTCTGCTGTTGCAACTGTATACAAGTATACATATGCATGCTTATTGTGTACAAGGCTACTTTAAACGCGAGACATTCAGAGCAGCCAATCTCTTCCCTCACTGGAAACTTCAGGGATTTTTCAGGATGGCTGCTCACAGCTCAGCTCTCCTACCAGAGGCTTCAGGAATGATGGAATGGCTTCTCATGCAAGATCTGAATAAGTCTGTAAATAAAAAATAGGGGAAAGCAAGGCACTAAACAGAATCATCATGGAGGGAAATGTGAGCATATTATCTACCTTTGCCTTACATTGAAATTACCCATCTACTAAAGAAGAGGAAAAGTTTTATATGCAACTTCCCATAGAGTGTGTGCATTTGAGGTATAGATTGATAGGTAGATAGACAGATAGATAGATAGATGTATTTACATTATTGAACAGATGGAAACCAAGCAGCATCTTTGCTGAACAAAATCTGTAAACCAGATGCTCAAAGGAAATGTGGCACAGAAGAAAGTGAAAACCAAAAATCCCCTCAGAAAACCAGGTTCTCCGATTTTTTTTTTTTTTTTTTTTTTCTTTCTTTGAAAAGGACAGTTGCATTTCAGTAGTATGGGCAGTAAAAATAGACTTTGTCACATCATAAAACTGGACCTTTCCAGAGTGCTAACTCATTGCATGATCTAACTCTTAAAAATTAAACAGGAAATATTTGAATTAAAGAAAGCCAGCCTTTAAGGCATCTTGTAACAGAGTTGCTTTCTCCTTTAAGGGTTAGGGGTTCTGGGGTCAGCTGCTCCAGTTTAGTCATCACACAAAGCTAAAAGAAAACAAGTGAGTATGGGATGAAGGGGGGTGGATGAAGCAAATTACTTCCTGAAGGTGGGAATTTGGGAGCGGGTAAAGGGATGATGTTTCCACAGTGCAGCACTGTGCATAAATGCTCATGCTATCTCTGGATATACTGGTACAATGCAGTACTATGCAGAGATACTAGCTCAGGTCCCAGAAGTAGTATAACTGCATCAGCATGGCACTCACTGGGCTAATTAGCTACTGTTGGTTCTGGATTTAGGTTATGCTAACATACGCTATGTAGGCATATGAGAGAGGCCAGAGGAAAAATGGGTACCTGTAACCCATGGTGAGTAAGGAACTGTTTAATTTCAGCATTTTCGTGAAGTTTTAGGTTGACAATTAAAACTTTGCCCTGAAAATGACTTAAAGGCTGGGAAAACAGCATTTGTACATCTCAGTTCCCCCAAAATAAACTTGGACCTCCATCTAACCCAGGAGTACATAGCCCCACCAGGGGGGACACCTTGTTGGACCTAGTGCTGGCCACGGGTGATGACCTGGTGAGGGGGCTGCGGGTGCTTGACCACCTGGGCAACAGTGATCATCGCCTGCTGGAATTCACCATCCAGCGCAAGGTGGCCAAGGCATGCAGTAAGGCAGCGGCCCTGGATTTTAGGAGGGCAAATTTCAACGAGCTAAGGAGGATAGTTGGAGAAGCGCTGAGGTCCCGGAGGGGAGGGGAGACAGGTGTCCAAGGAGAGTGGTTGCTCCTCAAGGAGAC
>NW_017729032.1:69566244-69613694 GCF_001723915.1 Gavialis gangeticus
CTCAGGTCCCTTCCGACCCTAGAAACTATGAAACTATCTTAGAATCATGGAAAGTTAGGGTTGGAAGGGACCTCAGGAGGTCATCTAGTCCAACCCTCAGTTCTAAGCAGGACCATCCCCAACTAGATTATTCCAGCCAGGCCTTTTAGGGCCTGGTTCAACAAAACTTTCAAGGATGAAGATGCTACCACTTCTCTGGATAACTAGTTCCAGTGCTTCACTACTGTCCTGGTAAGGGAGTTTTTCCTAATACCCAACCTAAACTTCCTTTGCTGCAACTTGAGACCATTGCTCCTTGTTCTGTCATCTGCCACCACTGAAAACAGTCTAGTTCCATCCTCTCTGGAACAACCCCTTCAGGTAGTTAAAGGCTGCTATCAAATCCCCCCTCAGTCTTCTCTTCTACAGACTAAATAAGCCCAGCTCTCTCAGCGCCTCCTCATCAGTCACGTACCCCAGCCCCCTAACCATTTTCATTGTCCTTCACTAGACTGTCTCCATCTTGTCCAGGTCCTTTCTGTAGTGGGGGTCCAAAACTGGACACAGTACTCTAGATGTGGTCTCACCAGTGCAGAACTGAGTGAAATAATTATTTCCCTTAATCTTTTAGCAACACTCCTACTGATGTAGCCCAGTATGCTGTTAGCCTTCTTGGCAACAAGGGCACACTGTTCACTCACATCCAGCTTATTGTCTGCTGTAACCCCCAGGTCCTTTTCTGCAGAGCTGCTGTCCAACCAACCAATCAGCCACCAGCCTATACATGGGGGATTGTTCTGTCCAAAGTGCAGGCCTTTGGATTTGTCCTTGTTGAACCTCATGAGATTTCTTTTGGCCCAATCGTCCAATTTGTCTAGGTCACTCTGAATCCTAACCCTACTTTCCAGTGTATCTGCTACTCCACCCTGCTTCGTGTCTTCCGTGAACTTGCCGAGGTTGCAGTCCATCCCATCTTCCAGTGGTCTTTGTCATGTCCAAGCACTTTAGCTGATATTGTCATGGCAACTCATGAAAGGAGAAGTTGTCTTTAATGTAGTTAGCTCACAAGACAGTTAAAGATTTTCTTAAAAATAACAAAAAGGCTGCTGGTGCCATGAAAATTCATTATTACTATATAAACCTACCATTCTTAAAATAATCAGCCAGAAAAGAATCTTTTAAGCCAGCTCTTTACAAGGAGTTCCTTCTCTCTCATTTTAATTGCTCTAGTTATTCTGAGCCAGAATACCACAGACCGAGGGTGTCTCGAGATCCTTTCAAGGATGCTGTGTGGTGCCACACAATGTTGGCTTGGTTAGGTTTGCAAACATGATTCACAAGATAAACCCAGAGATTTCAAATGGAAGCCCATAGTTGCAGTCTTTCTGAGTACTTTGCAACAGAAAAGTTGCTCCATTATTTGTCTGTAATAAAAAAATGCATGAAAACCAAAACCTGCATTTTCAAAGTCTATCCAGGGGTAACTTGAGTCTAAAAAGGTTGAGAACCACTGCTCTAGGATGAACCCACAGGCCACCCCATCTATTATACATGTGATTTTGGATTGTACCAGAGTACTTGTGCCTTGCAGAGATTACTTTCAGGTCTTGTCTCTTTTTTATACTGGGGATGGGGAGGAGTGATTCATTTCAAGAACTTCTTCTGACTGCAGTTGTGTCAGAGTGACACAGGGAAATAGGTGGGCTTAGGTAAGCCAGTCTGAGGCCATTTAAGACTTCTACACTCTGGGGATCAGTAGACTCCCTACTGAGATGTCCTGCCAAGTATTATAATAGGCTTTCCTCAGTCAACAAGAAGTTACATTCTGCACCAGACTCGGTCTCCAAACATTTTTAAGGTATAGCTATTTATAAAATGTACTGCAAAATTATAACCTTGAGGTAACAAGCAAAATGGTGATGAAGGCCACTTTCAAAAGCAAATCATAAATTGTAGGACTGGAAAGGATCATAAAAGATAATTAGGTCAGTACCTCTCAACCATTTTAAACATGGGACATCCTGTTAACTTTTGTAAATTGAGTGGTACCCTCTTTCCTCAGGTGCCCTCTTTCCTCAGGTGCTTTCCTGCTTGAAGAGGGGCCAGGAAGGAAGAGGAGCTGCTGGCAGGGAAGAGCCTGTAGTGCAGTGAGAGAGGATAGGAAGAATGGGTGGAAGGGTAGAGCTGGCACTTATTTCCTCACGAGAGCTTGCGCTTATTTTACTTATCTCCTTTCTTCTACCAGCTCCCTTCAGAAGCTGCTGTTGGACTCTGGTTGAGAATCACGGATCTAATTCAATTCCCTGCACTTAGGCAGGATTAAGTATACTGTGGCCATCCCTATAAAATGTTTTTCTAATCAATGCTTAAAAGCTTGTGGTGATAGAGATCTTCAAGCTCACTAGGTAGCCTGTTCCAGTGTTTTATTGCCTTAGTGGTTAGAAACATTTTTTTCTAATATCAAACCTAAATCTTCTTTGCTGCAAACTAAGCCAGGTTCTTCTTGTCCTAACCCCAGCGGACATAGAAATCACTGTCTTCTTTATAGCAGTCTTTTATAGCTGCTATAATAGCACTGGGAGGTATTATTATCATGGCCTCCCTTCTTTTGTTTGGGCTAAACAAACACTTTTTCTTCAGCCTTTCTCCATTGGTTTTGGCTTCTATAAAATTATTCTTGTTCTTATTCTCAAGGCTGTCTTGGCTTGGCCTTCATCTTGCTATGTGTGGTAGCCTCCTAGCCAAGTGTCTGTGGTACAAAGCTGATAGGATTATCAATTTAAAATTTTGTCAAGTAGAAGGCAGAGGTCTGGAATCAATTCTAAGTTGTGAAGCTGGTTACTAATGGTAAAGGTATACTTTCAACCAAAAGAAGTGGTGGTGCCATTTTCACCTCTGACAGCTTCCTCCAACTCATTATAATCACCCTAGTTTTCTTTGGGTGGAGCCTCGACCTTCTCATTCTTCTCTTATCACACCTAGATATCATATGAGGTGCTAAACTGCGTTGTCTGAGTGTGACATGATAGAAACATACAGCTGGTTGTCAATTGAATATTGAAAACACCACAACTCATGTCTTTTTCGTATTTGTCCTAAGAGTCCCATCACATGTTTGAACAGGAATGGGCACAGAACCGTACTTCCGTAGTACTCTACACACTACAGAGCTCTTCTGGAAAATGAATGAACAGCTATGTTCACTATTGCCAGGATCCCCAGGCTAATCAACACTACTTCATGAGTTAGGATATAAAAGATAGCTGCTGGCTTTTAATAATATCTTCTTTGACACCTGATCTCCATCCACTGCCAAGAAGTGATTAGCCATTCACTCAGCCAAATCAGGTTTTCCACCAACGCCAAATATCTTCAAATATAGCTCCACTGGGAGCGTGATGCAATAAATCAAAATAGAGGCAAGAAAGTCCTGGATTACTGGGGTGAGTTTCAAATGTGATGGTGGCACCTCATCCGGTTGAGATGAGAATAATTCTTCTTGGTCAGTGCTATTGTCCAGCATGTCTAAAAGCAACTGTGCAACTCAAGGGTTTTACTGAGTTAAAGATGGTTAGGTTCTCTCAAAACAGCAGAGCTATGTAAAATCTTTTATCCTTTCCTGCTCCTAGAAATTATGTTGGAAAGTATGAATCCTTTCTCTCTTGCAGTTTATCTGACCCCCCCCTCCACACACACACACATCTGGTAGTTTTAACATTAAATGTCTTTGAAAGGAACTTTGTGCACTAAAGAGGAGGAAGATAACATGGACCATTGTAGGATAAAAACTGAATCAAATAGATACATTTGCGGTACTATTGTTGTTATTAAAACTTAGCTTCAACTTGAATCTTTTTTCAGGCCTCCCAGCAACTTTTTGGTTTCAGTTTTATTCAGGAGCAATGTATCTGTTATGCAAAAACCAGCAAAATACAATCATTCATCACACCACCAAACAAGAAAAACAAAGACTTGAATTTGGAAGGAAAGTTGCATCCAATTTCTAGACCACTATCATCACTGTCTGCATGGCATAAAGTGGTCATTTCAGAGAGACTTTTGAAGCTCATAGGATATGTCACTCCAGGGATATGTCAGTCCAGACAGACTTAGATTCGTTGGCTTAATTATTGCTGCAAATGAAGACAAAAGCAGAAGTAAAAAGAGTCTACATCAACTTTAATGTAAACTGATTGATCATATAGGAAAAAATGATCCAATAATGGCTATAGGCAACCATTCAAGGAGTAATGTGTTCCTACTTAATGTTATTGATTCTACCCTTGAGAAATGATGGCAGAATATTGTTTCCAAGAGGCGTTATTAGAGTATAGCAAAAAGTATGACAAGAGGATTTTGCCATTCGCTCAGACAATAAAAATAAAATAAAAAGGGGGAAGAACTTTCCAGGTGTAGTCATTCTAAAACTTTGCTCTACAACAAAACTATGCAACAGCCCAAAAGCATCTCCTGGAGTTTGCAACATTCTTCCACAGCCCCAGTCACAGGATGTTTCCCAGTGATGCGTGGGAGAACTCTTCGGAAGATCCTCTACATTTACATGTTTGCCTTCAGGATGCTGAAATGTTGAACTGAATGCGGAGAGGATTTTGATTGAAATAAGGCACACAATTTTCATGACAAAGGACTACACAGAGGTTGTGAATGCATCAAAGCAATTGAAAACAGTTTTGGAAGGTCTTGACAGATAACAGGCTGACACTATAGTTACAATCTCAGTGGAAATCTGACTTGACCTAATTAAATAACAAAACACTGGAATCAAACAACATTGAAGAATGTTTCAGAGAAACCATGGAACTATTTCTGGTCTTAAATACAAAGGTCATAATCCAATAGCAGGATGAACCTGAAATGTGGCTACTTACTTATAAACTTGATTTTTGGAATTTTACTTGAAGAACTGCAATTTTCTCATTTCTATTAAAAAGTGTTTCTTTTTCTGTTTCAGGGCTACCAGGTATGCTTATGAAGTGAATCACAGTATTTTGTGTTTAATCACTTCATGAAACCTTCAAGAGTCTTCTTTTTATTTTCTTTCCCCCTCCTACAACTTGGTGTTTTTTGGAGGCAGTGGTTGAAGCGGCTTCTTACAAGAGCTTCTTTAATGAAGTGGCTTGTTATAACCTTCATTTTTTTCAGTTGTTTTCTATGGCCTGACAGCATACTTTTTCTTATTTCTGTTGAGGTTCTGTACAGATCAGTTGCTTATCAAAGTTTTATCTTCATCAGACGTTAGTAAAGTCAGCCAAAAACACTATCTGGATGCAGTGAGAGAGCTCGAGAGCAGGAACCCTGTCGTGGTTCCACAGGGAATGCCAGGCCTCTATCCTTTCTCTTGTCCCACTGAGATTACATCTTTAGAGCAAGCTTTTGGCCTTTACTTTTTAAAATGTTAAGGCCCGATAGACCCACAGTACCCTAAGTGTGGGCCCCTGGTTTCAGCACTTCTTTTCTTTACAATTCTTTTTGTACGCCAAATTAGTTTAGATCTCTGTCAAAAGTTTACACTTCTTGTAAGTTGAATAACAAGCAGATGTTTTGCAGGAACATGGAGTAGCTTTTTCAAAACAAGTCAGCATATATTAGTCAACCAGAATTGTAGGGTCTTTAGACCAAACTAGTAATGTAAAACACATCGGCAGCATTTTGTTCAAGTTGACAGCATTTTGCTTCTGGAATGTCATCTGGCAAAGTGCCTTCTTAGCTACTTACCAGATTGCTGTCAAGAGACCCAACTGCTAGATCCATAGGTGTTTTTAAGCCTCTGAAATCTAAGCCAAATCTAAGCCCTTTGGTGTTGTGTCTTCCAGGCACATTCTTGGTGTAATATCTTCGAACAGCTCTTCTTGAGAGCTGGAATCCAGCTCCTGGCTTTAGTCTTGATTCCTGCTAGAAGTTAAATAGACCTCTCCCCAGACTCCGTCCAAATGTTTGAGTCCTCTGGCTTGCATCTTAGCTCTTTAAGAGTAGTGTGAGAGGTTTGAGCACATGGACATGCACATCTAGGTAGACTTTGCACAGTTTCTGATCACATCTATCCTTAAAACTAACCACAGCAGTTTACAGAGCTTCAAAGAATGCAATTAACTTCCTAAACACAGTCTCCTTACTCTAGGTCACCGTTTCCTTGGAAAATCCCTAAGTGTCTTCCTACCCACTCCCCTTATCTTGACCTTGGACTAAGAGGGAAATGGCTTAGGCTTGCCATTTGATACCTTCCCAGCCCCTCCATCAGCTGACTTCCATATCAGCTTCCATCAGGTAGTAACACACTTTTGCCTGAAGACTTTGTTGCCAAGGCGACCTTTCCCCACTGACAAACCAGTTCTCCACAGCAGGAGTTAGCTTATTGTCTAGGCTGATTACATTTCAGTGGTATAGCACTTAAGTCAATGACCCTCTATTCTTAGCTCTCTGCCAGCCCCTTTTGAAATTATACTCCAAGGTGGAGGGTGAAAAACAGTAGGTAACCAGGGACCAGCCTTATAATCAAAATGGAATTTGCAGTCTGATTACGTACAGAGCTCATGATTTCAGGTAGAATTCCTAAATTGTACTGAAAGACTCTACAAATCATTATGGTCTCTCTGCCCAGCAGTGTCAGGGGCTCCTATACACATGTAGGGAGGTTGCTCCAATGCACTGTAGTTACAGCGCATTGGAGCAGACTTGATTAATTGAGCGTAGCAATTACCATACTCCAGCAGACTCCAGTGTCATGTTATCAGCATCCCCATGCTGCACAATGGTGGCAGGGCACTTTAAGCTAAAGCTTGCTCGTTGAGCTTTAGTTCAGAATGCCCTGCTGCCATTTTGCAGTGCAGGGATGTTGATGCACATGATGTTTCAGGTGCTTTTAATTAGCATGGCTTTTGGAGCTGCGCTAATTAAAGTGCCTCTCCCGCCTTCCAGAGCACATGTATAAATGCCCCAGAATTTTATTTCGCTTGGTGCACTGGGCAGCAGGTGATTTTTACCAGAGTCTTGACGCTTCAGTCTTTGTCTTAAACCTGAGTCCCATTGTTTTGATGTAGTCTATCTCCATTGATGCAAGATACTGAAAGTTAATATCTAGTTGCTAGTCTTCCACTGTATCTCAAGGTTGTCAGTCCTTGATTGTTTATTCAAACCAAAATTATGCTTACCGTCTACGTGACTCCCACCTAATCCCCTGTCCCATGTTCTCTACCTCTCTCCATATAGACAGTGGCACAGTCTGTACTGCTTCATTCTTGCTACAGCACCTTTAAACTTGTATTAAATAGGAGGGGATAGAATTAAAACTTTCAGTATCTCACGGGTAATACGGTAACCTTCAGACTACATGAGAGACTGCTAAATACTGGTGTTTTGATCTTCACAAAGAAAAAAATATCAAAACTGAGCTTCATTCTATCTGTCCCCATGACAGCCTTGAGCTACATCATTGGTACCTTGAAATTAGTGGTATTGGAGACATGTATCTACATGGACTTTCAGGGTATGATTTGGAACTCAAGTCCTTTTGACTTTTTTCAATCTGTTTGTGTGGTCAAAAGGAGATGGTTCACCAAGAAGATTAGTGCTGTGTAAATACCTTACCTAGGACTTGATAAGTGTCAAGAAATCAGAGTAGTCTTGATAGAGCAGGAATTCCTTTGCTACCAGCTCTCAGGATTGCCTCATCTTTTCCCAAGTCCTCCTTTTCTCCTCCAGAATGAGAGATGTTAAAACAGTAATTGGACTCATTCTAATTTTCAGGACATAGGTGCTTGAGTAAATACAGGGCAATTACTTTAAGGGATGTTGTCACCTTGTCTTCCACAAAGAAGATAATGATAATCTTTTCCAATAACAGACTTAGTATCTCCCTCCTGAAATTTATTGGTCAAGAAACATATTGATCTAGTTTGCAGGTTACAGCCTGAAGCTCCCCAGGCACATCTAAAACTTCAGAGTGTAACAATGACTAAAACTTAAAGAAGACTCTACATTCAGTCCCTGATACTCATATCCACATGTAGGCCAATTGGCCCTATCCAAATTGAGCAGCCTTGTCAGAAGTAGATAAGTTTCACTAGTTGGTTTCACTTTGATTGTAGGCAGTTCTATTAGTTTGTTTCACCTTCTGACTGTAATGCACTAACACAATGCTATAAGGTTTAGATTGCAAGTACTGTGTAAGACTTTTTAAATCTAAGCCAAATATTGTTTTCAGTAGAATTTAAAAACAAAAAATTACAAAACTTTCATTGATCTTAGACCTAAAAGATAAAGAAAATATATATATAAAACGCTGAATGTTCATGTAAATTGAATTTACATTGTCATTTTAATCTTTGTGTCCTCTTTTTAAAATTGCCTTTGTGTTTTAAAATGACATCTTATCCTTCTCAGAAATCCTTATTGTAATGATTCGTTATGCTTTACTTGCAATAATGAAACACAAATAAATGTAAAATCATTCATTTTCTGATCGATTTGGAGTTAGAAGATAATTCTTCTCTGTTAAAGACCATTTAAAAAGGCTACTATGGCAACCAAAATTAATGACAAACAAAGAAGCTGTTGGGTAATTGTTCAGACTGACTAGAATAAGAAAACCCTAAATCTTTACTGAAGCATTTAATATTTTCTCAATTGCGTTTGATTATTTGTTTGAAGAGTCAGTTAGTGTATTTCTTGAAAGGCTGGCCGCCTGACTGGAAAAATGAAGTTCATGGTAATAATAAGCAGTCTGTTTGCTGTTGATCTTGCCTCTGTTGATAACATGGACATGATCCATAGGTTTTAAGTCCTACTCAGTGAGCCTTTCTGGTTTGCTACCTAGTCTTTGTCAATTGTTGATAGCATGGTCAGCAACAAGTTAGAAGATCAAAGGTAATCCCAAAGGTGGTTCCTGCCACCTTTTTGTTTCTAGTCAAGACAAATATAATATGAAAGTCTACCATGGAATCTAGAAAACTATGGTATCTGATTGCCTTTTAAAATGCAAGGTTGGGGATGGTAGTGATGATATTTTGATGTGAGCTAACGAGCCTGACGTGACAGGCAAGGAATATATCTCTTCCTAGGAAAGGAGGAGGAGCCCTTGGGAGCCATGCAAACAGTTAAGTGTATACACAAATGCTTTTTATTATCAAAGTTGTCATATTATGCTCTATAAAGCAGGATTGATTTGTTTTGTGCAACGCAAGGATTCAGCCAACAAACTGATATGAGGCATAATTTACGGACAAGCTGATGTGCTTTACTTCTGGAATAAATTACAGTTTGGGAAAACACATCTATAGAAAGAGTTTAGAGTATGAAACATTTAGGCATTGTTCATTTTTATGTATGCATTTGTCTCGGGGATCCAGACATATGTTTGAAACCCATCTGGTCAACAGCCTGTAAGGTCGACAACCATATGGCCAAAAGCCTGCATCCCTGGAAAGCTAGCAGGGAGAATGAGGAGAGAAGCTGTCACCTAGCAACATGATGCTAACTTTCCTCTCCCTTTTAGGCAGCATTTACTTTCTTGAGGTGTCAGCTTTCTAACCATATGGCTGCAGAACTTCTAAGTGTCAGCTATATGGAATTAAACCCTATAAATATGAATAGAAGAGTCAGGAAGTACCTACTTTGACTTCTATAATATATTTTAACTGTACAGTACATCAACAAAGAACAAGTTTCTAAGCCTGTGATAGGGATTGAAAGTAGTTTCTAAGTAGCTAAGTAAATTCTTCTGTAAACATCTTTTCAGTTGAGAGCTAAATCCCAGCCCAACAAAAACAAGAGGTCTACTCTAGAATATTGGTTGCAACCAGGTATCATATTTTGTCCTTTATTCAGTAAGATGATGTGCCTCTTCTCTTATAATTAAAACCTTTTTTTCCACCAGACTCGGGTGATTTAATACTGTAGTTGTAGGATTAAAATATCATACCACAGTATCTAAATATTTTAAATAGACAGCCCAAAACTGCAGTTACAGTTGTTCACCAGCTGTGCTCTATTGTGGCTACTAGTAATACTTCATCTTATAATATTATAAAATAATGATCCAAATGATCTATACATGGATATGCTACAACTACCTCTGGGACCTGTATCTGTATGTTGTCAGTGTGTCAGCTATGGTAATGAACAGTAGATCATGATCTTTCAGTCTTTATTTAGGCAAAACTCCCACTAGCTTTACTAGGAGTTTGTTTCATAGGAATTACACAGCTAGAAGTCATTATGGTATCTGTACTGGGAAAGCTGTCATGTTTATTTTTTGCAAATTTGACAGGTATGTTTGAAAAAAAATTCTTACCCTAAAATAAGGCTTTAGAATATTTTTCCCTTCCTCTGCTCTAGTACTCAACAGCTATTAGAAATCCTCTTGTGTTTTTAAAGGTAACTATAGAGCTAGATGAAGAGAAGAAAAAAGAAAAGGTGTTATGGTTAGTACGAAATGGATTCCTTTTGGTACAGTAGTTAAGATGCCACAGACCACCATTCCTTCCCAGTTCTCACTTCAGTTCTGCCATCCACGATATCTATACCAACCACAGTGTCATCAGTTAGCTAGTGATGCAGGTTCATACATATTTACCAACTTGCAAATTATGCATAGGCAGCTCTGAGAATAGCTGTTCTTTGTCTTTCTGCTTTTCTTCCTTCCCTAATGATTCAAAATGCTTACTTGTCTAGCATCAGAGGGCTGCATTCTGAGCTTACAGCTTCCTTTTGTACACCAATTATGTCTTCATAATTTAAATGCTGTTTTATTTGCTGATTTGGAAGCATCCTTATTGGTTGAATGAGGTTTTTTTCATCCTGCAACTGTTCTTTGATATAATGATTTATTAAGGTACTAGGAGAAATATTGATCCTGCTAATAGCTTCTGCCTTGCTACATAATGCTTTACATTTTACTTAGCTGAAAGGGCCACATTCCTTCTCCCATTCTCTGATTGACCATAAATGCTTTGGCCTTTCCCCAGCAATTATCACACTTACCAAAGCAGTGGGTAAAAGTCAAGTATTTATAGACTAATTAGAGAAGTCAACATGTCCAAATAATGTACTTTACATAATACAAGGAATCACTGGATAGCGCAGTGAAATTAGGAGTGGTTGTATAAAACTTAAAAGCAAGTGGACAGAGTCAGAAGACTTATATTGTTGATTAGGCTTGTATTTTCAGGGTTATTAGGTGAAGTAATGCACTATGACTATGATTCATTGATGGCATTTATGCTTACGCTATATTGCCATTTGCCTTTTAGTTCCTCCTCTTGCATCCTCCATCTTGAAAAAGCTTTCTAGTGTTATTGCCTATAAGAAGATGGTGCAGGCATCAATGTTGGTCTAGAGCTCATTTTTATTACAGTTTTGATTATTCACCTTGGAAAGTGCATTATTTTTATGGTAACCGCCAACATTGCAAGGAAATAGAGGGCAATTGTCTGAAAAATACAAAACAAAGGTTTTAAAGAACAACATTTCACACACTTTTATTCACTGAAGTGAAGTGAAACTAGCCTCCATATATGCTCTGTCTTTGAAAGCCTAACCCATGGTCTGTCAGTTTGTGGGCTCACAATTAAAAATATATAGACAATTGTTTGAATTGTTTTAGTTTTAACCAACCTTTTTGCTTCAGATTCTCTTCCAGTAATATGGACATGGAGTTAACTGCCAGACAGGGGTTTGGTGAGGCTTAATTATTGATTTCTTTAAAAACTGAAAAATTGTCATGAGATGTGTAAGATGTGTGATTAGACTGTGGAAGTAATTGCCTCAGGATGGTGAGGCTGAGAATTCAACAACGTTATAAAAGGATTGGATGGTTGGTTATATGGATAATCAGGATACCCGAGTTATAACAGCTAATGAAAATGCATCCAGAAGAGAGATTCAGCCTCATGCTTTGATTTTTAAGCTATTCTGAGTGTTAAGGGGTAGGAAGGGAACTAGTGTATGGGGAAAGGGGGAGCAGATTATTAGGGCTGTGCAAAGCTTCAGGTGCTGATTCAATTCAGAGGAGATTCGGCCTGATTCAGGAGCTGAATCTCCAAAACCGAATGGAATCAGGGGACCAGTTAGAATGTACAAATTGATTAGAAGCTTTCCAAATCTGTGGAAATGATTCGGAGAGCTTTGATGATTTGGACAGTCTTCACCCACTGCAGCAGGGAGCTGGAGCTGGACCCCATTCCTGTAAACAGATGGCAGGGAAGGGGGAGGGGACCATGGGGGGAGGCTCCAGCCCCCTGACGCCTGCCCATGCCCCCAGCTCCCCCAGTGAATTGAATCACTGTCCCACGAATTGGCCAAATCTGAAGCGAATACTAGCCGCTTCTCACAGGCCTACAGATTACCCACATCTGCTTTCTACCAACCTCCCTCTGAAGCACCTAGGATCCTGGACAAGATGGACTTTGAGACTGATTTTGTATGGCAATTTTCATATTATAAAATAGCTTTGGATGTAAGGTATTATGAAAATGCGAAGTTGTATCATTGTCCCAGTTGAGATTTCTGTTTATAAACTCACTTTATTGCCTAATTTAAATACCATATGGCACAATTCCTTCTTCTTCGTTAATAGCAAATGTAATGCTTGTGAAAGGTGCCAAGTTAGCAGCACAGAAAAGTAAGATCCTTCACCCAAAGAATGGGCACAATGGGAGAGGCTGCAATTAAGGGTGTTGCTGCACATTACAATTAGTATATGCTTATTCTAAGGAATTTTATACTGTGTAAAAGTGGTAATATTAGCACATGCTGTGAGCAGTCACATGTTAAGGGTTAATACCCTCTGTGATGTGGACTGCACTGATCTGCCCTTAGACGGTTGGCGAGCAGAACCCTAGCTAGGAGCTGTCAGTCTGCTCCAAGTCTGTTCTGCTTGCTGGCTCTCTAGGGCAGTATAGGCTGCATGATTAGGACCTTGCCAGTGCCCCCCTGGCCCAGATTGGGCCCTACCAGCCCATAATAACCATAGCAGAAGAGTTTACATTGAGGCCCCTGTTGGGTTCCAACACATCTGCTATATTCTGCTAAATATCTTGTTATCAACAATCTCAGATGTGAAAGATTCTGGGGAAAAAAATCTAGTTTATGACAAAGACATGAGGAGAAGAAGAACTGGGAGTGGTATCTTGTGGGATGCTGGAGGACCACTCCCAACTCAAATTAGCCCTGTAGAGGACTTTGATGCAACTGTAACATGAGCTCCATAACACTGGTTAAAGATAATATTCGCCTGAAGAGAACTCTCTAAGATGAGGAGAGGATACTTAGCTCATCTTTTTCTGCCTTAACTTGCGGACAGTCCCATTTTAAGAGCCCTTAACACATGGAAAGTTAATGTGTAACAATGCTTCTTGTACTGCATCAACACTGGGGCTTACCTCTGATGCAAATCATTCAATCTTTGACTTCTTCTAAACAAATGATGAACAATAAATAACTTTTTAAAGAGATACTGTAGTGTAAGAATGAGGCTGTACCCATGATGCTCCAGAATTTATGAACAGCAAGGATTTCTTTGGGTGATATCATTTATTGATCAAATATGTAGTATAATTTATTGATCAAATATGTAGTTGGGAAAAAGTTAGACAAACTTTTGCATGAAAGATTCTTTATCAGGTCTGTGATCACAGGAACTAAGTGCAGCATAGTGCCTCTAAACAGATATTTCCATTTTTCCTATTTCCTAGTGAAGACACATCGTGAAGTCTCAGATGCAGCTGCTATTTATAAGTGTGCTCAGGCAATGATTTTCTTATAATTTGTGAATAAGTGCACTGTGTGCTGTGTTGGTTTGTTGCGTAGGAATTGATGGTTTTGGTAGGTTAGCAACATTTTGCCAGTTTGATTTTACAAGTATGAGTGCATTTGCTTGCCTATGACATGCACACTGTCTCCCAAAATTAGCCCTCTGAAATTGGGGTGCATATCTAAGTGGGAAGCTGATTTTCTGTGCCAGAATTTCACTGCATGGAGGTAGAGAAGAATAAAGACACTGTGCTACAAGATGGCTACTAGCTGCTTTCTCTTCCTGCCAGGAAGCAGGCAGGGACACTAGACTGTGTTAACTCTTTCACAACCATTTTTAAATTGGTACCCGTTTCAGCAAGTTTGATCCCATAACAAGTATATGGGGGATATATGTAGTACTGAGGTGGTACCCATTACATTGGACTATGCCCCCTCCAGCTACCTGGCAGGGAGATGGAAGCTGGCAGCCATGCTGTAGCACAATGTCTTCATGAAAAAAAACCAGTTCTAGGCCATGACTTCTCTTGTACATGCTGTCTTCCAAAATCAAGATGCGTGTCTTATTTGGGCAGGGCTGTGGAGGGTTGCGATTCTGTTTTGTATTGTTCAGAATCGGCTTTCAGTGAATATTTGGACTTCAGATTATGTTGTTTTCAGTATTTTCAGTTTTATTGCCATTGAAGTTGATGTTTGCTCTGAGGGTATTATTCATAATATGCTCACCAGTCAGGTAGGAACTGGATTATAGATCACCAAATCATTTAAAGGTATGGCATGGAGTATCTGGTATGTGAAGAAGTTTTCATGGCCCTGTCTGATCTGAACCTAATTTAAAATATCTGATGCTTGAGTGGGTGTAAGTTTTCTTTCATCTAACGGTGTTAATAGGCCTGTACAGTTGTGTCTCAGCCGAAGATCTGACCCATTGGATGGAAACAATTTTAAAGCTGAATTATACCTAATTCTACATCCCAAGTGAATTTTAATGTCAAAATTGGGGCATACAAAATCTGTTTAAGGGATTTGTTTATGCTGTAACTGGTATTTGTAACTATTTCAGTGGCAACAAAATTGAAGAAGGGGAGGGTAGGGAGGTGAGAAATTAAGAGGAAATCAGACCTGAGAAAGCAGAGGAAATGAGTATAAGCAGAGGGAAGAGATAGGTGGGAGCCTATAAAACCAGGAAGAGAGAGAATCCTTGAACACAAAGATATGGACGTAGGAATAGTTTTCTGGGATATTTCGACCCTAGAAACTATGAAACTATGAACTGTGATTGGTGGACTACAGTTTGGGGCTTCTTTCAACATAGCTAGAAGCTATGAGTTGTGTAATGCATACTACACCCAGCATGACCATACTGTGATACCATATTCTCATCATATGGCTGGATTCAAGCATGCAGAAAACAACCCCTCCCCCATTGATTTTAGTGGGCTCATCATCAGGATTGTTAATGGACATTTTCCAATTATAAATGGGATTTTATTATTTATCTTTATTTATGTAGAGTGTCTTCTATAATGTAGTTCACAATATTTAAATCAGTGTTTAAATGACTCTACCTTGTCGCAATTTAAGGTGAAGTAGCCATAGATCCAATTTTAGTTTAACTGAGAACAACAAAAATATATGTATTGGTTTTAGTGTTCCAAATATTTACGTACTTGAATAATTAGATTTATTCCCATTGAACTCATTGGGACTAAGTGATCTAAAAGATAGAGATATATTTTATTGGACCAGCTGCACAACTGGAATAAATTTAGACAAGCTTTCAAGAGCATTCAAAAGCTTGTCTAACTTTATCCCAACTATGCACTTGGTCCATAGAAAGATATCATCCAAAAAAATCCTTGCCTCTCACACAATTCCTGGACCATCTTGATTGCAACATCATTCTAACACTATGTATAGAGGTATTCATTTGTAAGTTTTTTCAGGACTAAAGTTATGAGGTGTATTTTATGTTTAGCTCAAATTATTTGATATTCATTATGTATTCCAATAATATTTGTCCGCTGCCTATCTGGGTATTTCTCTGCAAATATTATGTACTATAACTATAAAAAGAGAAAGGGAGTGCTAATGAATTGCAGAACAATATACTGTAATTGTTACAACAGGAAGTTTAGGTAAAATAGAAATTTTGTTTATGATATTTGATGCAGTCTTTGTTTGTACACATTATAGTGTACATAACATGCAGTCCTCAAACCTTGTTACATGTGTAGAACAAATGTGATTAAGTTTAATTTTAGAAAACAGATTTTGATTGAATATAGAAGATTTGGTGTTTAACAAAGGTCATTCACCTCAAAGGGAAGAAATATGCCATGTAATTCTGTGAAGATAGCAACCCATATGACTCAGTTTTATTACTCCATCTTTAAGTATGAACAAATGTCAGCTGCTTTCTGTCTGTGTGTGTTGAAGATTTGAAGAAATACTGTTCTGTGTGAAGATAGTGTTCAAATGTAGCAGTGCTGTGAAGAGTGAAATTCATAAACACATGCTTTTAATTTAAAAAATAAAGTTGTCTGAAATTTCTCTCTCACAATATGAACAGGTTGCTAAAGGAAATACAAGTAATTGCTGAGGTTGTGGTGTCTAAAGCGAGTGTGGTGTATATTATGATGTCTAAATATCGTTAACAAACATTTGGTAGTATTTGAAAACAGTGAAGAATAAAAGCCCAAAATATTAACTCTGCAGTTAAATAACTCTTTTTTTTATATATAATATGTAATGAGGAGAATGCTTCCTTGAAGGTTGAGTCCTTTTTTGTCCTGAGGTAAAATTAGACTGTTCTTTGTCATTCATAGATGACCTAGAGAGATTGCTTTGTCTCCCCTGTAAGTGAAAAGGTGGTTGCTATGCCTGTTTCTCTCTGGCATCTTTTAAATGGGATCAGGCAGCCATGAAGTCTTTTAGGCAGAAACTAGTGCATTTTGGCCTGTGGGCCATCAACACTGGCTTCTAATGCATTAATCACAACTTGATCCTAGATATTATGATTTTCACTTGATGTGCTGAATATTCTAACTTGGAGCCAGATTCTGATACCTTTGGCCATATTAGGTAGTACCTTGTTTTACAACTTGTCCCATTGGGATGAACAAGACTTTTCATGGAGACAAAGGCTAATCATTGTGAATAATGCTACTGGAATATGACCCTTTAATGAGAGGCTCTGGATTTGGACTATGTCAGTATAGATCTTGTTCTTCTTTGTTTGTTTGACTATGTTACTTGGATGGTAATAGTTTAGGAATTCAGGCAAATCATACATATTGTGAGAAGTGCTGAACTTATAGGTTGAAATGATTTTTATATAAAATTATTTACACACAAACACATGGGCCCTGTCTCTCAGGGTATAAACAAACTTCACCAAATGAAGTGGATCAGCTGTATTGTGCCAGCACAGCTGATCTGCTTCACTATGTGAAATGCATGTCACTTGTTGATCCTATTCTTACATGAATAATCTTTATAGCTGCAAGCTCTTTCAGTGCATTCATCAAGCTGTTTGCATGAGAAGGGCTCATAAAGCCAGATAATTTAAAAACAATGATTTTTCAGATAAGCTTATAGAGAAAACTGTGCCTTAATACAGTAATGTTTAAACTTTCAAAGCCTGGGACACATTATTGCATTCTATTTTGCTGCCATAGCCATATATGTTCACTTTCTCGTGTGAAATCTTGATCAAAATGTAACACAAGAGTTCAGAGCTATTTTATTTTTGGCTTGACCTGGATTTAATTTAAGATGTGAAAATATGAGCTGGTGAAATAACACCAAGTGCAGGATTGTATTAAGTTGACATGTAAAAAATAGAACATTTGAAATAAGGCATTTATATTGTTTAAATAGTAAATAGTTAACATTACTGAGTAATTGCCAGTACCATTTAAGATATTGATTGGTAGTTTATGTCATTTGAAACTTTTATAATACTTCTCAATAGCACAGAAAATACAAGGACGTAGACTTTTCTGGCATTTTATTGCACTTTTCAATATATTGTTTTGATGTGTAGCCTTTTTTAAGTCTATCCCTGTGCCACAATTTTCCTATCTGTAAAATGAAGAAAAGTAATAGCTACCAACTGAGGCTTCTAGTGAACATTAATGAATTAATGTTACAAACTAGTTCGTGAGTATTGGATGGAGTCACTTATCATCAGAGAAACATTTTTCAAACCTTTAATTTGGGAAGTTTTTAAATTTGCCAAGAAGAGAATGGGTGATATCACTATTGTATAGGCTTTAAGATTACTGTCCTTCACCAGTACTAAGAGCTAAATGCCTTCTTTAGATACATAGCTGGTATCCCTGAATATCTCCAGTTGTTCTTATCTGTCTTTTTCCTGTGCTGATTTAGAAATCTTCCATTTCTCCTGTGATTCAGACTGTTGTGATTCAAAGAGAAAAGTGCTTCTGAGAAGAAAAAGAAATGTTGGTATCTTTACATCTATGTTAGCATTGGTACACAAACTGAAAAGTCAAAATATTCAATATTTGCAAGGTCTTGGACCCAGACCCTCAGCTGATGTGAGGTGGCATAGCCTATTGAAGGCAATGGATCCATGCTGGCTACACCTAAGGCTCTGGTGTTCCATATTAAACTTGCATACTTTATGGAGGAAAAAGTCACAAAGGTTTAAAGCAGTGGTATTAAACCTATGGCCTGTGAGCTAGATGCTGTCTACAAAGCTCTTTTGAATGGCCCTTCAGCTAGCCCCACATCCCTGTCTGAAGTCATCAGCATGTCAGCCTGGCCCCTGCTGAAGATCAATATGTGCAGTGAGCTCTCTGAGCTCACCTCATGTCCATGAAGGCTGTGGTCAGATCCGTCAATTTGACTGGAATTTCTGGACCCAGGGGGTGGCTGCCGCACTGCTTAGTTTTTTCCCCTGATGCTGAATGCAGTCTCCACTAAGTGAATTCAATAGCAGGGGAAAAGAGTATAATGGTGACAGCATTCAGCCTCTGGGCTCTGGATCAGACCCTGTGCTGGCAACTGGTGAGCTAAGAGCTATGTATGCAGAGCTTTGGCAATGCTTCTGTGTGCAGCCCTTGGCCCATTTATGATTTAAAAATTTGTCTCGCTTGTTAAAACAAAGAAAAGAAAAGAAAAAAGAAAGGTTGAGCAGAATCATCAAGGGGCACACCTGTGGGGGGCCTGCAGGGGAGATCATGCTCAGGGGCAATCAGCATGGGTTCATCAAAGGCAGGTCCTGCCTGACCAACCTGATTGCCTTTTATGATGAAGTAACTAAATCCTTGGATGATGGTGTTGCCGTGGACGTAATCTTTCTAGACTTTAAAAAGGCCTTTGACACTGTCTCTCACCCCATCCTCATCAATAAATTAAGCGACTCTGGCATTGATGCCTACACAGTTGGATGGGTAAAAAATTGGCTAATGGAGCATGCCCAAAGAGTAGTGGTGGACGGGTTGTACTGAACCTGGCAAGATGTGAGCAATGGGGTCCCCCAGGGCTCAGTCTTCGGGCCCATGCTGTTTAACATCTTCATCAGCGACTTGGACGAGGGGGTGGAAAGCACGCTGTCCAAGTTTGCTGATGACACTAAGATGTGGGGCGAGGCAGACACACTTGAAGGGAGAGAAAGTCTGCAAATAGACTTAGACAGACTACAAAAGTGGGCAGATGAGAATAGGATGGGGTTCAACGTAGCCAAATGCAGGGTGCTGCACCTTGGGAGAAGGAATCCACAGCATACATACAGGCTGGGGAGTTCCCTTCTTGAAAGCACAGAGACAGAATGGGATCTTGGAGTCATTATTGACTCCAAGATGAACACAAGCCGCCAATGCCAGACCCCAGCCAGCAAGGCCAGCCATACCTTGTCATGCATCCAAAGATGCATCTCAAGCTGGTCCAGAGATGATACTCCCCCTCTGTGCGACATTGGTCAGGCTGCAGTTGGAGTACTGCGTCCAGTACTTGGCGCCGCACTTCAAAAGGGATGTGGCCAGCCTGGAGAGGGTTCAGAGGAGGGCCACCCGCTTGGTGAGAGGGCAGCAGGACAGGCCCTATGAGGAGAGACTGAGGGACCTGAGCCTGTTCAGCCTCAGCAAGAGGAGGCTGAGGGGGGACCTGGTGGCTGCCTACAAACTTATCAGGGGAGATCAACAGGAAATAGGTAGAGCCTTTTTCTCCCCAGCACCCCCTGGGGTGACGAGGAACAATGGTAATAAGCTGATGGCGAATAGGTTTAGGTTAGAGATCAGAAGGCAATATTTTACAGTTAGGGTGGCCAAAATCTTGAACCAACTTCGCAGGGAAATGGTTCTCGCCCCTACCTTGGGAAAATTCAAGAAGAGGTTGGATGATCACCTGTCTGGGGTTGTGTGAACCCAGCTTTCATTCCTGCCTGTGGCAGGGGGTCAGGCTAGATGATCTGTTCAGATCCCTCCTGACCCTAGCTACTATGAAACTATGAAGCAAAGTTTAAGGGTAGATTGATTTTTTTTTTTTTTTTTTTGAAAGTGAAAAGCACTTTAGCCCAGATCCACAAAGATATTTAACTGCCTAACTCTCATCATAATCAGTGGGAGTTAGCTGCCTAAATGGCTTTGTCAATCCAGCCTTTGTGAATAAATTAAAGTTAGACTTTTTAAAAACTAATCTTTCTTTATACAAAATGATATTTTAGGATGCTGTCTGCAGAGAAGGGTTACCACCTGGACAGACAGGGAAGCTGTTTTCCTTTTTAACAACTGAGTAGATAATTTATGAAGCAAAATATTCCAAGCTTTCCTCTGCTGCCCCTTTAACATACTTTGGCTGGTATACTGTCAGATCAATCAAAGATTTTTATAATGTTCTAATCAGAGATCGTTCAGTTATATCAGGACTTCACCAATTTTTTTAAAAAAAATTAATCAATCTTCTTCTTTTTTACCTGGGGCCCTCTGCACATGCAGGTAAATGTGCAATGGGATCTAATGTGCAATTCACACAATCATGCCTCCTGCCATGCCATATGTGCAAGCTAGGAGGTGCGATTGTGGGATTGCGCATTAGATCCCATTGTGCCTAATTACCTTCACTAGCAAATAGCAAGCTCCTACAGCTGGGAGTCCCACTCCCCCCAGTTGAGGGGCTCTCAGGCATAGAGACACCCCATATGCCCCTGGGGCAGGGGGACTGAAACCCTCAGGGCGGGGGAGAGGATTGCCTCTGCAGCAGTTCTCTGACCTCAGGGGTATCCTGCACCCCAAGCCTTAGGGATTGTGGCAGCTGTGATCCCTAAGGCCCTGGGGTTTCATGCTGAAAAGGCTGCACCCCTGCTGTTACGTTCCCTGTCAACTGAGGAGCTCCTAGCTGCAGGGGAGACCCTGCTACATGTACAAATTAAGCTCAATAGCAACCTGCTATAAAGTTAATACACATTTTCAAGGTCTAACTTTATGGCTGGTTGGAGCTTTTTATTGTGTGATAGCTCCTTTGCATGTGTAGCTGGTCTCCATGGAATTGCACAATTATGTAGTTAATTGTGCACTGCCTGTAATGTGTAGACGGGCTTTGGAGAATGCTTCTTTCCTGTAATCCTACTGCCATCAGTGCTCCTCATACAGGCCTCTGGCCTTTGAGTTGAGCCAGACTGGATAGAATTCCCCTTTAGAGCAGTACAGCTGTGTGCTAACAAATCTAATTTGAAAAACATTGATGTTCAGGAACAAAAAAAAAAGCTTTTCTAACTTGACATCTCTAATATCCACCTTTAGGCACCACCCCACATAGTGGAACAGAGCTTTTTACAAAGAAATGTTTGAATTAATAGTTTTGAATTGTTTAGGTTTTAAAAAGCCTTTGGTGATGTCAAACTCCTGGCTTGTTCTTTTTAAATTCTTTTTAACACTGTTGTAATGATCAATGCCAGGATCAAACTTTTTCACTATTGATTGCAGTGAGGGAGAAAACTGCTCTTGGTCTGTGGTCATATTGACCAAGATTTTATACTGGAATTAGAAAACCCTTAAGTTTAGGGATTTGTAAACTGAAATGTAAAGGCAACCTTGAAATGTACAATTTTAGCATGGTTACTGTCATAAAAATGAGCTACAAAGTAAAACTCTCTTCTGAATTAGAATGGATCAAGCATCGTTGCTAAGACTCTTTTTCTCTTATGACATGTCTCTCCTCTCAGTATCGCAGTCGTCCAGTTTGCTTTTCTCCATTTCAGGGTTATATTTTGATCTGAGACTGGGATTAAGGAATTGTCACATCCCAGAGGAATTTTATGTTTTATTTTTTTTTAATTTACCTGGCTGCAAGTTTATTTCTTGCCTGTAGCTTTGGTAATCCATACTGATGAGGTGTCCTCTCAGCCACATGTGGAGAGAGGCAGATTTACGAATCAGGAGGAAACTCCTCTCACAAAGGGTCACGGCTGCTAGTGGAAATATGGACTCATCTGTACCCTGTTTCATTAAGGAGCAGATTCTGGGCTATAACTCCTCAGAAGAGCTGTTCTTTTTCAGAAGAAATAGTGAAAATGGAGAAATAGGAGGGTTTTTACTAGTGGTCAGCACCCTCATAATGAAGGTGCTGTATGCCTAAACTGCTTGAGGTTATATTTGTGTAGTGGGCATTTGAGCCTTGCCTGCCAAAGAGCTTGGAGAACTGCTGGAACTCGACTGCATACAAAGGAATTGTTAACCTGTCTGTAAAATGGGCTGGCTGTACTGGTAAGAAATATAACTTCTGCAGTAGCTTAACAGTCAATTATTTGCAATGTAGCTGTATGACATTAATGGGTTTTGTTAGCTTGTTAATTCTAGGCATGTCTTTCCCTTGGTTTCTGTATGCATAAGCAGCCGAGACCCCCTTGTGGTGAGAGGCACTTCTCCCTTCTGATTTGTGGTCTCATCTGTCAGTCACCTCCAAGGGTGGGGAGGGAGGGGGCAGAGAGAGAGATATTAGCATGGATTAGTGGAGGCCCTATTACATAGATATGCTTTAGAAATAGCATTCTTCTGGATGGTGTAGTGGTTGCATAGCCTATAAATTTAATGAGACTATTTTCCTGATTTTGTGGAGTTTCATTTTGAAGCTGGCAACCTCACAATGTAGCTCTACTAACACACTCAAAAATGCAGGAGGGTTTTTTGTTTTGTTTTGGTATCTTGTCTGTAAGTGATTCCTTTAGTCCCACTAGGATAAACAGAGAAAAGCTTTTCTCTGCTCTCTGGTGATAATTTTCTAAAGGTCAGTGTTGTCATTCCTTTTTACAGGAAATCCTACCTGTCAACTGCTGCCCAAAAAGTACCAGGAAGATGCTGCTTTTCACTGTATTCCTAGGGAGCCAGAATAATGGCACTTTCTGTACCTAGCTCCCCCTCAAACCCATTTTGCATTCATCTGGTTCTGTGCATTAAGATAACGCTGTTTTTAAAAAAAACACACATTCTGCCATCAGAATCATTTCTGTCCAAACGTCTCTGCTCTCTCATTCATACTAGTTAAGAACACCTATGCAGATGTGCAGCATGGAAATGATAGAGTTTGTTAATCCTTGCTGTGGCAATTCCATCTCGTCTTCAAATTAAAAAATAAATTTGAAAATTATGTGAAATGAAGCAAATATAGCTCCCAAACTCATTGTTCTGATGCTTGACTTTTGTAGATCTGGTCAATAATTTTTTTTTAAATTAATTCCTTTCCTCCCTGCCAATGGAACATGCCAGTTTTTCAAAATGCATTTTTGTCATGGTACTGAGACAGTTTTAATGAAAATTTAATTGCAGATCCTGGATATAATTTCTGGTCAAAACCAGAGTGTGAGTAAATGAGAACAACAACATGTTCCTCACACTGCCTTTATAGACTACTGGCTAAGGGCAGAGTAGAGACTTGAATCTGAGCCTCTGGCATCACAGTTGTATGCCCTAAACTCCAGTATGGGTAGTCTCTCTTTCAAGATTTCTTCTGAAATAAACAAAGGTCTTGGTTTTATTCTGGTAGCAGTTGGGGGGGAGAAGGGGGGGAATCTCATAGTTTTTTGGGTTCCCTCTTAGCTCTAATTGTGTGTCATTGTTAGTACTTGGGCAGGAGCAACAAGCAATATATCATCACTTAGGAAAGCGGACATTTTAATTTGGATTAAAGAAGTATTCATCTCTATGAATCGGTCAAAGTTCAAATAGAAATTCATTTTTGCTCCTGATCTACTAATTACATGTACAGCCAAACCCAACTAAGCTCATTCTGTGTGCCGTATCATTAAAGAATGGATTGTGACTGATTGAAATTACTGTATTTCCATCAAGGGTCTTTGCGGGTCAGGTTAGTTGGCAAGATTTATAGTCTGAAGAGGAGCAGGTCAATGGATGTCAGCAGTTAAGAAATATATTGTTCTGTTGGAGGAAGCTTCTTTTCTGAATTGCTCTTTTTCTCATTTGTAACATCCCTTCACTTCCTTATACATCATGGACATTAATTCTAAAATACTGTAGTTTCTTGTCAATTCTTATCCTTTGAACCACCAAAAAACATTGTGTGAAGTGCTACTTTCAAAATCCCTTTCTCAGGAAATGATGGCAATGCTTAATTTTCCTGGATGAGATCTAATTTTAACCCTGTATTGTCTACAGAGACCGGCCTCAGGTTTGCTCAATGCGAGTAGAGGAGCAATCACTTTCTCATTGCAATAACTATAATAACCATCTTCTGTCCCCTCCTCTGGCCTCACAGAAAAGTAGAGAAGAGTGGAAAGTGAGAAAAAATTCAATAGAAAGATTATTTCTGAGGGTGAGATTTATAGACAGAAATGACAGAAGATGTCACTGAAAGAGCAGTAGCACAGGATAGTCATTTAAGAAAAAGGACAGCTCCATTATTGTTTTAAGAGTAGCAGAGAGGTAACTTTGGAGCATCCAATCCTATTTTCCTAGTGTAAGAGCCTCCCCCCACCTGAACTTTTGATTTTCTTTGTTGTAGTTAATCTTGGGAGCTACAGTCAGCATGGAAAATTATATCCGATAGACACCACCTTATCCATTGTTCTATGTCCAGGGAATAAGATTCAGCAATACAGAAGAATTCCAGAAGGATGAGACAGTAATTAACCATTTAGAAAAAAGAAAAGGTTGAGGGCCAATCAGTGAGGTGACAGTTATTAGTTTCATATCAAACTATTTTATATATTGAATGAAAGGGAAGACAAAAATCTATAGCACAACCTGAGACTCATTTTTCCAAGTCATTTTAGCTATATTAGTAGTCCCATAGGTGCACCTGCATTTATGAATTCACTATTGCAGGAAAACTTTCTAGAGGCTGACCATGGCCATTGCTAGGGAGTGAATTGTTGGCACCGTATTAGTACCTCTGAAAGGATAAATGAGTCAGGCAAACTTCCTTGATCCTCTAGCATCCCTTCAGATCAAATGATGCAGTCTGGCAAGTCACTTTAAATGGAATGGAAATTCAGATATAGTGCGGGAGACTTCATGTTGATAAATTTCTTAGCGGCTTTGGGGACTCGAAGCAGGTTGCCATGCTGGCATTGTTAGGGAAGTGTGTTGATTGCCAAAAGAGAAAAATCATGTCAAGGTTATGTATGTTGAGCACAAAGAGATTTAGGGATTCCTAAATTGCCTGTATAAGTGCAAACACCAACTTAATGACAGCTTAATCACTTCCCTGAGATCAGTTTTCCATCCTGACTGTTGTATATAGAACATCAGTGTGCTGTTTTGGTGACCTGCTCTACTGCAAAAATGTTAGGAATTAGTTGATTACAGGAAAAGTTAAGTAGTGGATAGTTGCTAGACTGTCAGTAGCATGCAGTGTTGTTGTGAAGTAGTAATATTCAGCAGTTTCCCTTCATAATCTACTCAGCTGATCTAGTAAAGATATCACATCTACCCAAAAAACCTTGCCTGCCTTCATAATCTACTAATTCATGCATGTGGATTATTTGCCGTGGATTTTATGAGAGTGAGAAACTGTTGTGTGGCAAATCAGCAGCAATATGCATAAAGAGAAGTCCTGCGGTCAAAGTGAAAGGTTTAGAAAATTATCTTTTTGAAGATTCTGGAAGGATATCAGTAGGGCAAGACTGCATTTGTTGAGGACCTAGTGCAGCGCCTGCCAGCCGCAGGCATCTCCAGGCTCCACCACAACCCCTAGACCCTCCTGTTCCTGTGGCCGGACCCTCTGCCTTGGGCAGCCTCAGCCTTGAGCCCCTTGCAGGCGGATCTGGGGAAAGTCGGACACCTGAAGTGTCTTTGCAGTTTGGGGAATGAGCTTTTTATTGTTGGTGAAGGGGCACTCTATGTGGAGGGGGCTTTGTTTGTTGAGGGGAAGGGAGGGGGGTTTGTTAATAAAATTTGTACGGTTTCTCATAGTCCTGGAGTGGTGCTAGGGATGGGCAGGAGCTCAGGGTTGTGTGGGCAGTGGGGCAGGTGGGCTGGAGCGGGGAGCACAGGAGGAGGGGGTCAGCCAGAGCCTCCCACAGCTGGTGCCCTGGGTTTGGTTAGCAGGTGCACAGCTGCCCTGGGGCCTGGGCAGGGGGGAGGAGGAGGGGTGCTGTGGGGCCAGCAGGGCCAGCACCATGGGCAGCAGCAGTGTGGGATGCTGGTCACCAGGGACAGGGGCAGGGGTGGCACGGGGAGGGTGGGCAGGGAGTGAGCTGCCATATGCTGGCCCTGTGCTGAACATGCGACTCCTGGGGAGCGGAAGGGCTGAGCAGGGCTGTGTGGGTGGGGATGAGCCTTTAAGATGGCTGCCATTTGCAGCTGCCTCTGGCCTTAGCATGGCTGCCAAGTGCTGTGTCTGGGGGCTGGAGCTCCCGTTGGTGACCACAGGGGACTAAATCCAGTCTCAGGTCGCCTGTACATGTAGATACTGGCCTATTCCCACTTACTGCGCAGTAAATTAATGCAATGTAAATGCACATGTAGACTTGCCCACTTACTGGCAGAGATGCTGCTGCTTCTTGAATAAGGTTGTGGAAGTTATTTAAGACTGAGTCAGGAATGGCCGTTTCCTTTTGTGTGCTCCAGAACTAGCTGTTCCAAGAAGCAATCACTTATTGAAAAATTCCTTTAAATTTTTCCATTGAGCTGTTTGACGTGTGTATAATTGGGTGGTTGAAATTATTATCATTTTGTTAAACTTTGGTTCTTTGATATCTCTCAGTATTGTGCACTCATCTTATTTTGCATGGTCTTGAGGTCAGTAGCGTAGCCCAACTAATATATTCACAATCTTACAATTTGGGTAAATAAAGAAAAGTATGAAAAGTTAGGAACTTTTTTCCTTCTGGGAGCAGTTGAAAAAGTATGAGGGGAAATGGAAAAAAAGGATGTGGTAAACAATTCTTAAGACAGGGCCAAGGCAGAGTAACTGAAAGCAGTCCTAAAGGGTGGTAGGTTTGAAAAAGATCATTTAACGAGGGATGACGAGTTCGAACCATCATAAACTACTGCAAGACCATTTCAGGCTGGACATAAGGAAGAATTTCTTTACTGTCCGAGCCCCCAAGGTCTGGAACAGCCTGCCGTCGGAGGTGGTTCAAGCACCTACATTGAACACCTTCAAGAGAAATTTGGATGCTTATCTTGCTGGGATCCTATGACCCCAGCTGACTTTCTGCCCTTTGGGCAGGGGGCTGGACTCGATGATCTTCTGAGGTCCCTTCCAACCCAAATGTCTATGAAATCTATGAAACCTGGTTGACATGGGAATTAGACACTTGTTCTTCTTTAATGGCTCTTTGGTTTAGCTCTGAATAGTATTTCCAAGTCATTGCACTAATTAAAGGTTTGCCATGTGCTCTCTCCTAGGGTGTATTTCTTGCTTTTTCATAGTCTAGGTAGCTTTACCTAGGGGTGATACCTATTCACATTGAAGTCCACGGGACTTTTAAAATTGGTTTTCAATTTATGTAGAGTAGGTTTTGAAGGCTTAAATGCTGCTAAAGTTTCAAATGTTCATCATTTTCCTCTTAGTGGTAGGATGTAACCCTAGTAGTTTCCATTTAAGGACAAAGCTTATTTTATTAAAAAACATGAATATGACCAGGTAGAAAATATTTTTTTCCTTCCTACATGGCATAAGATTGGGACCAAGAAAGTGTGAGTATTTTGCTTCTGTGTTGTTCTCACACTGAGGTGTACAAGCTACCTTTTTGAGAAGTCCAGGAATGTGATAAAGGAGGGGACATTCATAAGGAACCCAGAATGTTACCCCTTGGTGTAACTTAGGCCTTGGAGGGCCACCTAAATAGCAGCATCATGTCTGCAGTTGAATGGGGGAGAGCAATATCGTGATAAGAATCTATATAGTGCTTAGGGCTTTAGACTCATCCTGGCATCCTTCATAGGCTGGAGCCAAGCATCCTCAGAAGACAGTCTGTGCCTGTTTTTCTTAGTCTCTGCTTTGCGGAAATTGCCCCCTGGATGGATTTGGTGTTACAGAGCCCCTCAGTGATGCTTCAGTTCCTCTTTCTGGTGTATGGGGGACAGAGCTGGAACAAGGGTCTCATTCAAGACCTTTTTTTTAATCATCACCTTCAAATTAGAGCCTAATTCAACTTCTATTCAATTCTTAGCTTTTCTATTGAGACTGCCTGTTTGTGGTCATGGTATTTTTTGCTGTGTAGGTATTTGTCAACTAGAAGCTGGAAACTTGTCCCATAAGAAACAAGCTATGTAAGCTATTACTGCTCTCTGATCCATCCACACTATCCATTCCCCAGGCGTCAGGCAATTTCAGTTGATAACTTATATCTATTATCATAAATTTCACAGATATATTATTTGTATTGAATGTTGGGACCTTCTGCTTTAAGTAGAGATATTGCCGCTTGTCAATGCTAGGTATACAGGGCTTTCACTTCAAGGCACTCTTTCTAAATTTGCTCTCTGCCCTCCAGTTTTGATAGGCTTGGCAATAGTCTTGGACTTCATACCCAAAGCTGACATTTTCAATTTTTTAGAGCTAAGGCATGGCAGCATTTGTTTTTGCCCCAAGTCTCAAAAACTCAAAACCAAATGCAAGATCAAGTCTGATAAATTATTTGCAATGTATCATTCCAAACATAGAGGTCAAACATCACCAAGTGGGATTATTTGTTTTGAAATCTCTGGCAGTTTTATATGTCACAGAAAAATTAAATTTCATTCTGCTGGAGTTGTCTTAGGCAATTTCATTTAGTTTCAGGTCTGTGTATACTAGTGAAAGCAACTGTGTATATGTAATGAATTGGTCTGTACAGATACATGTATACATTTTGATGATTGGATGTTGCCATGCCTTTGCCATGCTCATTCTGAGCAATCCCGTATGAACTTAATTTAATTACGTGCTTTGGAAGGTTTTGGTTGATGTCAGTGGCTGTGAAAGTGCAAGAAAGCTAATGCTAAATGATACTGGGGACACGGTTCAAGTAGCAGTTGTAGTTTGGTGTACTGGCTATAAATTATCAGGAAAATGTGGAGTGAGAGACTGCTGGGGGAGGCACAGCACATAACTTGCAGCTAAAGAAAGTAGTGGTATATTGTCCCAATTCTGGGTTGCACGAGGGGCAACCCAGAATGTTACCCTTTGGTGTAACTTAGGCCTTGGAGGGTCACCTAAATAGCAGCATCATGTCTGCACATAAATGGGGGAGAGCAATATCCTGATAAGGGCTTTGGCCTTATCCTGACATCCTTCACTTCATAGACTGGAGCCAAGAGTTCTCAGAAGATAGTCTGTACTGTTTTTCTTAGTCTGTGCTTTGGGGAAATTGCCCCCTGGCTGGATTTGGTGTTACAGAGCCACTCCGTGATGCTATACCAGTTCCTCTTTCTGGTGTATGGGGGACAGAGCTGGAACAAGGGTCTCATTCAAGTCCTTTTTTTTAACATGGAAGTTTTTTGCCCATCAGAATTCTGGGATTTGCAAATTCTTCTGCACCCTCAGCTTTCAGAATAATTAAATGCTTTAGACATAGACAAACCAATGCAACCATTTGGATAAAGCTTTCAATGTCACTAGTGTGGGTTCACTTTCTAGAGAGGACAAAAAATACAAAATTCTGATACTTAAAAAAACCCAAAATCTAAAATTTGAATTTTTTGAAGTGGGTAGTGCTTCTCCTTTTAGTCTGTCATCATGCCCCTAAAAGAACATGTAATATTTTACTTTTTTCTATAGACCTCAAAGGTTGCTCATAATGAATGGACTTTTTTTTTTAGTATGTTTTTCAAATCATCTAAAATAATGCAGTATCTTAGCAGGGTTATTAAATATCTAGGAAAAGCTTAATTCTGTCAGTTTTATTCTAGTATAATAACTTGCTTAACAAGGGTTGTATTTGTCTTTGTATATTTGCTGCTGGAGAAGCTGGCTGTTCATTGAGGGCCAGATTCTGCCTTGCTTTACCACAACATGCAGCCCAAGAAAATGGTGTAAGGAGCCTGCCCTATGTTGCAGAACTGGTTTATAAACTCAACAGAATTGTCTGCTCTGCTCCCTAGTTCTCTACCAAAAGTGGCAGTGGTTTAGCCTCTCTCCCAAGTGCTGGCTAGTGGAGCTGGGAAGGGAGCTGCACCCCCAAAGGAATGAAGTGCAACTGTACTAAGACTACCTGTCCTGGAGCCTCTGTGTGCAGACCTGCCATGCCAGAATTTATGGAAATTATTCTGGTAGATGATATGGGTTGCTTGTAGTACAGGCAAGAACAAAAATTAAGTCTAGCAAAATCACAACTCTCAATAATCCCACAAAGAATATTTTTTGCCTGATGGTAAGATTGAAGCCTTGTCCCAATATAATCAGTGAGTTATCTGCACTGGTGATATGTGAAAGGTGTGCTCTATTTTGTTGGCCTGATAGGTCTGACAACCACAGCTCTTTTGTTCTTGCTTCTTCCAAAACAGCTGGACTTCTTCTCCAGCTCTTCTCTGTTTATCTATTAATGCTATCAAATAGGTAACGTGATCTGAAGCCCTTTGTGGTTGTGATGAATGGGCTTCCTCACTGTACCTCACCATGAGTTGCTATCCTCAAGTTGCTAAGACATTGTGCCACTCATTTTTGTCTACCATGGGCAGTCTGGTACCCTATATAGCAGGAGTGGGCAAAATATGGCCCATGGGCTGGATCCGGCCTGCGAGGCCATTCTATCCAGCCTACAGGGCCCCTAAAAAATTTAGAAAATTAATATCTATCTGCCCGAGGGCAGTAGGACCCAGGGGAAGCCTGGCGGGCTCCCATAACAGCAGGACCCACCCAGGTGGAACATCAGGTAAGGGGAGAGGTGGGAAAGGGCAGGGAAGAAGCCTGGGGAAAAGTGGCCCGGGGAAAAGCTGAGCACGGGGTAGGGGGGAAAGCAGCCATTCCCCTGCCCTGTGGCTGACACCCCATGCTGCAGGCGCTCACAGCCCACATGGGGATGCCTGTGCCTGCTCCAGACAGCCTCTCATGGGCTGCGAGCACCTGCAGCAGGGAGCACCGGCCATGTGGTGGGTGAGGGGCCACTTTTTCCCACGCTCAGCACCAGTTTCTTCACTGCTGGCGAGCAGGGGGTCGGGGCTGTGTGCTGCCCCCTGCCTGTACTGTGGGGCCAGGGGGCACTGGGAGTGAGCAGGTGCGGGAGCCGGCGGGAGCATGGGGCCTGCACCGGTGTCCTGGGGCCAGTGCAGGTGGGACCCAGAGTAGGGCGGCAGGAGTACAGGGGTCCCGGCTGGCAGGGGCTCTATGGAGCCAGGCCAGCTCCCCACTCTCCCTGCTGGTCCAGCCCAGCCTGGCTCCACAGACCCCTGTCAGCCTGTGCCCCCCTTTGGGCCCCACTGGTGCTGGTCCTGGGACATTGGTCCCAAGATGGTGACCAGGGGGCGGGGCACCTGTCAAGGGGCAGGGCTACCCATGTGGCCCTCGACAGCCTGCCAAAACTGGATAAGCGGCCCTCCGCCCGAAATAATTGCCTGCCCTGGCTATATAGGGTATATAGGCAGGTTTATATTTTAGTAACATTTCTTTCTTTTCATTTTCACCAGACTTTTCCTTTAGTCTCATTCATTTTTCTTCTCTTCCTTGCATGTCGGTTTTTCTTCCACATTCTTGCCCAAGCTAAAAGAATCCAAATATTTAAGTCTTACTCTCAAAGCCATGATGTTTGAATGGATTTGAAATTAAGCAAAACAAGTTATTCCTTTCCTAGTTATAATAAACTGTTTTTCTGTTTCTGATAAGGAAACCAATTAAAAGCCATGAAGCCTATTTTAATAACAATGTTAAATGGGGCACATCACAAATTAAAGGTCCACCATGCAAAGAAAATGTGATTTATTGTGGTTTATTAACATGAAATCAGGATTCTCTGAAGAGCATGGCACTAACTTATTTTTCCTTCTTTGAGACAAATTCCTGCAGTCTTTTTTTTCACTATAGTTAGCCTCTCTGAAAGCAAGGGAGCAGTTTCCCAGCTGTTGCATGGAGTGCAGGAAATGGGGAATTTGCCTGAGCAAGCAGTAGAATACAGTGAATTTACAATGAACAGTGCATTCATCAGTTCAGTCCCATTTCCTGTCTGTGAAGTGTGTGGTCAGATGATTTCGGTAGTCTTATTTGTTGTTCAGAATTTAACAAAGGTTTTATAACAATATATTTCAGCCTATAAATGTCTCATGAACTTTAATGACTTACACCTTTGAGTATTCAATGTTTACAGCTCGAGATGTTTTAAATTGGACACATGGAATATTTTTTTCTCCCAACTGCATGAGAATATCAGGTTTCTGAAATGCATATGTTTAAATTTGCAAAGCTGCTTTTGGTGAAATTTCAGCAAAATTTAATTTCGAGGTCACTATTTTGACAAACATTCTGGCCAGTACATTTGTTTGTTACAGCTTTGGGATAAAGTCAACACAAAAGGATTCTGAACTTAGTCAAAACAGATGTATATACAAGTTGAAATAGTTATGTGCATACTTACTTATTCAGTTTATTTCCTGTAAGAAGTGGAGGGTTTGGCCCATAGTTACTTAGTTGAGAGCAAAACGGGAAAACATGTATTCTAGTCAAAAAGCATATTCACAAGTTTAATGATTGGGCTGTTACAACAGTGTTCAGTTAAAAGCTAGAGGTTTCTTGACACTATCTTCCAAGTAGTGATACACTTTCCACTAATGTCTAAATCCTACGTGCATATTAAGTACCTATTCTGCTGACATTAGAGACAATTTAGTAAAATTTATATTTTGATTTGCATGGAAGTAAATCAGCAAGAGCCTGGATGAGTGCAAGTGCTGTAAACTTTTCTAGCTGAGGGAACTGAATTATTGAGATGCAAAACTAGTTACCTGCTTCATTAAGAAATATGAGTGCAGACAATTTTTATGAAAAAATTATGGGAAGCAATTGGCTAGAGAATGATTGCAAGAGTTACTCTGAGTACTAATTGGCTTGTTCAGGAGATGCACAAAACCTGATTTACCAATCATTTGCAGTTTTAGTAAATGATGCGATATTATGGTGATTAAAACATGATTCATTTTTCTACAGTGGATCTGTGTTAACTTAAAATGATCTGAATTCTATTTAGATCAAAGAAAAATATACATCATGTATTTCAAAATGTTATCGTTTAATTCTTATTTTTCTGTAAATTGGAATACATTTTTGTAGCTCTTGGAATGTATTTCATACTATACAGCATAGACTGCAAATTCTCATCCCCAAACTGCTGATCTTAGGCATATTTATATAAAGCAGACCTTCCTCCTATCTTTTTTTCTTTCTAGAGGTCATAATTCTGCTGAATGTGATATCACAACTATTTCTGCAGTAAGAAATGGTAATGTCTTTTGAAACTGTTATTTTCTCTTTTAAACCAAAGAAAGCTCAGGTCTCACAGCGATGCGTGTATTTGAGAAAGATGGAGTAACAGGGAGAGGGCTTGAATAGGTTGAACACTGAGGTATTGCAGTATGTAACAAGGATACAGTTAATCAAAGGAGAATAAATAAACTGAGAAGCATAAGAATTTCTCAATGGTGAGATCTGTTAGCCTGTAGAATAATCATCCAAGAAAAGGTAAAATACCCATCTGTAAAGTTCTTTAAAGCTAGTCTGGACAAAGCAATGGGGAACAATCTCTAGAGAATGCATTGACACTGGAGAGGAGCGGGAGGTCAATTCATTCTCTAATTTCAGTGGTTGTCAACTAGGGGTGCTGTAAAAAATCATCATGATCTGGAGGACCCTGTCTTGTAAAGAAACCTTGGCATCAGACTTGCATTGAGAAGGACAAGTCTGTTTGTTGAGAAAAGAGTGAGCCCAAAAACTCAAGATCAAGGAGTCTGATGGGGGTGGGAGGGGGGCTGGAAATGACAAAGCATGCCATGTGATCAGTTCTTGGGAACGCATTGATTAGTGGGCTGTTATTGATTTTTGTTGTTGCTGGTTTATTTATTGTGAGCGGGGGGGAAAATTGGCTTTTCTAGAATTTGTATTTACTTTTATATATATATATTTTTATTTTTTAATATCCTTTTCTAGCCTGGTTGGGTGAGGAAAATGAGGAGCTTTTACATTCACTTTTAAGAAGCTAGAAAATAGCATGCAGGATTTGATGCAAACAGAAGAAACATTTCGTACAGCCTGTAAAAATTATGATGAAAAATGAGCTGAGGCAGAGACAGCTTGACTCTTTATAATAAACATTTACGCATAGTGCTGAGAATTCTTCAGGGCTGTGTGTTTTTATTTATTTGGGGATTAAAAAACTCTGTGAAGTTCAACAAAGTAAATTCCTCAAATATAATGCTAACAACATTTTTATTTTCTTTTTAATGCAAAATAGAAGTTAAAAGTGTGGGCTGGGCAGTCGCTCATGTACAGAATGTATGAATCACCCTGAATCTGTGCTTCTATGCTCACAACATTGTTTTCCAGGCTACTCATTAACGCTTGCCAATGTCGCATTGCATGGATGAACCACATAGTGATTTAGCTCTGGGACAAACTGAACAGTTATTGTATTTACAAAACAGAGCCAATTAATTTTAGTAATTAAGGCTGCTTATGCAAAAAATAGATAAATCAAGATTTATCAGCATCTAGAGTTTTTCTTACCTATTCACATAAATCTGCCTGGATTTTCAACTAGAGTATTACTGTGTATTGCTCTGCTGACTTGTTTCTTCTTTGTTTTTCTCCCACTTGTATCTTCTAGCCTTTTTCTACACTGTTCTCATCCTGTGTGCCCTCTTCCATCATGTCCTTCTAAGAAACCCATTGTTCAGTTATGTTCTTGTCTCAAGAAACCCATTGTTTAGTTATGTTCCTGTCTCTAGTATCTCTAGTACTCGGTCTACTGTACAAGGAATGATAAATAATTCAGAATATATGTCTAATAAATTATATATGGTATCAAATGGAGTTGCAGTTGAATTTTTGTCACAGCTAGTTGCAGACCGTGAAAACTAAGGGTTTCTTTTTTTTCTTCTTTTTTTGGAAGAAAAATGTTTGCCAGTTTTGAAATGTTCA
This sequence comes from Gavialis gangeticus, assembly GCF_001723915.1. Lineage (NCBI taxonomy): Eukaryota > Metazoa > Chordata > Crocodylia > Gavialidae > Gavialis > Gavialis gangeticus. The sequence goes on from NW_017729032.1 coordinate 69,601,519, forward strand.
TTATGTAATCTCCCTATGGTTGGAAAGTACCTCAAGGTTCACGTACATATTCAGACTTAATGTTCCCAAACCATTTGAGAAAGATGCCTATCTGACCTGTTCTTGAAAACCTCCAACAAAAGACATTACAGAATTTTTCTAAGCACTTTGCTCCATCATTGCACTGTTTTTAACATTAGGAAGATTTTCCTGAGATTTGATGTAAATTTAAATGAATGGCAGAACCTCCTTTGCCCCCTAGAATATGGAACTAAGTCCCCATTACCCAACTACTGTGTCATCTATGGTCTTATTTTCAAAAGGACTCACTGTCCATAATGATAAGATTTCAGAAGTCCTCTGTTTCGGTCTTGGCATACTAAATAAGTGCCTGGGACCTTTAGTACATAGCATTTTGAGCTCTTTTGAGAACCTACACATGTGGATCACTTTGACCTTGACCTGGTCTTTGTTGTGCCCTTTGGAAAATTCATCCTTCATTTAGGTACCTAATGGGAACTGACTTCTCTTGAAATACCTGGCTTCTGAGCTGCTGAGCACCTGAAAATCTACTGTTGAGCTCCTTCTGGCACTAGTAAAAGATTACCTCAATATTGTCATAATGGACTTCTATGAACAGTAGTGACTATGTGGAAATTGTACATCGGACTCTGTGTTTTTGATTTTTTGAAAATTTTTTTTTAGGGGGAATTTCCAATATTTCTGTTTATCTCAAAATCTCCTGTCATATTTTTCTACATGTTTCACTTCACTGTACTGTCTTGTCCCTATTGCTTTGACATTCATTGAGACAATATCTTATGTAACGTACTGCAAAGGGAAGTGCTGTGTGGATCGCTTGCAGTTGTCTCTAGGTCACAAAGTATTTAGCTGAATATTAAAATACTTCTGTCCACTGATGAGCTTAGCCTTACTCTGTTGGATTATATCTTGAGCCTAAACTAAAACCATTAGCTTTATTGAATATAAAGTTCTTTAAGATTGGACTGTATTTAAGCAGCTTATTTTTATCTGTTCTATTTGCAAATGTTTAGTTAGTAGAGTCAGTTTTGCTGCTTGGTAATATGTAGCATATACATTTCAGGCACAATTGTGATCATGATGATGGTACTCATTTACATTGCACTGTTTAAATCTAAACTGTTTTGCAAATATTAGCTAGTCCTTACAAGAGTCCTGCAGTATGAGCAAGTATTATTATCCACATTTTTTTCCATTAAAGAAATGTAGGAGCTGTGAATTTTAAGTGATATGCCTAGGGCTATAGAAGGAACTAGGCTTAGCATGGAGAGTTGTGGTTGAGTCTTGTCCTTTGACCAGTAGACTATGAGTCTTTTTTACATTTTAAAGTCCATGTCCAATTTATTAAAATATTCACAATGATTGTAGAATATATTTATGAGCAACGTAGCTTAAAAGAATTGTGTGTCAAACCTGAGGACAGATTTTGGTTTCTGCAAACTCTCTGTATTTCTACATAACTGTCCTTTGTTTTGTGTATACTATAGACTTGGAGCTCGAAAAAGCAAATAATAGTTAAAAAAAAGATTGTAGAAAAGAGATTTCCTGACAATTTTACATCCTTGGACACCCATCACGCTAAATTCCTTTCTATTAAAGCTATAGTAACAATAATTTCTGAATTGCTTTTTACTTCAGTCATTCTTACCTCTGTAAAGGCTCTCTTTTGCTGCCCTTTCACAATGATATTGCAGTGTTTGTCCTTTAAATGATTATATCCACTGTCTGATGGGTTTTTTGAAAGTCTGTAATTTTATTATGTTTTAAGCTGTCTCTGCAGTATCCCACTCTTATTGGGGTAGTCTGTCTTGTTGTAGTAATGCCTTGTGTACAATTCTACAGCATCTAGTATAGAGCTGAATCACAGTGAATAAAGAAGTGCGAGGAACATAAATGGCTACATGAAATGAAGCCTATGCACAGAGCCTGTATATTCAGAGGATGTTGGTTTGATATGTAAGGTGTGGAGGAGGGGACAGTACAGCTGTTCTCTGCAGGTCTCCTATTCAAGGGAATGAAGAACTCCATATAAATAAGCTGCTTACATGCTAACCACTAATATCACTGGGAATGTCTCTGACCTTTCCCTCAGTTCTTTTGGGAAAAGAAATGTCAGTGGTAGGCATATACAACCCTAGTGCAACTCCAGTGAGAGCAAGCAACCCCTATCCAATGCTAGTGATAAGAAAGAACTTTAAGGATGGATTTCCATAGTTTTTAGTAAGAAAGTACATCATTGGATAAGTACAGACAGTCAAAAAGCCTGAGGCTGAATTGATTGTCTGTGCAGGTTAGTCTAAGCGGCACAGATGAAATTGAAAAAGAAGTGAACAGACATTTACGTTTGATTCAGGAAATGCAGCCACATGCCTGTAGTGGCTCAGGCCAGAAGCCAGAGGGTGCTAGAACACAGCTCTCTGGTATTTATCCAGTATGAGTTGTGTATTTGCTTCCTCTTCCTGCTGCCCCTGAGGTCTCTAGGTATTGCAGTCCACAATCATAGCTTCAGGACTCTGCAGGGTTGCTCATCACTTGCTTTTCCTGCTTCCAGGTGCCTCTTGGATTTGTAATCCACAGTTGTAGCCAGTAGTAAGTTTGATCAGGGAAAAGGGTGTTTAACCCCCCTCCCTGGCCCCAGACCCTAGCTAGGGTTTGGGGGGGGCACCCCCCACCCCCTGCAGACTGGGTTCCTCCCCCATCAGTCAGCCCTCACTGCTCCAGCTAGGGAGCAGAGGGGTGGGTCCTGGCCTGCTCTCTGGAGCAGACAGCACAGCCCAGGGCTGCAGAGCACATTGGGATGCTGGGGGACTCTGATTTAATTTGAACCAGGAAGGGGTCTGGGACAGAAGTTTCATAAACTGGTTTGACCCAAATCATTTAAGTCTGATACTACATTCAACCAGCTTATTTAGTACCTTTTCAGCTATTTTAAAACTGGTTTGTGTGCACTGAACATCTATTCTCTTATAGGTTTAAACAGTTTTTGATGAGTTAAACCTGTTTATGTGTAACTTCTGTCCCTAGCCAATATTGTGTTTAGTCTTTGGCTATTCTTCTGATTATCACAGTGGGGTAGTTGGCTTCTAAAAGATTCCCTCCCCCAAGATGTTCCTTTTGGGCCATCATTCAATATACTGCTAAATTAAAAATTAAGAACATTTCTGAGTGCCTGCGTCAGAAATTTTAATTATATCATGATACAAAAGTGCATAGCCTTCAGTGTCTTTAATAATGCTAGTTAATTCCCCACAACTGCTATTGGAATTATGCTCCAGTCAACTGGAATATTTTATTCATAATCATGTGGTGTTCAGTGCCTTTAATTAACAATTGTATTCCAATTTGTCAAGCTCCATAAAAGAGAAGTGATAGTATAAACTGCAGTTTGATTTGTCTGAGGGTCAGAGAATTTTTTTTATTATAAACCCCAGTTTTCAGGGGATTATTGGCTATTTCTGGGATTAAAATTCACTGTGCTACTATGGTATTTTAATCATATTTTTTAAAAAAATGGAAGCCAATATGCATTTGCATTAGTTTGTGACAAACATACTTTTTAGAATACAGTATGTATCACTTGGGGATGCGGGGTCCCTCATAGTTCCTCATAAATAGCTGACAATAGAAATATTTTCATTCTCTTTTTCATTTAGGGTTTAATTCTGTGGGATAGAGGGACCTGAGAATGTTTAACAGATTTCAGGATCAGGCCTTTACCTGTTTCTCATATACAAACACTTTGTTTTTTCTCTTTTTCTTTTTTTTATTTCTCCTCCTAAAACCCATCCTGAATGTTCATAGTGATATGAGTGACTGCAGGACATGATCATCACATTAATTTCTGAGTACTTTGACATTAAATCATAATCAAGCACCTAAAGGAAGATAATTAAAAAAACAAACAAAGAAAACCAATCAATGGTACTACCAATCAGTTGCTCATCCCCCTGCTATCAGAGTAAAGTTGCTGTAATTGCATCAATTTTCTTCTCCCCTGAAGGTGAGCCAGCATTACAGTTAGGTCTGGGTAGTAGGAAATTGGTTTTGTACACACTCAGCTATGGAATGGCTTCAGACACTTTAGACTAATGCACTTGTTTTGATAATGTGTGTAAATGCAATATATATATATATATATAAAAAATATGAAAGAGAGAGAGAGCAATAATGGCATATGTATGTATTTTATAATGTCTTGTACAGGCCACTGTGGTTTCCTATCCTGCTTGTTGCACCTGTCTGCCACAATAAATGTTGTTGGTTGTTGTAGAAAGTAGGTTTGTCACCAGGGCTCAGCAACGTGCTGCATTCATTTTCTATATTGATCATTATTGCATTTAGAAATCCCACTACAGCAGTATTGTTTTTAAAAACAGGGAAGTTGTGTTTTGTTCTCTTTGCACTGTGATAGCTCTAGTCATGGACCAGATTCCATTTTCATCATAAATCTAGAACAAAAAGATGGTCCCCACACTCCAAAGACCTTAAATCAGAATTATCTGCAATTTTCTCATTAATAGTTTGTCCTTAAACTGTCCTTGCATTATAGCCCAATCTTATGGAAGCTGTCTGATATCATAGTCATTAAATTTTGTGGCATCAAATATGGCTGTAAGGGAAGGCACGTTGGATTGTTCTTTTTTCTTGCTGAAAAAAATATAGAATTACCTGAACAGCTAATTGAAACCACCTTCAAACCAGTGACTTTGAACAATCAGTTGTTTTTTGTATGCCAGTAGATTAACAAAATGTGCATAAACACATTTTGTTGAAAAACAATTAAACCTTCTTGGATACTCAGCTGACTGTAATGTTGGGTGAATAATTCTGATGGAAGAGTAGTAGTTCAGACATCACAGTTAATAAGGGAATATAAAAGTTTGTTTGTGAAATTGGTGTAGGACATTGTAATTTTATACACACTTGGAAGCCTTTTGCTGAGCCACAGAAAAAGTAACTTGGGAGGAGGGGAGCAGGTTACATCCACCACTGCCTCATTTGTGCTTCAAATGTGTCTTGAGGGAACTGCTTCTAGAGAATAGCTGAGATATCAACACATTTTTAGTGCTGGGGCTTTTTTTGCTGAGACTCCCAAGAATGATACCTTAATGCCAACTGTGTGGCATGTATGGAGCAGGTACATGATGCTACACTGCCCTGTTCCCCAGTGGGATCCTTTAACAATTCAGACGGGCCAAATGGGTCTCATCCAACATTCAAAATAAACATCTATTCCCATGTTGACTTCTTCTGTAAATATAGAATGTCATAATTGCGATCAGGATATGGATGATGTTGCATGCAAGAGAGCTGATCATGCCATCACTCAGTAGTAAAGCTTGTCATTGTAGTAGACCTGCAGAGAACAGGTGTACTGTCAGTGTAAGGCTACATTTTAGACTGAAACAATTTTTATGTTAAAACCTGTACCTTAAACATAAACTCACTTGCTGTTGTTATCACAAATCTGTCCTCATGCACTTTGGTGATGGATTGGGCTGTTTGTGGTGGATCTTAGGGGGGATTGTGTAGATTTGAAATGAGGTATGTAGTCTTTTGTTTCTAGGGGCATGTGTAGACAAAGTGGGGACCATAAATTGAAGTGGTGGGTTTTAAAAAACACCGCTTCAATTTAGGGCTGATTAAACCCCCTGTCTTGTGCACACACCCGACTTACCTGCCTCTCCAGTGGGGAGGGGAGAGCGAGCTGCCATAGAGTGAAGCAGTCCCTGGGCTGCAGGGGGGAGGGAGGAGGCTGGTGCTTCCTTCCACAGCAGCAACAGGCCCCCCACACGTGGCACCCACCTGCAGACATCCACCTTGTGTGGTCCTGCGGGGCACCGCAGCCGCGGGCGGGAAGCACCGGACCCCATGCAGCTCAGGCAGGCAGGCAGGCTCCAGGGGGGCGGAAAAAAAAAGATCAGGCTTGCCGCTTTTCTTCGGCAGAGCCTGCTTTCCCAGGCTGCTGCCAGCAGGTCTTCTTGCAGAGCCGCAGAGCTGCACGGAGCCCAGTGCTTCACTCTGCGGCTGTAGGGGCAGCAAACTAAAACTCCTCGAATGAGTTTTATTTTGCTGCGCCCCAAGTCATTTAAGATGCATTACGCTGCCGAATTTCCTACAGTGGCTGGAATTAATGTGCAATACACTGCCGAGGCATGCAAACACCGACACCATTAAAACATTTAGCCCTCTTTAAAGTGTTGTGCACAAACGCCCCTCATTTCATCCACACAAGACCTAGGTGACCAGTTCCAAGCCTGCCCAAGCCGGTTTATAAAATGTCATTGCCTTTTGAGGGCAATTTAGGTGATCTTTTAGTGGTCTCAGTCAAGCTTGTGTTGGAAGTGAACCTTACCCTATAAAACACTAACATAGTTGATGCTAACTGTCAACTTTTTTGGTAGAAATACCAAAATATGATGATGGATAATAGTGGCTACACTTAAATAGCTAATGACTGACAAAGTACCTGAGATTTGCCATAGTTTTCCTTCTTTGTATTTGAGAGGAAATAAAATGGGGAGGAAAGGACTAGTAAATGCTGATTCCTGCCTACACTACATTCATTCCCCTTTTCACACCTCCCCCCCCAATCTTTGAATTTTATTGTAGTGTTCTTCAGGTTAGGAAAGATGTGTGTTGTCAGGAAAGTGTTGGATAACCTGAACTGATCAGATGCTGCCTTGTAGCAGCTTATACTGGGCCAAAAAACAGTAGTTTTTTTTCCCAAAAAACAGCAGTCTAGTTTTAGTGTTTTCATTTTAGTACTTACTTCTGATGACCAGTAAATGTACCTTCTGTCCTAAATTTTATGAAAAAATGTTTAAAAAATGAAAGTTGTCCACTCTAACGGTGAATGAGGCAAAGGAAGAGGACATGAAAAAATGTGATGTCTTCACCTAAAATATTCAACACTTTTGCTACCTAACAGTCTAAGTCAATATGGCATACTAGCAATGAGAAAATCTCTCATAGTCTTCTGTGTTTGTCAGGTACGTAAATATCTCAAATTATTTTGTTTAAATTATCCCCACAAGAATAATTTATACAGGAAATTTTATAACTAGTTTCTGCATAAAATATAGTCATGGTACTAAAAACATTTTCTTGCTTGCATGCTAATCTGAACTTTCCATCGCTGAATAACTTTAGCAGCCTTAGCCTTGGTTTTTCATGGTGTTTTCCTTTGGAAAGGAAAATGAATGTGTCATCTTTTTTTAATCACAAATTCAGTCTCTTATTTCTTTGTTATAATTCCTTTGATGTGAACAAAACTCCAAATCCTTTTTTTATGAAATTTAAGTAGTGGGTATATTTTAGACCTCAGATGTATTAACAATGAATTCTCTGCAACTGAATGGTTCAGTTTTAAAGGAGCTATACAGCTCTGTCTGAAAAGATTCTCTGTTTCTGTGTTTTGCTGCCTTGGTTTTGATTATCTCTGAGATGCAGTTCCTAATTTACAAATAAAATAATGCATATGCTGTTCCAAACTCTGTGAATAGGATAATGTGTCGCTTTCATTTGGGACCTATTTTTATTACCTCAGAGGTAGGCAAAATCCCCTGAAACAAATGTATAATGAAGCTGGACAGTTATGTACAGCCATAGAACCTGTGGGCTGCTGCACCAAACTGCTGCCAAATTCAGGGCCTATGATTTTGAATTCAAGTATATCTTGGTGGAGGAGTACATGAGATTTTGCTAATAAATGTACTACGTTACTGATGCTTTTCCTGTCATACAATATAAGGGCAACAACAGGTCTCTAAGCACTTATCCCCCCGTGTTAACTATCATTATACCTGCTTCTACTGATGTGTTGAAATGCAGCACAGAGAATTTATTAGTGTGAGTTAATCCAGATCTCCTAGCTTTTAGTTACAAGCACATTACACTAGACTGCGGCTGACCCTTTGTTTGAGATTTCTTCAGCTGCTTCTTGAAACTGATCATACCAAAAAATGATCAGCAGTGAGTGAAAAATAAACCGAGGGGCATGATTAGAGTCAAGGGAAATGGAACCAGAGATGATGAACAGACTCATGTAATGGAACAACACAGGTAGCTGATGATGCTGAGCAGACATCCATTGACATCTGCTGAGGATTTATGTATGCTGTCCACAGTAAATATGTGTCTAAACAGTGATTATCATGAGCAGGGATGGGTTGCTGAAAGAAACTGGTCAGAAAACACTAGGTCCCTACCTTATCCCCCAGTCTGCAAAGGGTGAATTCTAGGCACCTTGGGGTCAGGTTAAAAGTATAGGACAGGTGGACTCTCTTGAAAGTATATTGGGCACTTGAATGTTCTGAGCTGATTCCAAAAATGTTTGGGCAGTCCATATCCTTCCCAGTTGACCAGAGCATCCACACTGCATTCGACAAGAAACTCCCCATGTCTGTCAGCCATAACAGCTGAGAATATGATTTGCTGTAAGATTGGGTTGGCAAAGTTTTTCATTAGGAGCACACAAAACTTGGAAAGGATTTTCATCAGTTTTGGGAAGTCCACTTGGACAGTTACAGAGTTAATTTTCTTGAATGACCTACAATGGCTCTAAATATTGATGAACCACACAGGATGATTTCAATCCAGATATTGTGTTGATAATTAGACTTTATTTCTGACAGTGATAGTGGAAACCTGTGGATAGTGTTAATCAGTTTAGGTTGTAGGCTTATTTTGTAACCTTTGGGTATTTCTATTAGTTTTGTGTGGACAGTGTGAAGGCCCCCACTAAACTATAAAGCTTTAAGAAGCTGGCATGTGAGAAATGTTTGGCAAAGCAGCCTGAAATTTCAGATTAAATCATAATTAGACTTAAATGACCTCTGATTTGTAGGCACATGCTCAGAATCAGCAAAGAGGAGTGAAATTCAGTTGTCTTCATGGTAACTGATGGAATAAGCGACTGTTTGACATGGTTCAGCTTGACTGTCCATCTTCTGACAACAGACAGATGAAATGTTGATTCCCTGTCAGTAGTTTGAACAATTGTTACTGGAAATGAGAGGCCAGTTTGGATCTACAGTCCACAATAACTCTGGATGGTAAATCTTAAAGGTTGAAAATGTGACCTAAAAGCAGATGTGCTGCTTCCTTGGCAGTGGAGATTTTTAGACACGGGATGGAATGTAACATTTTTATGAACTGATCAACTACCTGAAAATTGTTATCCTGAAATCAGTGGAAATGGCTGATCACTGATGAGATGGGATCAGAAGTGGCATATGATGGCTATGCCAAAGGGTTTTGTACCACAGTTCTTCAACTGAGACAAAATGTATGACTGCATCTTTGGTCACCAAAGTTCCGGAAGGCAAACCTGAACATTTTAAAATGATCAAAGTTATCAGCTAATGGTGAAACATGACATAATTTTAGCACATCAAGTCATGCTTGACCATATGGAGCACTGATCTGATATTTGAAACACAAAAATCCATTTTTGATTTGGAGTTTTGATTCAGGACTCAAACTATAATCGCCAGATAAGATTTTGGTAGTGTATGAATTTTGTTGTAGGCTGAATGTGATGTCTCTCGTTGAATTGCTGTTGAAGATAACATTGATGAAACAACAGGATTGCAAAATTGTGGAGAGTTCTTGAATGTTGATCCAAGAACAAGGTAATTCACTGTGACAGAATAAAACGTTAGGTTTACCGTCTTACTATGTCATAGTAAAGTTGCAACTGAAGAACAAGGATTACTGGAATTGTCAATTTGTAGCTTTGTGGAGCATAGAAATGCAAATGTTTGTGATCTGTTGATACAAAGAATGGATATTGTATACCCTTGACCTGGTGACATTGTTCAAAGACATCTCTATGACCAAGAATTCTTTGTTACTTGTCTTGTAATTCTTCTTCCATGGTGTGACCTTACAAGAGTGGAAAGTGCATAGATAATATTCATTTTGGGGCCCATAATTACTGTAGGAATAGTTCTGATGGCAGAAGTAGATATGTGTGTCTTGATAGTGAAGGGTCTTGTAGGTTTGTGGGTGCTTTAGCACAAGAGCTGGTGTAAACTTCATCTTTATGGTTAGGGACAGAAATTACACATAAACCAGTATAAGTGATCAGAAACCAGTTCAGATCTGTAACAGAAGAGGAGTTCAGTGTACATAAGCCACTTTGAAAGTGGCTGAAACCAGTTTAAGATTAAACCTGGATGGATGTAGTATAAGCGTTAACTGATTTTAGGGTAAACCGATCTATCCAACTTCTGTCCCAGATCCCACAGTGAATCAAGTTAAGTTGTAGTCCTCCAGCATGCCAGCATGCTTTGTGGTCCCAGCGGTCAGCTCCAGCTGAGCTGCGCAGCCTGCCCACAGCCGTCACAGAGCAGAGGCAGCAAAGCCTCTGCTCCCCAGATAGGCCTGTGGGCAGCATGGAAGTGGGGGGGAAATGACCCCTTCTCTGGCCCTGGTCCCAGAGGAGGTCCATTCCGCACTCCAACCACTCCCTGGCAGCTGACAGGCCAGGGGCTGGTGAGCAGACAGGGCCCTCCCATTCCTAGGTGGTAGAGCCAGGCTGTGAGGGGAGGGGGGAAGGAAATGCACCTAGGGTCTTCCACCCCAGCCGACTGTCAAACCCCAGCTGGGGGGGGGAGGTGTTGGAGCAGGGTCTATTCCCCTTCTGCCCACTACCTCAGCCTGATGGGCCTGCAGCTGGCAAAGAGGTGGGGTCCTTGTGTTCCCAGCCTGGGGGAGCTGGAAGGTGTTTGTGAGCATCCCCCTCCTTCTAGCAGTGGCCAGTGCAGGCATTTGCCTGGCTTGGCCAAAGGAAGGCTGGACATTATTTCAGTTCAGTATTGATTCAATCTACACAGCTTAGAAAAACCTGTGTAGATTGAATAGATTCCTCCTTGGGCTTTTTTGACTATACTTAGTGTATTTGGTCAAGCAGACTGGGTTTCCTAAGTGCAGATGGTTTTAGTATTTTTTTGCACCAGCTGGGTAATTGCAAACATAGGTGCCAACTTTGTTTTATTCAGTTGGGTGCTTGCGGTCTTAAAAAACAAACACCCTCCCGCCCCCGTGCTTTACTTTTAACTTGGTGCACTCCCGTGCTGAGCTCTGTGCATGTCCAGAAGAGGCAGGCGTTACTTCAACCCAGCTCACCCAACAACTGTAAAGATCAGGTGTTTAGTGGGGCTTTTCTGGTGCTTTTATCTAATAGCTGATTAAATCTGCTTTAGCTAAAAACACCAATAAGTCCTGCTAAAGTGCCTGATCTTTACAAACATTGTAGAGCCAGGTTGAAATAACACACTGTTTCTTCCGGTAAAGTGTACCAGGTTTTTTTGTTTTTTTTTAACATCTGCAAACATGGCTCCATGGGTGCTGAGCCCCACTATTTTTTTCTGGTGGATGCTTGAGCCCCGGAGCACCCATGGAGTCAGCACCTATGATTACAAATGCCATCTTTGAAAGTGCTTGATAAAATGGCTGTAGAAATTAGTGTAACCAAAGAAATGCTGGAGGGTGGGCTGTTTTTTGGTTTATTTTCTTTGTTTTTTGAACTACTCTTTTCATAGTGGCAGAGATGATCAAGTAAATCATCTGTTATCCAATAAAGTTTATCTTTCTTTGGTTCTCTGTATGGGTCATGTTCTTTGCAGCATTTATGCACCAAGATGATATGTTATTCATGGAAACATTTGGCTTCCAGAGAAGATCAGAATGTCATCAGGATACATTACAACAGATTGGTTGAATATGTCCCTGAAGATGTCATTGATAAAGAGGTGGAACATGGCTGAATATTGAAATGACAGAAAAACATGACTAATAAGGATGTGAAAGTTTAAAGGATTAATCGTTTAACCAAAAATCCCAGTCAGTTATCTTACCAGTTTTTGTTTAGCGTAGGGCCGGACACAGTCTGACAGGGAAGGCAGAAAGGGAAGCTGCCAGTGCTTCAGCAGGAAGGTGACAGGGCAGGAAGGAGGGGAGAGGCAAGGGGGACTAGTATCCTAGCCTATGAGGTTAAAGAGGAAAACAACAGGTGGCCTAATGACTCATTAATTAAGCATTAGTTGCTCTTTCACAGGTGCTCTGTCTCAGAGGGCTTCATGTAGGCTGTATTGTCTGGATGGGCTTGCCACTGCCACCTCCCCCCTTTCTCCCTCCCCCCCACCCCC
>NW_017729032.1:69618694-69624868 GCF_001723915.1 Gavialis gangeticus
ACCCCAGGCTGAACAGTTTATGTGCAATCCTCGCTAACACGGACATTTTTATGAGTGTGCAAAGGAGCGCAGATCAAAGGCTTTATACCCAAGCCTGTGCATCTGAACACCCAAAAATTTGAAGCAGCTGAGATGACACAGAGTGAAGCAAATGTGTCCCATTGGAGTTATCCCACAGGCAAATTGGGGCCACTGGAGCTATGTTGCTGTGTCCAGCAGTCTGCCTGTCCCCAGCTGTCCCCCTCAATGCCCTGGGAGTGGCTCCCAGCAGCAGCTATATCAGAGCTGCAATGTTATCAGTTAACAATTTAACTGTTATAATTAGAGAAGTTTAAACAGTTTTTAAAAACAATATTTATATCCCTAATAACTTGGCACACAAGCTGACTGTATCAGGTGTGAAATACAGACTTTTACTAATTTTCCTCCCAAATACAAAGTTGTAAGCACTAAGCAGGTCTGGTTTCATTGAAATAGAATATCTCAATTGCTTTATTCCACTTGGTGTTGATAAGGAAATGGCAAAAGTTAGCTCTATGGGCAGCTACCATTTCAGTTCTTGTATTGAGGCTTTAGACCATTCAGATGTGGTTAGTATTATTGAAGATTGTTGAGAAAGCATGGATGAACATACTGAAATACAGTAAACGCTGTGTTAAGCAGCACAGGGGGGTGCTGGGTATCTAAAACTTCAGGTTATCTGAGGCAGAGGTTTTCAGCCTTTTTGAAAACCCGGGGGTGGTGGTGGCAGCCTCATGTAGAGCAGTGGTAGCACAGGGTGGTGTGTGGTGGCCGCTGTGTGCAAGCTTTCCTCCCCCCACCCCTCCTCCCCACATCTGGCCAGCTGGCCAGAAATTCTGGTTAGTAGACGATAGTAGAATGCTGGCTAACGCAGCTTTTACTGAAATTCAGAACTGGGATGCATTGTTCTGGAAGCAGTAATATATAATCCAGTGTTTAACCGGCATCAAGGAAAATATTTAACACTCTCTTCCCTTTGCATAAATAAGAGATGGTATTAATTCAAGACTTATCAGAACTCCTGGCCCTTACCTTTTGAATTTTTCTGGTTATGGCCCTTTATCACTGCCTGTGGAATCGGAGCTCCTGGAGTTGACCAAGTTGCAATAGTGGCATTCTTGGCTTGTATCTAGTCGACCTTGTTCTGCAGGTTATGAAGTAGACTTACCAAAATAAATGTAGATGTATTAGAATCTCTCCCTGTAGTAGCAACAGCCTTAAGCTATGAGATGTCTTCAGATGTTTGGTAAAATAGATTATGCCAAACAACAAATAACACTCTCTGGGGAACAAACCAAGAGGCAAGAACTGGAGTCAGAGGAAATGGAAACAGAGATATATAACAGAACAGCAAGTGTAAAAAGATAACGTTAAGCAGATATTCATCAGTATCTTTTGAGGGTTGATGTAATATCCAGAATCAATGTAGCCAGATGGGATGGGTCTGGAATAGAGATAAGTGACTAACAGCAATTGACCAGAAAACAGGCTAGTGCCAAAGGAAGTAAGAAGTTACTATGTGCAATTTTGACACCATTTAAAATAGCTGTGTCATGATAGTTGAGTTTACAGGTATGAATGGCAGCATGTTTTTGGCCAAAGACCAGTGAAAGAACCTTTCTTTCTCAGAGGCTGAGTGTACAGCTTCTACTTTTTTTTCTAGCTCTTGCTAATATGGTGTGCCAAGAACCAGATCTACTACATGGACTTTTCCCCTGCTTTCTTGGGCAGAGAACTTCGACAGTAAACGGGGAGGCAGGGTGACTAGCTGGGAATGCCTGTGAACTGGGCCTAATATGAGGTAGCACTCTGTCCGTTAATTGGATTGGAATTTTCCGGCTCAATTAGTACGTTTTATTATTCAGACTAAAACAAGCCAAGAAAAAAAACTGAAGTTGATGTGGGAAAATTGTCTTAGTAGTCATCAGGTGAAGAAACTTCAATATGGCATAAATAGAATAGGGGCCCCAAAAATGAATGATTATCTACATTTAATTAAAATGGTTACTATTAATATGTCAGTGCTTGCTTATAGTTACCGCTGAATTGTTTTTTGAGACATCATTGTATCTGTTTCTGCCTGATGAGGACTGAGGTGACAGAGGCAGATTTAGTTCTAGTTCATAAGAATTTTTAAGAGCTTGTCCAACCTATGAAGAGCAGATTGAGAGAGAGATGATACAGTATTTACAAGACCTGGCTGGTCTTTTACCCCTGTTCTGCTCTTTTAACACATTGTACAGCTCAGAGAGAGTGAAATGGATTGACTTCTTCCTTGCACATTATCAGAAGAATTGTTAAATAAGTTCTAAATGCTTGGGGTTGCACAGGTTAATCTGGGAGTATAATTTAGCCTGCAGAATCTTTACTGCTGGGAGTGATTTGCAAGTAGGCAGGGGCTCAGTTTGACCTTCAAATCCTAAATTAAAAAAAAGCAAACAATAACATGATTTTTTCCACGTAAAATGAACCACATTTTTTACTGAAGTGGAAAAAAGATACCCATTGTCACAAATAGAACCTGGGATACTGATCCTGTCTACATTTGTTCTGAAATTAAATTATATACAACATGCATTCAGGCACCCCATTGTCAGCAACTGTCTCTTGTCAGCAACATGTTAATTTCCTAGATCAGAAAAAGCTGCTGCGAGATCACAAACGTGGAGTGAAACAGTACCATTTTTAATGTCACTTTTTGGAGTATAACTGCATTTCTAAACCTTGTATTTCCTCTTTTTTTTAGAAATAGAGTATTTCCTTCAGTTTCAAAAAAATGGCATTTTTCTGTTGCTTGAAATTTTTGGAATAGGTAAAAGAACAGAATTTTGAGCCTTTCTAGCCAAAAATCTTAATTTTGATTACTTTCAAACTCTTTAATTTATTAAGTGATGAATTTATACTCAGGTTCTACAATTTGCCAGTTCATGAATACACACAGACTCTGTGGGTGCTCTGGGGCTCAAGCACCCACTGAAAAAAGGTAGCGGGTGCTCAGCACCCACTGGGCTGCTTGCAAACTTAAAAATATATGTGTGTGTGTGTGTGTGTGTGTGTGTGTATATATATGTATATATATTTTAAATTATCAAAAAACACAGTTTATTGGAAGATTGGGGGCTACAGCGGGGCTTTTTGGTGACTTTAGCTAAAGCTGATTCAATCAGCTGTTAGATAAAAGCACCAAAAAAGCCTTACTAAAAGTGCTTGATCTTTACAGACTTTGGGTGAGCTGGACTGAAGTAATGCGCTGCTTCTGGGCATGCATCGGGTTCAGTGCAGGAATGTGCTGAGTTTAAAGAAAAGCACCGGTTTTGGGGTGTTGTTTTTTTTCATTTACAAGTATGCACCAGCAAAAATCAGAGTCAGCACCTGTGAGTTCATATGAAGGAGTAATCATTTTTTGTTGTGTGGCTTATTTTATCATAATAAAGTGTGAGGCGTATATTTAGTTCCTAAGAAAACAGGTACCTGGCCGTTATAATGACTAAATAAAGCTAAAAAATTCAGTTGGGCTTTTGCGGTGAGTAGGGAAAGCAAAAGAAAACGACAGATCCCAGCCTGCTAAAAGTATATATTTGCTGCCAAGAGTATTTTTTTTATCAAGGCAATCATAATTGTAATTACAGCTTACTGCTTTATACATGCCACTTGTTGAGTAAAGCAATTCTGTCCACAATTAATCAGGTCATAAATTATTATCCTAGTAACACATCAAAGTCAAACAGTGGCAGCCTCAGTTCGTCTTGTTTAAACTGTATTTAAAGAAAAAGCAGCTGAGAGCACTTGTTATTATCATTAGCGATGCCCTGCCAACATGTGCGGTCATTCTTGATTCTACTAAAAAGCTTAAAATCCCTGAAGTTTGTAAAATACTGGGACCAAATTTTTTTGATACTAGTCTGTTCCTGATGCCAAATGCAAATATATGTATATGGGGGGGGGGGGTGTATCTGTACGTGTATGAGTGTGTATATATATAGAAGCTCTGAGCAGAGGAGACCAAGAATAGATAATTTAGAAAAAAGTTATATTGGAGAAATTGCTGCATGATTTTCAAGAACTGTGGTTTCCCTCTCTTGCCCATATCGCTCTACCCTTTCTTTTGGCTCAGACTGTGGAAGAGACATGAGAAAGTGCAAACGAAAAACAGTGAAGTGCTTATCTCTTTCCAAAGGCATCTAAACCAGAAACAGAACTATTACGATGTTTTTGACTTAATCAGAATATGTTTTCACCATGCATAAAGAGGCACATACATTGTCCAAAATTAAGAGCTTGCAGTTCCTTATGACACGCACAAGAATATGATAAATAATTCCTCAGTCTACCTTACTTGTTTGTATGCTATTTTCAATATAGTTTTGGATGTGTTCATTTTTCATCAGCTGTGAAAAAAATTAAGTCAGTCAGTATGAATATGCAAAAAATGCTTGTTTGATATGAAGCATATATATTTTAAAAAACTGACAAAATTCTGAATTTGCAAGAAGTCATTTTCTGATTTTACTACTTTTTCCTGCCACTATGATGTGGTGCAGTATGATGTAACCTCTTTTTTGCAAACAAATTTCAATTAGAAATCTGAGTCTACTTTTCAACCTTCTTCCTGTTCTGGAGTCAATTTATGGTTTTTGTTTTTGCAGTGAATCACATTAATTAAGTGATGGAAAAGTTCCATAGCTTCTGTGAATTATTTTGTAATTTTGTCCATATGTTCCAGTTCTTTAGTAATTAGATTAATCCATTTTATTTTTGTTTTTGAAGCAAATCACAAAGCCCTTCAGGTCATAATTTTCATTCTTGGAAGACATCTTCAGCAGCTTGGCTGTGATTGGACAGATCCGCAACTGAAACCCAGAAATAAGGTGTAACTCCTTGTCTTTTAGAAGGAAGCTACAATTACTCCCTTGATCTTGGGACAATTCTGTATCAAGAGAATTCCCTCCCTCAGATTAGAGTAGCTTGAATGCTGTTCTGATTTTTGCTAGATACCATAGTTCGCACTGAAGCTTTTAAAGCAGCTGAAAATTAAAAGGACAGAGTGGAACCAAGGTCCCACAAAAACTGGAAGCTGGCAGGGGAGAGGGGGATGGCACACCTGTACTGATACCTAGTAAGAAGGGTGGCACAAAAGCTGCTACCATTATTTCTGGGTTACTTAGGAGCCCTTCCCCCTCCAAAATGGGCAAGATCTTTTTGGGAAATGAATTAATTCAAATTTAGGGTTGTCTTGCTGCTGGACACTGAGACAAAAAATAACAGTTCAACATTGAGATCAATATTCAGTGGTTTTTAGCATAATTTTAGATATTTGGTCTGGTGAAAAAGAAAGACAAACAAATCCTGAATGAAACCAATATTGAAGAGCATGTAAGAAGCCAGATAATTTAAAACTTAATTTTAGATTACTTGAATTATCTTAACAACCTTTTAATGGTGATGATGTAAAACCTTAGTTGCAGGATTGTCAAATTCCTAAATATTCAGCCCTTCCATTTCATAGATTTCATAGACATTAGGGCTGGAAGGGACCTCGGAAGATCATGGAGTCCATCCTCCTGCCCAAAGGGCAGGAAGTCAGCTGGGGTCATAGGATCCCAGCAAGATAAGCATCCAATTCACTCTTGAAGGTGTTCAATGTAGGTGCTTGAACCACCTCCAATGGCAGGCTGTTCCAGACCTTGGGGGCTCAGACAATAAAAAAAATTCTTCCTTATGTCCAGCCTGAAACGGTCTTGCAGGAGTTTATAACCGTTTGACCTCGTCATCCCTTGGTGTGCTCTGGTGAACAAACGTTCCCCCAGAAACTGGTGGTCACCCCGATAAACTTATAGGTGGCCATCAGATCACCCCTGAACCTGCACTTTTCCAGGCTAAAGAGCCCCATGACTCTCAGCCTGTTGTCATAAGGTCTGTTTTCCTGACCTCTGATCGTGTGCGTGGCTCTTCTCTGGACTCTCTCAAGCTTCTCCACAACCTTTTTGAATTGTGGAGCCCAAAGCTGGACGCAGTACTCCAGCTGCAGCCTCACCAAGGCTGAGTACAAGGGGAGAATGACATCCCGGGATTTGCTTGAGAAGCATCTATGGATGCAAGCCAGTGCTTTGCTCACTTTACTAGCCACAGCATCGCATTGCAGGCTTATGTTCA
>NW_017729032.1:69629868-69693313 GCF_001723915.1 Gavialis gangeticus
CTTCTGACTCCAATGTCCACATCATTAATGAAGATGTTGAACAATATGGGTCCAAGGACAGAGCCTTGGGGGACCCCTCTGGTCACAGAGCACCACGATGATTGACTTCCATCAGTTACTACTCTCTGGGTCCGACCACAGAGCCAATTTCCCAGCCAGCAGACCGTGGTGAACCCAAGGCCACAATTTCAAGAAAGAAAAAGTCGCTTTTATTGGTACATTTGATTTTGGGTCTGAAGAAGCCAACTTTCTGCACATTTTGAGATGGAAACTAATCTTATCTGGCTTATATTTAAGAATTCTTGACAAAGCATTTCACTTCTTAAAAAAATGTTACTAATATTTCCATACTTTCAGCCAGAAATTTCCGGCCACTTCCTTCAACTCTAGGCTTGCGCGGTAAGATGAATGCATAAACTGACATTGTGTAATTATTACATATTAACTTAACTTTCTGAAGTTGTTTCAGTAGTTTTTATATCGACTACCATTAGAATGAAAAACAACCATAGTTAAGAATCAGCACTGAATAGTACGTGATGCTAGTCCCTTTTATATATAGGACAATGATATCATAGCTCCTTCTGCTTGCTAGACGTTTCTAGCTATTAGAAAACTTAATCCTCTTAATAGTTCATAGACCTCTACCTTGTGTTTGACTTCCAATGGCAGTTTGACTGTGCCCATATATTACACGAATCCATTCCCACTTGTACATCAAGCCTGTTGAGCAGTTTCATACTTTTCTTTTTTCTCCTAATAAACGTAACAAGACTTTGATGCTCTACCCCTTGATGTGTCCAATTTTTAACAATTTAGTGTAAAGAAGACAAGTTGAAATTGCAGTCTACTATGTTTAGTATGAAGACACTTTCAGATATATGTCCCTGAAAATTCTCAGTGTCAGAGAGATTCAGAATATGAAGAAAATCAAATAAAACTATTATATTTATTCTACTAAAGAAATATGTTTTCTTTTTTATGAAAATACTCTTTGTATTCCATAACACTGAGCTGCTTTGCAATTTATTAGTATGAGAAACCAGTAATAAATTAAGCCCTTATTATTAGTCTGCTTGTAAAATTTACAGCAAGGTTTTGAATAGTTTCAGAGGTATGTGCCATTTTTCAATCCA
This sequence comes from Gavialis gangeticus, assembly GCF_001723915.1. NCBI lineage: Eukaryota > Metazoa > Chordata > Crocodylia > Gavialidae > Gavialis > Gavialis gangeticus. The sequence goes on from NW_017729032.1 coordinate 69,631,005, forward strand.
AATTACTGTATTAATACAGATTGGTTGCATATTCATAACTATTAAATGTTATGAAAGGCTGACTTCATTTATTTTGTTGTTAGACTGGAAAAAAATGGGTTTTTAAAGCACAAGATAAGATAAGGTACAGAACAGTGTGAAGGTCCAAAATAGTTAACTATTGCACCAATTTGGAGCCTAATTATGAATTTAAAACCAAAGCCAGTACTGGAGGGGCGCTGCAGCAAAAAACTTTTGGGATGAATTCAGAGTGCATGTGCTACAGTGTTGATCTCTTTTTACAGGGTGTGATACATGCTTCATATGTAAAGAGACAATGACTTCAGTCTCTGAATTTGTTCAGTACTTGGCATACCAGTGTTGTTCATAAGGGTGCATAAAGACATTCATTTTTACCAGAAGAAATTTCTTTCAGTAGAAATGACTATGTTTTATGCAGTCTCAGTATTTATTTCCAGTAGAAAAATAGCACAGGAGCCAAACTTTACAGGCATTCTTTTAGCCCAGGACAGGGCAAAATATGGTGTGCAGGCCGCATCCAGTCCACCAAGGGATTTTGTCCGTCCTGCAGGGGATTCCTTGGCACCATCTGTCCCAGCATGGGTGGCATCCCAGGCCATGGTGCGTACAGTCGGTTTTGCCACCCCCATGCATGCAGAGAGGCTGAGGCGATTCAGTGGCTGGACTCACTTCCCAGTGGCAGCTCCTTCTAGCTGCTGCTGGACCTGGGCCCACTGCCTGGGCACCCTGGCCTGTCCTCCCCACACCCACCACCAGGGGCACCAGATGGAGCAAGTGGGTGAGGTCTTTATAGAGACCAGCTCAGGATCTGCGGAGGCAGAGCATGTAGCTGAGCAGATGGGATAAGGTTGTGGCTGGGTGGGAAGCGGTGTCTGGGATTGGGGCTGGTGGGCAGGGCTGGGGCCCAGGCCAGGCTAGGATCAGGACTGAGATCATGAGGCAGTGACAGCATGGGGCTGGGGCCATGATCTGCCCACATATCAGTGTGACGGGCACCAATTCTGCAGGCAGGGGCATGTGGGGAGCAGATCATGGCTCTTACGTGGGCCCCAGCTCTGGGCACAGCAGTGTGGGGTGAGGCACAGGGGTATTTCAGTTTGGCTTTGGGAATTGCAATACAGCAGCCTGCCTCACTTGGCACTGCTTCTGCTCAGCTTGGCAGTACAGGTGGCAAGCGAAATCCAGAGGGGTCAGAGCTTTAGCTTAGCAGCAGTGTGACAAATTGAAAACCAAAAAGGCCAGGAGCTGGGTGCATAGAAACTTTCTCTAGCCTATCTTCCAGCTCCTGGCAGTTCCCTTTGCTGCCCAGCTGAGTGGTGGGACAGGAACTAAAAAGCAACAGCTGGTGTGGGACTTTGCAGCATTATTATTTGTCTCCAGCTGTCTAGTCAGCAAGGGAGAGCTGGGTCAGGGAGACTTTCCTGGAGCCCTGCTTCTGGCCACTGGGTTTTATATCGCCACCCTTTCTCTTAGCTGAGAGGTAAGGTGGCAAGGAGCCAGCAAAGCCCTCTGCCTCTTCCTGAATCCAGGGACTGCCTGGTTTGAGGAAGAAACAGGGAGCTTCCTAAAACACTAAGAAGGAGAGAGTAAATACTCAGTGACTCAGAACAGTGCAGAGCGTGAATTGGCCATTTTGAAGATACAGGAAGCTTTCAACTTGTTCTTATTCTTAAGAATTTCTTTGTCATACTGCTTGATGTCATCTGCAAACAAAAGAAAATAAACCTTTTGTCTGTTTTGATCTTGGATCTGTCTTGGCATGCCTAATGCCTTGGTTTTAGTCAGAACGCTTTTTTTTAATTAAAAAAGAAATCTTACAGCGATGAAGAGGCTTTTCAGGTGCTAGATGATAGAACAACTTGCTTATTTTTGTATGGGTACATCTCTCTAAGGAGCAGAAAAAATACTCCCAACATGGCAAGGGATGTTGAGAGACCACTTCTGCAGACTCAGATGTGTTGTAATGTCATGCCATTTGTCTCTCTGTTACTAAACCTGCTGCTACAAGAGCTTGTGTTTTTTTCATATTTTGGAGTAGAATCCTGGAGTTCATACTGCCCATTCTTCAAGTTCAAGCACTTCAGTCCAGAAGAGGATTAGGATTAACACCTGTTTCCAACATGTTTGGAAGACACTCAATTGGGAAGGGAAAAGAGAAATTCTGTAACTTCCTTTTCAACTTGCTGTGTGAACCAGAATTCATTTTGTCAAACTCAGGAATGGTTCAGATACATTTCAGATGAATTAGAATGTCAGAAGCTAGTCTTTGCACAGCATCTTTCAGAAAATAATATATTTCTAATAATACTGCAGACAATCTCAGCTGGGGTTGACTATGTGGTACACTATGTACCTCGTATTAGATCTTAATTTAATCTAACCATAATCAAGTAAAAGCAGATGCAGCATAAGCCATGTAAGTGGGACACAAATAATCAAGACAGCCACTTTGCTGGGGCAGTCTTTTAAGGGAACACTTTTTTTTCTCATATGATTGTTGCATTGCTCTAAAGCAATGATTGCAATTGATCAGGCCGTTTTGTTAGGACTTTTTTTCGCTGAATTGTCATGGCAGATGAGAGGTGTTAGTTTAATGGGTAAAGGTCATGGTTTGCTCATGGCTTTTAATGTCTGCTTGTCTCACTGTGCAGCAAAAATGTCCAGCAAATTATCATTTTTATGTTAATTTAAATGTCTTAATATTTCAGATCAGTAAATTGCAAATTAATCATGTTTATGCATTAATAAAAGGTACATAAAATGTTACCATTATTCAGTTGATTGAAATGATTTCAGAGATGTATAATAACATTAAGTCATGTTTGAATACACTTCATTTAAATATGATCCATTAAATAGGACAACAGTGAATCTTTCCAGGCATTGCATCTATTATACTTAATTTCTCCACCACTCAGAGCACATACTGGAGGTGATTATTTATTCTTCAAATTTTGCCATAATTTAAATGAGCATCATGTAGTGTATATTTCCCTTGGTAGATCATATAACTCTTGCCTCAGTTCTTCCTTCCCATATAAAACCCCCATAGAGTGGGAATATTTACTATTAAGACTGTTAGATTCACTGAGTAAAAATTAGAGCTGTATTTTCCATTCCAAAGAAGGGTTTCCCAGCGTTACTGAATGCAGTGGGAGAGCAGCCTACAAACCCCACAGATCACGCATCATTGTTAAGATTGTCAATGTGTTCTGGGATCTGTGCCACTGTGGCATCAAAGCCTTTATGAGAGGGGCCTTTTCAACCCTCTGATTGGAGTCCATCAAGTCCCCAGGAAAACATGTCATGAAGAGCAGCTGCTGCTCATCAATAACCTCAGTGCGCTGCCTCCTTTCATATCCATGGCTTCAATTCTGTATTGTGCTGGCAGAGCCATGCTGCAGGCTCCTAGGAATGGAGAAAGTATATGCTGTTGGCCTAGTCGTTTCTTATTCCCCGCCCTAGATGCATCACGGTTTGCTCCCCTCCGCCTATGGATTAAAAGTCTGACAGACTGTCTTTATTTTGTACTATGGACTAGGGCACTCTCTCAGATTGTCTGCTTTCACAGAGTTGAAGTGTTGCCTCCATAAATAAAACAGATGGAGACAAAAAGAGAAAAGAATTAACTTAAAGAAATAGCCATTTATTTTTCTGTGCTGCTACATTATGAAAATGAGTTATCCTGGCCAGTTCTCATCAAATAAACTGGTATATAGCAATAACAGTCTTTCTCCCCCAGATTAGTGCTAGCCTTCATGAACAGTAGCTAATATGTGGTGATTATAGTATATTCTTAAAGAAGGATAGCATCAGGAAACTATTTTAAACAATTGCCTATTGTGTATATCCATTTTCTTTGCCTTATAGCTTTGGGTGCACTAAACAAAAGATTGCAGATCTTCATCCCCTTCCCACTCTGTCTAATCCTTTGCATATAAATCTACAGTTAAGTTTTGTTGTTAATTTTTAATGTATTTATGGCAAAGGTATTCAGTTCAACTGCCTTGTCTGTCTGTACTGTTTACTAGAGGACAAAGGAAATAAGATGCAAGAACATTCTATGGCTACAGTATGTGTTTTACAGAGCAGCACAACCAGATGTTGGATTTTTCAGGCTAAATGTTCTCCTCATGCCCTATAAACTGAGGGAGAGAGAAAAAATGTAATCACCATATGCCAAAGTCCTGAAATTTTAGATGTTCATTAAAAAACTAAATCCTGAGCAGTGCTGGACTTTTGGAAAAACTCTGGATATTCACAGCTCTCATTAAATCGGACCTTGGGAGGGTACAGATATCAGCCTCTTCTGCTTGCCATGTATTTTTAGTGTTTCCTTTCTAGCATGTAGAAAACCAAGTCTCTGAGTTGTTTTATATTGAAATTCACAACGGGGTTTCAGTGTGCTGATGCTGAGAGTTCCCACACTCAAAAGTTAGGTGCACCAGCTTCAGAAATGGAATTCATAGACGTTAGGTCCTTATGTTCCTTAAATAAAGCCTTTGAGCACCTATATATGAGCAGCGAGGCTGCTCCGACATGCTTTAATTACAGCATGTCAGAGCAAACTCAACTAATAGAGTCTGCTGGAGCATGGTAATTGCAGTGCTCCAGCAGCCTCCACCGTCTCGTGTATTGCTGTCCTTGCACTTAAAAATGACAGCAGAGGCGCTTTAACTAAAGCTCATTTGACAAGCTTTAGTTAAAGTGCCCCGACTGCCATTTTTAAAAGCAAGGACACTGATATACAAGATACTCCAGGTGCTTTAGTTAGAGCGGCTCTGAGAGCCACTCGATTTAAAGTGCCTCTTCCCTGCCCCCCAACTCCTGGAGCACATGTATAAATGCCCCTCATGTCTAAGGCTGGGATACACAGTGCCAGGCATACTGAGGAAGGGAGGATTAATCTGGGTGAGTGGTGCCCAACCATTTTGCCTAGTGGGTTGGATTGGCAGTGCTTGGTCCATTCACAGTTGGTGGTCTTGATTCAGTGCCTGAGCAGGTACTATCTAGCCACATGCAGGTAGGCAGGGGGCAGACCAGCCCCAACACAGCCCCACAGAGGAAAGGAGCTTAGAGCTCCCCCTTCCCCCCCCCCACAACATGGGCCTGGGTTGTAGCCTGGCCCAATCCAGCCCCACAGTGGGGAAGGGGTATGGCCCAGTCCCAACAGGAGGGAAGGGGGCATGGCCAGGCCCCAACTCAGCTCTGTGGGGAGGGAACAGGGCATGACCCAGCCCCAATCCAGAACCACCCCTGATCTAGCCAGTAGGAGCAGTTGAAGAGGAGGGTTGTCTGTAATCTTACCCCTCCCTCAGACCAAGGTACACAGCCCAAAGCCCCCAGCCAAGGTTAAGTTTTCTCTCTGTGTGTGGACACCTGACTCGCTCTTTTATTTTTTTTCCACAGCTGCAGGAGGGGAAAGAGGTGACAATAGAGTGGCTCCCTACATTTTCTGTAATATTTTAATGGTTAGAGCACTTGTCCAAGTAGCAGAAGGACCTGGGTTCTTCTTAGCCTGGGGGGATTTGGATCCATATCTTCCACCTCCTAGGAAAGTACCTATCCATCATGCTATTGGCTGGATTGGGACCACAGTCTATCACTCCTTTTGATGCTGGAATATTGTACAGCTAAGAGTATGAGAGTTGTGGGGCTAAAAGAATAGGTAACAAGAGGAAGCATGACTCCCTATCCAGAGATGAGGGGGCTTCTTAAGGAGAGTGGAGGTCCAGGGTTTTCATCCCTGCTCCTACCCTGTTTTATATTCTATAAAGAGTCATTAGATAATAAATATATACAGTATTGGAAGCTGGGACCACCAAGATGGGCTGTTCCAGACACTTATTCACAGAGATGCCCAATTTATCTTATGCTTGACAGGTATGTAAATTCTCTGATCCACCAAAATGTCTCTGCCTTTGCCTTACATACTAGTTGAACTTTAGGTGCCTCATTTTTTTTTCTGGTGAACATGTAAAACTACTGAGTACTTTCAGGTGCCTAAAGCATTAGGTGAGGCTTCTGTAAATTGTTACCATAGAGTCCTCTTGTAAATCTCACCATTAGCCCTAAAAATAGAAAAAAGACCTTCTTTTATTTCAAATTGAAGTAACAAAATGCACACCAGTAGTTATTTTCCCTTAATTCTGAAGAAACGAAGCAATAATAATACTGTAACACTTCACCATCAACAATATCTCTTGGCCATAAAGTAAGTTTTCTTTATATAGCAACAAATCTTTTTATACCTAAACAAACCCCTGGAAAGGTCACAATGGAAATCTGTATCACAGGATTTGAGAAAATGATGCGTCTGCAGGTTGCCAAATGCCATTAAAATCTACAGTGCTAGTTTGGATTTAAGTTGAAAAGAACAGAATTTAGTGGGAAATTTTACTTTCTTGAGACATGCATATGGATTTTTCTTGCATACCTTTCCAATATATATTATTACAAAAGAGTTTGGTTTCCCATGAATTCTCTATTTAGGTAAAGTATTGTGCAAACAAATCTGATTTGATGGCTGTTTCTGACCAAAAAAACTTTCTAACGTATGTTGCTTGTAATGGAAGAAGACTGCTTAGTAACTGAACTCTAAATCTCTGTTATACGATGAGGAAGAAAACCAAAAATATTTGTGATTTCAGTCTCTGAAAGAGAGCTTTGATTTTGCTGTTTAGATGCACAGTGACTTCTGCTTTTGTTCCATTACTCCTTGTGGATTGAAACGCTTTTGCTCAGTGGCCATAGTGTTTCTCTTTGATTCCTTTCTAGACTCTGATTCTGTTATCTCTCGTATCTGTGAAAATATTCAGCAATTGCGTTGAAGTTGGCCTTGTTGGACCAGTATAAAAGTAATGTGAGAGCAGAATTGGACTTTAGTTTCTACTCAACCTCCTCAGAGCTCAGAGATAACTAATTACTCCTATTGCTCAGTTTTTGGTTTCTTTCTTGTTAATGGCTAAGGCCAGCATTGTTCTCAGTACCTTCAAGGTACTGATCACCTGCAATTTCTAATAAGCCCAGCAGATAAAGCTGTTCAGTCCTTGGCAGGGCCATGGCATTGCCATTGGCCAATGGTTTTTAGGTCAAACAGAAGGAGTATGGCAGTTCTATCCTGTAAGGTTCTGAGCAGCCACAACTTCTTTGGGATTTCTGGGTGGTCAGGACCTCTCAAGCTAGAGCTCCAGTTGGCTGTAATAGGTTGATCCTCAATCATATAACATTATAGCCATCTGTTACTGAACAGTGTGTGAACAATATGATAGCACTGATATTATTTAGCAGAGCTAAATAATAATGACTAACCTTAGCTGCATGGTGGGGAACCATGGTGTTGAGATAGTAATGGTCAGACTGGTATCTCTCTAAGTACAGTGACAAACCACAATAGGGATTCTTCTGGCTAATGGCCACACTGTCATTCAGAGTATAAATAAAATTGTCCTCCAGTGTGCCTAATACTAGGAATGGAGAGTCAGTGTTCAGCTTGTCAAAGCTAACTGAAGCTGCAGACTGTGTGGTACATGTTGCTATGTGTCACATAATGTGCAGCTTGTCTCTGAAAAGTGTCTGTAAATATGGTATCATCCTACTCAACAGACCTAAACCCTGTGCATATGCAACATGCAGTGTTCCAACACTAGTGACAAAAATAAGTTTATTATCTGTGTATTGTTTGTGTTAGCACTACAGCTCGCAGTTAACCAGAGTTAGAAGTGTGAATTCCATTTCTTTTTAGGTGTCAATCCAGTTATCTAAGTCTAGTTTAGATGTTTAGGAAGGTTAGGGGGTGATTAGATAGTAAAAAATGGCTACCCAATCTAACTTAGTTTGCCCAGGTGTGGGTCTTACACTTGGATCCCTAGTTAGGCCAATCTAAGTATAAACTGTATAGAAGTTCCTGGTAGGTTAGATCAGTCAAAAAAAACAATCAACCTGGTCTAAATTAGCTGCACCTTGGAGGTAGTCTAACTTAGAGTGGGGCAGTGAGTCTGATTTAATTGGGCTTCTGTACATACTCCCAGAACAGCCCCAGCCCTAGCCCTGGGCCTGCACCTTTCCTGCCACCTCCCCATCAACTTGGCCCTTCAGCCCCTCGTCTTACCCCCAGATGGAAATACTGGCCCCATGTGGACCAGCCAGCTCCTCCCCCCATTCTGCCTGTCCCTTCCCCTCACTCTGACTTACTTCAGTCAGGCTTCTGGCACCACTGAATGCTGATAAAGCCAATCCCAGGAGCATTTTGTGAGATGAGGGGTAGTTTGATGGTAGCTGGAGGTGGGGAGGGGGTGGTTCAGGGGTGTTTGGCAGGATCAGAGAGCCTCTCTGATCCTGCCAACCCCTTCCCCAATCCCTTCATGGCCCCTGCCATGGACCTCTCTAGACCCCTGATCCCATCAGACCCTCCCAGACTCCATCAATTCCCCTGCAGACCCTGCTAACTCCTTTGTTCCCTCCCAAGCCCCCTGCAGACCCCGCTAGCCTCCCCAAATTCCATCAAGCCCCCATCCCCACATCCCAACGTACCTTGCTTGGGTGGCCATTTTTAAAGTGATCTAACCTGCCTAAATGTCTGTATATATCCTAAGTTCTACTTGCAGAGCCAAACTCTTCATTCAGTAGTTTTTAGCAAAGCATCTGGGTCTCAGAATACAATTATAACAGAGAACTAAAGGGAGCAAGGTTGTGTAAGTTTACTTAAGGGCAAACTATGAACACAACAGACTCATGCAGCTGCAGCTGAGAACTAGGGCTGATCAGAACTTTTCTGTTAAAACTGTTTTGTCAGAAAATGCTGATTTGTTGCACCCGATGTGTTCTGGCTGGAAAATACAAGTTTTGATTAATTTCTGGCAAATCAAATGCAGGGGGAACCCTGCTTTGATCCTGGCAGGCTGCTGGGGACACAGATGTTTCCAGGTTTGAGGCTCTGGAACAGCTATCCCATGGCAGGGCTGAAATGGGATCCAAGCTCCAGCTCTAACTGGGCTGTTTTCAGCTTTGCAGCAAGGAGTCTAGAAGCCTAGACAGTGTGAGCTGGATCAGGGCTTTCTGGCTAATTTAGGAATATCTTTACATATGCACACATGTGACAGGAGTCAGTGTTAAGAGAGGAAATGACATCCATTCAATGAATGCATTTTAGAATCCAGATGAGCAATATATTGGAAGCAGCAAGGAAGTGTCATCTGTGAAGTTTTATTTGTTCCATTGCTTCATTGGGAAGCAAATGAAAGGGAAATGGAACTTGACATATCAGATAAGTAATACAGTGCAAGCTTTATACTTTCATCCCTGTCAGATGGAAAAGTGAGAGAATGCTTTTGGGGTTTCCTCATTTGTATTACAAGCAAACAATCTGGAAGAGTCACACAAGCTAAAGCTATCATTACTATTTAGTATTTACTTGTTTTAGAGTTGCTCAAAAGTTTCCAATGAAATTTAATTTTTCATCCGGTGATGTTGAATCATCACAAACAAAACGTTTCATAGGAATGTACTGGTTTTGAAGAGGAAAGGTTTCAAAGGTAAGGAGGGGCTTTCTGGGGAATGGCAAGGCGGGGAGTCCATCAGCCCACTTGTCAGACCACTCCCTTGGGATACGAGTGCCTGAGTTTCAAGTTCCTGCTCCACTAAATATTTAATTATTTATACAAAGTGTAACAGGGGCCAGATCCCAGAAGGCATCTAGGTGTGGGTGATGCTGTGTATCATCTCACTTGAAATGTAGATATGTTTACCTATGAGTAGAGTTCAAAGAGACCAAGTTTTATATCCTAGGTCGCCATACTTTGAGAGGAGACCCAGTCCTTTTGAATGAGATTTACAGGTAGCAGCATGCAGTGCAGAGGGTGTATGGGTCAGCCCACAGGAAATACAAAAAAGACTTCTATCTGAAACCTTGCCCCACTTCTGGGGTAAAATAGCATTTGTGGTATTCCTTGAAGTGCTGGGTTAGGCATTTTTATATGGATTCATAAGCTGAAAACTCTGCATAGGCTCCATCACTGAAAGCCAGAGGAGAAGGGGACAGCCCGCCCACCTTTTAGCCAGTAATTCGGTTGTTAGGATACAGATGCTGAAAGTGGGAGCCTTGGGCCATGTGTAGACGAAACAAGAGGTGTGCGTGCACGACACTTTAAAGTGGGCTTTAAAGTGTTTTGTACTGCTTTGATGATGTCAGTGTTTGCATGCCTCGGCGGCGTATTGCACATTAATTCCAGCTGCTGTAGGAAATTTAGCAGCGTAATGCACCTTAAATGACTTGGGGCACAGCAAACTAAAACTCCTCTGAGGAGTTTGTTTGCTGCCCCTACAGCCATGGAGAGAAGCACCAGATGCCGTGCAGCTCAATGGCTCTGCAGAAAGCCCTGCGGGCAGCCTGACAGCAGCCCAGGAAAGAAGCTCCATGCAAGAAAAGCAGCAAGCCTGATCTTTTTTGTTTTTCCACCCCCTGGAGCATGCCTGCCTGAGTAGCGTGGCAGCCCAGTGCTTCCCTCTGTGGCTGTAGTGCCCCCCGGGACTGCCTGAGCCAGGTGCCTGCAGACGGGTGCCACCAGGGGGGAGGCACCACTGCCACAGAGGGAAGTGCCAGCTCCCCCCATCAGCCCAGCGACCTCTCCGCCTGCTGGCAGCTCACCCTCCCCTCCCTGCCGGAGAGGCAGGTAAGTCAGCGGGGTGTGTGCACAACACGGGGGGGTTTAATCACCCCTAAATTGAAGTGGTGTCTTTTAAACCCACCACTTCAATTTTGGGCCCCTATTTCGTCTACACATGCCCCTAGGCTCTAGGTCCCACTCAGCCAGACAGGTTTTTTATTTCACATTTCCCACTTCCCAGGAGAGTCCCCTAATAGCAGACAATGGGCAACTTGGGTTGAGGTCATCTTCCACCTTCTTGTTGAACCTGGCACACTGGCAACAAAGCGCACAAGATGTCTGGGACATGAGGAAAGGAAAGCAGGTGTCAATGTAACCCTATAGAAAGCTGAGCAGGATACTCCCGAAGGAAGAAGTGAGTCATGGTGCTCTGTCCCAATGCTATATTTGTAATGTATTTAGTAACTATTTAATAGAAAATGCATAAATTGTCCTGGTGGCCATAACCCAGGAACATCCTTTCAGGCACACCTGGATGCTGTATGCATGGCCCCCAGGTCTATGGTTATTACAGTGCATGCAGATCACCTTGGTTCCACTGTCTGGAATACATATGGAAGGACAAACAACAATTGGAGGCTTTTCTTTTGAGGGGTGTAATTTGTTCAGTGGCAAGTGAGGCATTGTACTGCTTTGAGGATTCAAGACCAGCCCTCAGATTTGTGCGAGTATATATGCCCGCTTCCCAACGAGAATGATACAAATCAAAGCCTTATCAGATGTGATCATTTTACAATCACTTTGGTACACTTGAAAACTCAACTCAAATTCTTATTAAAAGTAGTCTCATTTCAATCTCATCATTAAATTTGTCAGTATTTTGTCCAAAATTATGCACAAGTGAGTCAAAGAAAAACAGCCATAGAGTGCTTGCCTTCTATTCAGTCATTTTGGAAGGTTTCCCAGACTTCCCGTAGTGTATGGTGAATGTATTAAAGTCCAGACTATACTTCAACCCAAATAAACTCTAATGGAATTTCAATCTGTATCAATTTATGCTATGTGTTGGCTGGTATGGTCCCATCATTGAGAGTGAATGGCCATTACAACAAGGGCTCAAACTGGTTGAATAGGGTTTTTAGTGTTTTGTTGTTGTTGTTTTTAGCGACTTGACAGTCATGGGAATTTATGATGTAGCAGCATGGCCTTCCATCCATATATTTGCTAAACAATCTGTTATTGATGTCTCCAGAGAGGGTGGGAATTTGGGCAGGGCTGTGCCACAATCACCATTTCTGTAGACACTGGAAGAAAAGGCTCACGGCTCAGGAGTGACCGACAGTGGGACACTTATGTGGTCAAGCTTCAAAGGAAAAAAGGTTGCATTCCTCTATGTTACCTGTGGTTCTGCAAGATGTTATCCAGACACACATTACACATCCCACCCTCCCTCTCCTGTGAAGCCAGTTGCCACAGAGATTCCATATGGCAAAGAGGAGGTGGGGTTTGCTCCACCTGTTCTGCTCTTGGTTAGGAAGCACAAGGACATTCAGGGCATGTGCACTGCCCCAGTGGACTCTGCTGGCCAGAAAATCTATCTCAAATGCACTCAGCACTGCAACTTACCAACTGTGTAGTCACACACACATACACAACTCACACTGAAGAACTACAACTGCCGCAAAGCTAAATAACAGTTTCTTGCTCTTAGGTCTGCTGTGGACCTGGAATTTCTGACACTTTTAATTGTCTTTGGAGTTGTTTTCACTTGCTGTTTGTGTAGGACCAATTTTCCTTCTCCACTGTTGCAGTTTGATATTCATTAGCACCTTGTGGCAAATGCTAATCAGGTTTCCGTGATGAGTTTTAGTAGCAATCCTTTCCTGATTTTGCAGTAGCAACCTTTAGCTTGAAGATAAATTTAGTTTGCAAGCAGAGGAATCACAAAGCAGTTGCAGACCATATAAGAAGATCAGTATCAGTATTAATTTTCATAAATGTTTTGTGCAAGCATTAGCCTTCTACATGGTGCCATCATAAGTAAGTATGAAGGTTTTTCCCTGCATTAAAAAAAAATTGTGCACTGCCCTCCAGGGTGAATGAAATAATTCATTTGTATGCATGTGAGAACACTGTTGTTTTTATATTCTTAGTGATACACCAGTAGGGACACAGGTTCGATTGGGAAACAGTAACTAAAGAATCATGAAGAAACAGAAATTTTGATGATATTAGAAGTTTGTATATATAGCTCTCACTCCCTCCTTCCTTCCGTCCTATTCCCCCATTTGTAAGAAGTGTCCAATGATGGCAGAAGATCCCTTTCTCTTGTGGATGGCTTTTATGCAAATGTATTATGTATACATTGTCATAAATTAGCACAGTGAAGCTTTATGATACTCAACAAGATTTATTTTGCACCTCTGGGACTAACATTTCTAAATTTTTTGAAGGATTTTAGCTTTTATTACTCAAGTCTTTACATATTCTGGGGGACCCTTCTAGTTAAGGCATGGTCTGTAGTTGGATTAGAAGTATAATGTCCATAATTGTAACAGTTTATACATGTGCATCAGCACATCAGTTGCTTTATAAGATACTATTTCAAATGAAACCATGTCTTGTCTAGAACTAATAGATGGTTCAAAGTTATTAGAAAATTAAATAATTCTGGTAGAATAAAATAAAAAAGTAGTAAACTAGAAAAATCTGTAGAATCATAGATTTGACAGCGCTCCTATGGCCCCTTCACAGCCCCTGATCCTGTTCTGGATGTATTCTTCCTGCACCAACCTATCCATTGTCTTCTTGAAAACTTTTAATGAAAGGAAATTCGGCAACTTCTCTAGGAAGCTTATTTCATTGTTTCACTTACCTTACACTTAAGTATCACTATGTTGTTAAAAAACAAACCAAAAACGTTTGACTCCAGTTCTGTTTGAGGGGAAAGATTCTCATTCTTGTCTTGGGCAGGTGGTAGAATTTTCATGTGGCCCAACATCTCTATTGCAAACACATCTTGTTCTCTTGAGCAGGAGACACACTGGGGATTGATCTTCTTCCCCAAAATGAATGGCACTGTACTTGTACCAGTTTATTTAGACATATTCAATTCCTAATCTAGAAAATGGGTTCCATCACAAAAGCTACAATCAGATATTGCATTTATCCTGGGACCAGTTATGCCTGTGTTTATCCTGGAACAGAAGCATCATGGGATTGGGGTATCCACATGTTGCCCTTCTAGTTGGGGTTTGTGAGTGGCTGTTGCCTTTTTCCCATTGATCCAATGATGAAGTCCCAGGACATCCATTCAAATCACTTTATGATGTCTCAGGACAAACTGTTAGGAGATCTTATCCCCACACACCTTTTGGGGGTTTGTCCTGAGATTGCAGAAATGGATGTCTGAATGATTGCAATTTTTTCTGCAAGAAAATGGATTATCCTGGCACAAATGCAACATTGGTTCATAACCAAAGAAAACTAGAAAATGATACCAAAAGAAAATCCCCCTCAGTCAACGGGGCAGCCTTTAAAACAGTGGTGCTCAGGTAATCTGGCTCACAGGTCTTGAAATTTGGCAGTGGGAGAGTGGTGGCAGTTAACACTGCTACCAAATTTTCAAACCCCACATAGCTGGATCAGCTCTAGCTGGGTTGGTTTTGTGGGAGCCATGGCCCCACATGGCTGAGTTGAGAGGGGGCCTAGGAACTGCCTGGCTAGGGCTGGATGCAGCTGCTACTCTGTTGCAATAGCTACACCATTTCCCCGGAGCTGGATTGGGCCCCATCTGGGAAGTACAACGTTCTGGATCCAGCCTATGGTTAGACCTGGCACCATCCTCTAGGCTACAGGCTGAAAAGGTTGGGCACTGTTGCTTTAAAATGTATTTTGTACTTGAGTCTCAGAAACGTTTTCCCAGCTATCTTTGTGGCAATTATTTGCGGGGTCATGCAGTGGGAGAAGCAGGAAACCCATATTGATCTGGTTATGATCAGTCAAAGAAAGTTTCCTTTTGTATTTGCATTGTTCCATATTATCTTCTAAAAAGTAGAATACATTACTATGTCTTAAGAGAAATTGTTCTATATGTTTGTACCAAATTGTCCCCACCTGTGTGGGATGAGAAGTCTCTGATGAAAAGCCCAAGACTTGAATAAAGATGACAGGCAGCTTTCCTTACAAAAGAGGGTAAATTAACATACCCTAGTTTTTATGAGTTTATGCGTGTTCCCAAGACTTCTGCAGTACAAGTAAAATAGGCAGGTTTTGAAAAGAAGGCAATGTAATCTTTCTACAGGTTTTCATTTTCCCTTAGGACTTTCACAGTCTACATCTGGGTTTTTCATTTAAATAAGGTAATGGCCAGTAAGTAGCCACAATAATATGTACTGTATCTGTCTCTTTTTAGCCATTGATATGTAGAAGGACCTCAAGATTGCGCATACCCTTGCATATAAGGGGGGTACATCAAGCACTCAGAAACAAAGGAATAGAAAAGATTCAAAGATTTTGCCACATACATTTTCTATGGTTGCATATCCTGTATATTTTATGGCATAGCTAAAATAATACAAACAGTAAAACTTGAACATTTGCATTCAACAACAAAAAAAATGTGTATGGAGTGCAAAAGAATAAGAAGGACCATGTCTTAATGTTTCTGTTCTTGGTTTCTGATTTGTTACATTTGAATTGGTGGTGTTTGGGTTTTCTTCTAATTGCTCTGCTTTTAATTTTTTAAGAAAAGGAAAAAAAAATGCAAAGATTTTAATGATTCCTCAGTGGCACTGAAGTACTTTGGAAGCACCTGTAGAGCTTCAGCTAAATACTTCAGTAATGCTAAATCACTATAACTGTGTTTTCTTATCTGTGTATCTGTCTAAATATGTAGGCTTGGAAGCCTTATCTGTGCATGTCCAATATTCTAAATCTAAGATAAGGGCTACAGAAAGAAAAGGAATGGCAAATTTTAAAAGGTTTTTATGTACAGGTGTGTGTTTAGGTAGGAAGGTAGATAGATCGATAGATTGATAGATAGATATAAAAGCTAAATATATTGAGAAAATTATACCGTGGTATAATGTCATTTAATTTAGTATAGTCATGCCAGGGTTGACTTTGGACTCTACTTCAAAAATGCCTGTCTGAGTATCTTTTTTTACAGTAGTGACTTGTAGTACTAGCTTTAGTCTTAGGCATTATACACTAATAAATTCCCTGCCTAAAACTCACCATCTAAACAGATGAGGCAGAGAAAGAGTGGAATAAAGGAAACATTGTTATTTCCACTTTGCAGAAAGGCAGCTTTGACACAGGATTAAGGCCTGAATCATCGCTAATTTAGATGTTCAGTTTGGGCTATGATATTTTTAAGTACTTGGCATTTTTTAGCAGTATGTTCAAGGCACTATGCCCACTGATTCCAAGCTGCAGAAGTGAGTACTCTGAACTTCTGCAAATCTCATCCCAGTAGTCTTAATGTGGACTGAGAAAATAGGGAATACACAGTAGCCACCCATGTGGGTGAATATTTTTGTTTATGTAACTTACCCAAGATCTCAGACACTTTTTAGCAGAGGCAGACCTAGATGAACAGAAGAGGTGGAACCTTTAGATTCACAGTATAAGTATCTTCCTTTTGAGTTAATGGTATATCAGATAGCTGGAATTGTCCATTAGTGCCAGACAGGGGAGTATAAGACACACTCAGCATGTCTACATGAGAAGTTTACTAAAAAGTCACCGAATTAGCTGTGCAGTAAATGTCTCAGTGACTACATGTGCAATATTATTAGGACAGAGTAAACTAATTAACTCTGCAGTAGGTTAGTACTTGTAAACACAAGTACTATCCTACAGTGGAGTTTTTTACTCTGCAGCAATGCACATGTAGATTCTGGTGGGGCTGGCTGGGGCGCGAAGGTGCTTCAGTGTGTGGGCTGCCTGCCAGCTAATCTCACACGGGAGCACCTTCATGCCCTAGCCAGCCTGTCTGCTGTATGTTGAGCTGGGTCAGAGTAGCCCTGGGCTGGCAGGCTAACCCCCTGGGTCTTGTTCCAGCCAGGGCCGCTCCAACCCAACTCACTGTGCTGTGGTCCTGGGTACATATTCAAATGTGGCACCCAGGAGCACTAAATTCTGGTGCAATATGTGCCAGTGTTTATTGCTGCACATTAATAGCACATGTAGATGTGCCCACTCCGTGCTAGTAAGTTCCTCAGGTATTTGCTAGCAATGTTAGGACTGAGGAATTCTTGTGAGTAGTCTGGTAGCTGCAGGCCATTTTGCTTCTGTTCTCTGTAGCCTGCCTTATTTGTGTCTTAACATGTCCCCCCGCCAGCATGCCTCCCTTAATTTCCATGTCCCTTCTAATCTACTCCTCCCATCTCCTATTCCCTCAGCCTGCATCTCCCTGATCATCACTTCTTTTTAATCAAGTCATGATGCTTCCTTCTTTTCATCCATGACACCTTAAGTAGGGTCACATGGGAGAAGCAATCTCTAGTGCTCAGCACCATGGTTGTTGGAAAAAGCAATTGCAAATATTATCCTGTCAGCCATTGGGTAGTTCATGGTCAAGAGAAGAAGCATGAGTTTTGGCATGGAATTTGGTAAAATCAAGGCATATCCATTGTGGGTGGAATCCACGAAATATTTTTTTGCTACGCTCTAAAAGCACTTCACTGGGCATGTGTTACAAGAATCTTCAGAGGCTCATGATGCAGGCAGATTTGGGTGGACTTTCACAAAGGCAACAAATGACTACTTTGACTTTGGAGCAAGCACTCTGTGAAATGTCAATTTTCTGCTCCAGAGCATGGAGGCTTTAGACTCTCTCAACAAAAAAGTATGCTTTTAATAAATTGCACCAAAACATTTTCCCCTAACCTTGTTCTCAGAAATGATTCAACTGTTTTTTAAATTTTTGCTGAGCTTTAAAAATGGAAAAACAGACTGAGAAAAGAAGCCAACCTGCAGCAAAAACTCAGGATGGAAAAATTCTGCCTAAATGGTTAAAGCCTGGAAAAATTATAAGTTCCTAAAACAGTCTTATAATAGGAGGTGTTAGGATATCTTAACTAAGTTGTCACTATCCATTCCACATATAACATACTATATATAGCTTCTTTTCAATGCAATTAGAGGTGTGAGAAAAGGGCCCAGATTTCAAGGCAGCCGGTTCAACACCTTAACTAGTCCTGACCCATAACTTACATTGTGAAGTCCTTTATGACCTTGAAGCAGTGAAGCCTACCAGGAGTTGTAGGCTTTCCACCCACTCTTTCAATCCAACCTACCTTGCCCTTGTACTGTCACACCTCTCTAAATGGTGTGAACAGTAAAATATATCAATAATAATAGAAGCTCCTGCTGTAGAAGGGTACTGTAATTGCAATTGCCTAGGACCTGGAGATTCATTACAAGGCAGGCGAATGTTCTGCAGTTTCATTTTCTTGTGTATATTCTGCCTCTCCTTAACAAATTACCAATACTAAGATGATGTCTCTTCACTTTTTAAATAAAATAACCAAAGAATGAAGCAGTGCACCCCCTGCATATGTCAGAACTGCATTACTGTAAAAGAGAAGCATAAAAAATTAGCTTGTAGTTAAAAAAATAAATAAATAAATAAATAAATAAAAAAATCTAATGACCCCGTCCTTGGGTTATATTCCCAACAAATGGAGAACAGCTCACATTTCACATGTGCATGAGGCGAGACATGAATGTCTTGCTGTATATTCTGTTTTCCAAAGATGCAGTGCCGTTTGATGCCAACTCAGAAATAATGGAAGAATAAATATTAGTTTTGTGTGAGGGAATTTTAATAGTAGTTGACAAATAGCATATAATAAAAACACAAGAGTATTATATTTACAATTATAGACAGGTTTTTTTCTCTCGCCTTGTAGGCATATATCTAATCTATGCATAGCAGCAGCTTGCTAGGAAAAACACATAATAGCGTATTACTTGTCTTCAGTCTATTTTCATTTTTCATTTTACCTATTTATTTTAAATGACTATAAAGTAATCTCACCAAGGAAACATTTTTAGGCTTTTTTTTGCCACTGTACCATATTGAAATCTTTAGTTTTCAATTCTGATTTCACAGCTTATATGTTTTTATGGAAGGACAGGAGGAGAGTGGGGGAGATTGTTGTCTGGTTTCTTTTTCCAGGTGGTTAGGTTCACCATTTTCCACTGAAGTCCATGGGAGATGAAAGTCCTGATATAAAGATGAGGCCAGATGTCGTCTTTTTTCCTATAAATTTGGTGAACATTATTACCACCAGTGTACTCAGCTGTGAATCACTTAGTAGGAAGACCAAACCACATATTAATGATGAGAGACAGTATGCAAACACGCAGTAATTTTTAAAAAGACCAGATAATCGTAAAACAATATAGTGGGGATTTCTGTATGATTGTATATAGTTCACAGTGTGAATACTATATTGGATTGCATGCAGCCCTAAACAGTGTGGCTTCATAAAGCACTTAACATAATGAAACATAATGATCTTGAGTGGCTTCCCTGTGTTACTATAATATAAATATTAAATAAGGTTCAATATAGCCTGGAGATGTAAAGTGACTTTTAAATTCTGTTATTGTAAACATGTTGAGAGAGAATTTTTTTCATTTTCAGTAGTTTTTTTCTAAAGCTCAGACATATTGCTACTAAAGTAATTTGGGGATACCCACAAGGCTATAACAGTTAATATTCCTGAAACAGTTAATATTCCTTGTGTAACATACCCTGGCCCTGGATGCAGTCAGGTGAGTCTTTGAGATAATCCCAGAGTCCTCTTGCACCTTCAGGGATTCCCTTCAGCCCCAAACCTCTTCCTGCTGTTTGCTGGTTGACCTGAGAAAAGGCTGAGCTGCTCCAGAGGTCACTTCCCTGAATAGTGGTGCTTTTGCTTCAACAAAAGAAAACATCCAAGTAGTAATCTGGATTTACCCTTCATTTTACAGCTTTTGCCCCATCCTTTCTGCCAGAGCTTCATGCCACTTCTTTGTGAGCCAGAATACTCATGTCGGTGGATGAAGGCCCAAAACCTTCCCATAGGTTAAGGGAAACTAAAGACAAAGATCTGCTCTCCTGGCAAGGCTTAAGTATGTTTTTTTTTATCTGCCCGTTTACATTATCTACTGGATTCATGGGTAGCCTATACTATGCCTATAACTTCCTGCCCCTAAAGTGCATTTTACCAGACCAGAAGTTTCTTTTCTGATATGATTATGACCAGGAGAATATTTGCATCCTTTCAGAAATATCCCAAGGATAGTTTCTGTCACTTAATTTCCTCAATGAGAGAAATGTCCTTGCCTGAATAGCCAGGTGTTATTATTACAGGTCTCTTCTTTTAAAATACAAATTCAACCTTGACTGGAAGGGTCCTCATATATCTTAACCACATCCACACTGGCCTATTTGATGAGCAAACAAACTCATGGTAAGAGCTAATTCTCAAAAATTACTTTTCCCACATGCGAATAGGTGATAAATGCTTAAGTTAATCACTGCCCTACTAACCATCATTGGGTAACATATAAAAATGTTATCAAAATAACATTTATAACAAATAATACAATTCCTATAAACAAGGAAAATAAGACTAAATGCAGCTTGACATTACTACACATGCCATATCAGTAAAGCACACTCAGGAAACAAACTCAAGAAAAATGTGTGTGACATTCCATGAGCACCCCAATGTATGGTAGATTTGTGACACCATGCTACTTCTGCCTTGATTATGCCTAAGGAAACAACCCTACTCATGCTGACCAATGCACACAGTGCCTCCTTGTCTAAAACATTAGTCTGCCTGTTGCACCTCAAACCAAAAAGGCTTAGTCACCTTTACCAAGATACAAACGTTTCAAAGTACACGTCCACCAACCACTCAAACTCTGCTGATACTTCTCACCTCAACTTATTCCCCAAATGTCTGAAAACATTTCAGTCCCTTTCTCTGTCCAGCACATCCACTGATTCTTTTCTCTGAACCACCAGTAACTCCTGTTACAGCTGCTAGTAAGCCTTCCCATTTCTTGCTTCTGGCTAAGGTGAAGTGGTCCTTATGACAACTGTCAACTCCTGCTTTGTTCTTATATACTCTTACAAGTAAGGATATCCTTCTAAGCTTTATTTCATCAGCATCTACTTTCACTTCCCTCACAAAGACTAGAGACTAATTAGTCAAAGAGCATCCAGCTGCTAACGTGCCTCCTGATTTCATACAATATCTTTGCACATTTTTGATGATTGCAGAATTTCTTTATCACAGTAGAATTGTTGTACTTCCTCAAGAACGACCATTATTGTTCTATATAGCTCAGAGGTCCACTTTCAAATTTTCTAAAGCATAATTCTGTGCTGGACATTGAAAAATGGCACTTTCTATCTTGGGTTTATCCAGAATCATACCTGCTTACTTAAGCATCTAAAATAGTGTTCAGAACTCTTGTGGTAGAGGTGATATCTTTTATTAGACCACCTAGGCAGTTGCAAACAAAATTTCTTTATTTGCAAGCTTTCAGGCTCAAATGCCCTTCCTCAGGCAAAGGAGAATGCAATGATTGTAAAATTGTTTCCGGCTAGAAATGAAACTTCATATTGCACAGGAGGACTGGAGGATGTTATAAATTCTCCTGGATGGGAAAGTTCTTTTTTTAAAAAAAAGCTGTTCTGTGAGTATGGAAATTAGGCTGGAGTAAGAGTTGGGAAGGGAAGTTTAGTTGTGGACAATCTGCTCTGTTCGTGTGCAAATTAGGCTTGAACAAAGGACTGAAGCAGGGTGTTTCCTTCCAGGTCTCAGGGGGTTGAATTTTGTTTCTTGATAAATTGTGAAGTTTTCATTTCAAAGTGGCTAGTTATGATATCTTCCATGTTTCATACTGACACAGCAGCTTCTCCACAAGTAAACTTCCCTACCCAGGAGAACCATTCCATTGACCAGTTCTCCTGCGCAATATGAACCAACTTAACAAGAAAGAAGCGAAATTCACCATCCTGCTTGCCGTCAGACAACTTGTAAGTAAATAGACTGTTCCAACCCTTACTCAAAGGTAATTTGTATACTTGCAGATCAGCTTTTTTTTAAAAAGAACTTTCCCGCCCAAGAGAACTTATACCATCCCCCGGTTCTCTTGTCCAATCATTTCTACCTGGGAGAAATTTTTACAATCTTTGCATTCTCCTTTGCCAGAGGAAGCGCATTTCAGCCTCAAAGCTTGCAAATAAAGCATTTTTTTTGTAGCTGTCTAGGTGGTCTAATAAAAGATATCACCTGTACCATAAGAGTTCTGACTGCCTTTGCCTTTTAGACAGACATGGCTACAACCTATACCCCTAAAATAGTGTTGTGCTTTATACCCTTGTTAGTTTCCGAGAAGGAACCTGGTTAAGGAAGAGGGGGATGGACTCCATTTCTTCTTGGGTAGGAACAGAGCTGTTTATTATTTCAGTCATTTACACCTGTTCAGGGGAAGGGCTGTGGTGCAGTTGCATCCCCCTTTGATTTCTGGTCTATCCAAAGTTTAAAACTGCCTGCCTGGCTATGGCAGCAGTATTTCTGTTCAGGCAGCAGTGAAGGAATCACTTGACTTCATGTCTCGTTATAGTCTACCTGATTCCTTCGAACTCTGCCTTCCACAGGTGTTAACTACCTTTTCTTCTTTGTTAATGGTCTTGAGGGTCCACTAATCAAGCTAGCCTTTCTTTTGCAATTCTGCTATCTGTCAATTGCTCCTTTTAACACAGTTCCTTTTTCACAGCCCTGCAGACTTTTTAATTATTGCTGGAAACATTTACTCAGGTGAACATCACCTCAGATGTGGAAATAACATGCCTCTCACCCCCATTTTCCATATCCTGAAGTCACTGAGGGCATTTATACACATACATTTTTGTGCTTTGACCAGCACATTGAAGTAGACTTGATTAATCGAGTCTGCTCTGCATGTGAGCTGACGCACGCTGCACTGCATCACATGCAGTTGTATAAGTGGTGAAATGTGCATCAGCACACAGAAAATGGCGGTGGTGTGCTTTTGAACTAAAAAACCTTTGTGTTTTCATTCAAAAGCATGCTGTCGCCATTTTCTCAGCTCTTATACAACTGTATATGCCTCAGCACGGAACACTTTTAGAAGTGCTCGGCACTGTGGTGCAAACATGTACAAATGCCCCCAAAGACCAAAAATATGCTATCGCATACAAAGGTTTACTTAGTATGGTTTATTGCTTAAATCCATCATATACATGTTGTAATTTGTGTTGCTTATTAAGGTAACAATTAGGGTTGTGTGTGTCATTGTTCACGTCATTAATTCTAGATACCATCACTTCCAAACTATATTTAAATTTTGGACATGTTAGGTACAGTGTGGCAAGTAGTGTGCTAAAACTGTCTTAAATCTCCAATGGAAAATGCAAATAACTGAAATCCCATGAATAAAAATAACTCTATTTATGCTTATGAAATCAAAAGATATTTTAAAAAGGAGAAGGTTGCTAAGTCACATTCTTGTTTGTTTAACATTTTTCAGTGTTCCCAAAGGAACTGGACTATTGACTTATCACTTGCCAAGTTGTTTATTTTTAAAAATCAAAAGCTATTTCTGCTACAGCACTCCTAACAAGCATTAGAAATGTCTTTTGCACTCTTTGCTACAGGAAGGTGCTCAACTTTCATTTGTTTTGAAAATTTGTTTGTGACAAGAAAGTATTCCCAGGCTGAGATCTTCTATGCCAAGTGTAGTCTGCATTGCTTATTTAAGGCCAGTTTCTCAAACACTGAAAAACAGGGTTT
Organism: Gavialis gangeticus; assembly: GCF_001723915.1. Taxonomy (NCBI): domain Eukaryota; kingdom Metazoa; phylum Chordata; order Crocodylia; family Gavialidae; genus Gavialis; species Gavialis gangeticus. The sequence goes on from NW_017729032.1 coordinate 69,654,463, forward strand.
TTATGGAAATCATGAAACAACTTTGTATTAAAAATCAGTGCATTCATCTATTAGCTTCTTCATTTTGATAGGTTTTTAAAAAAATCTTTGATAATGCTATTTTAAGATTAATAACAGTGATATTGATTTTGTAGTGAAAACAACATACTTGCAGATATTCTGATTGTAAAATAAAACCTGTGTGTCTGCACTCAGATTCCTTCTTGTTTATGGTTATTATAGGTTTGATGATCTATCCAGACCTGTTTATAGAGTAATTTTTATTCTGTATTGTTCATACAATATTCCACAGAATGCTTCATCTCTGAACCCTCGGGTATACTTAAATTCCAATATCTGAAAGTAGAGGTACGTCCATTGTAAAACAGAAATTACTGGATCTCTAGAAAGGACAGGAGGAGTGCAGGGTTTTGAAGACTGTTCCAGGTGTGTAAGGAAAAAACATCATAGTTAATGATAACAAATGCCACTCTAGAGCAAAGAAAAAATGAGGACAGGGAAGTTAAAGATGTTTTTCTTTAGTTTTGCCAAGAAAGGGAAAATAGAGCATGTGTGAAACGAAGACAATGACACACTTTTGAATAATGAGAGTTACATTCAGAGGACACAGTAAAAAAAGTAAGTTTGAGCAAGGAAGGATGCAGGGAGAAGAGATGAGTCAGTTGAATTATGGAAATGAGGTTGTTTGGATTACAGTATCTATAGGGGAGAAAGATTTTATTCTGAAAAAAGAGAGGTATGCCTGTGTGGTTTTAAGAATAAGATTGGGTAAAATGCCAAAATTAACATGAAAGAATAAATAGAAAGGGAAGGATAGGAAGGCCATTAAGACAGTCTTAAAGGCTTTTAAAATACATTATTTTTCATTCCACTACTAGCTGGTTCCCAGTATTGTAACAATGATAGTCCGAGAGGTTTCAGGACCACTGCATTGAGGGGCCCTGTCTTCCATTCATGTCATAGTTTTCAGACTTAAGCATACAGTATGCTAAATGGCATGCTAGTGATGGAGGTGTCCCCCAAATCTGTAGTAAAGCAAAATGTTATAAAACAGTGTGGAAACAGATAACTTAATTTCAATTCTGTGTCTTAATATTTTGAAGCAATGAGGCACCTTACACATAACACTGAATTGATCCCTAAATAGACAGCATCCTATGAAATAAGGAAACTCAAGCAGAAAGAGAAGTTAAGATACTATTTTTAAAACTATCCTCCAGTCTCCCAGCTCTTTCATTTTTTCCTGTGGGTGGGAAAAATGGCAGAGTTCAAGTTAAAATCCTAAAGAGCCCAGTTCTTCCCCTGCCATTCTCTCCATCCATACCTTTACTCCATCTTTGCTCTTGTTTCATCTACCCTTCATTCACTCATTCCCTCTCTCCAAGTGATTCATTCTGCCTTCTTACTCATTCCATACCCAATTCCATTATCACCTTCCACTCCCTCCCTTTCATTTTTAGCTTTTTATCTTTCTATCCCTATCTTTAGCTAGAGTTTGTGTGTGGGTGCCAGTGGGTGTGCACAAGATATTTCTCTTATTTTATTATGATAATTGCTTTTATTTTATATGTGAGGGAGAAAAGTCCTATAGCCTCCTTCCCCAACCCTGCCAGTAAGGAGATACAGGATATGCAACAGCTAAAGAAGGGGAATTTACTTTGCCTCCAGGAAGGGGGAAGGTCAGACTCTCTATTGTACCACCCAGACTGTGAGAAGCATTTGGCTTCAGAGTCTTTTTAAATCCCCTAGAAGGAAATGAGGCAATCTGAAGGAAGAAGAATCCCAGAAGGAGTGGGACAAACAAAGGAGAACATAGTAGGAGGCACTTTATCGTTTCACTGGGTTCATCTACATGTGCAATTAGCACGTAACAGTAAAGTCTGGTGTAGTTCGTGCTGGAGTCCGCTTCTCCCAGAAACAGCATTTTTATGTGTTGAGCCAAGGCAGAGCAGACACAGGCTGGTGGGGGGAGTCAGCTCCACGCTCCAGGTGGTGGTAACAGGTGGGTGACAAAGGGGCTGGCTGGGGCACAAGGATGCTACAGTGCAGGGGCTAGTTGCAGGCAGCCCCCACACTGTAGCACCCTTATGTCTTGGCCAGCCCCATTCACTGTCTACATGTGCACACTAAATGACTCCACTGTAGGGTAGTACTTGTCCTGGACAGTACTATCCTACAGCAGTTAGTTAATATACTGTGCCCTAATACGGGCACACGTGTAGACAAGTGACACTTTACTGTGGAACTAGGCAGCTCTGCAGTAATCAAATGTGTCGATTCACCCACTCTCAATGTAGAGGGGATTTTGAGTGCCAGGTTCATGCAATTCCCACCTACAGCGACTAGACCTGATTTTCAGAAGTGCCAAGCACAGAGGGCTCCCCGTGACTTCCATGATCATGATCTGTGAAAATAACATACTTGTAGACATTCTGATTGTAAAATAAAACCTGTGTGTCTGCACTCAGATTCCTTCTTGTTTATGATATGTATAGGTTTGATGATCTGTCCAGATCTGTTTATATAGTAATTTTTTATTATTAAAAAACTGTCCAGCTTTGGTGGCTTTTAGTGACTCCCTCCTCCCTGGCTGCTTTGGGATGCTTTGTCTCTGATTTATTCAGGGTCACAGAGCAAGGCTATGCCAGATTAAAACCAGAGTTCCTGACAATCTCAATCCTGTGCTTGAGGCATAATTTCAACCTTCCTCTCTTTTCCATTGGTACTAAACAGAGGTAGCAAGTGGATCTGTATCTTCACAGAAGAATTTTACTATCATGTTCTGTATTTTAAACCTGATTTTTAAATATGAGAATCATTTCTAATATACTAACTTTCCCTCCGTGTGGAGCAGGAATGGATAGGCCCTGTATGTGATAACATCATTCATTCAGCTACCTACATCATAAGTGCATTTTCACCAGCACTAATCAAAACAGAAATAAACACTTACATGTAGTGAAGTTTTGCAAATTGGTTACAAAACTAGTTTTATGGCTTTTGTTAAAAACCCTGCCTAGGAAGGACCTGACTGAAACAGATTATGAATAATCCATCTGAGGATGGGAATATAAAGCAGATGGACTGTCAAGATGGACGTGTTTTTTGTGTAAAGCCACAATTATTAGTAATGTTTCTTGGCTTTTGAGCATGTAACCATGCAGCCTGAACATTCTCTTAATAGAGGGGTTTTTGGTGCAATTACCTTCTAAGGTTTTCAAACCCCACCAAAATCCTTTCCCATGCAGTTAACTTCCATTGCACTGTGATATTCAGCATGAGCTATGATTTGACAGAGGTTCGTGAAAACACCTGTTGAATCAGAAAGGTAAGTGACCAGATCATAGCAAACTAAATTTGTAAAAAGACTTATTGTAAAAAACCAAACAATTAAACAAAATAACTGAAGTATCTAATGCTTTATATGTATTTTTAAGGGGCTCATCTGATCCTTCTCATACCATAAACCATTTCAAGAAATTGACCCTTTTTTTTCTAGCGCACATGTGGTAGCGGCAGTGTCACAAGGTGCTATGGTTAGACCCTATCAGTAATGGGGTTGAGTAGAAGGACTTAAGAGGAAAGTTACATTTTGAAGTAAAATTATACTGAAGGATCTTCTTAAGCAACATCTTGAGTATGGCTGAGGATGCTCAGCATGTATTCAGTAAAGTTGCTTTTACAGGTCACTTCAACATTTTCAAGAGAGATACCTGACGGTCATCCTTATTCTCATGAATCTGACATCTCATGTTCAGTATGTGTTAGAGCTTCTGTTTACCAACCAATGTAGCAAGGGACCAAGATTTTATATTCCATCAGGCAAGACAAGCTGGCAGTTAAATTGTTTTTAACTGATGTGTATTTATAGGTTTTCTAATAGGCAGTCCTGGAAAGGTGTGGGCTTCACAGGAAAATAAATGGGAACTATAATGTTATTCTTTTAGTCTGCAATTGTCTGAGGTACTTGTCAATAGAAATAGTTGCATACATTTGTCTTCATTAATCATTTCAAGGTGTTGCATTTTGATGCAACCAGCCTAGCAGTTCACGGGCACTTTAATTTTCCAATTATTGTACCTGTGGCTCAGAACAGATACTGATTAGTTTCACATTTTGCTCTGTGGGCAGCTTAATGTTCTTGTCACCTTACATTGAGTTTTAAATGTGCAGAATATAAGAGAATGTCAGATGCGTTCCAAAGGCTTTTGGGTCATGCTCAGTAAGTTACGATGTTTCTGGGTACAGTACTGATAGGTTTCTGAAAGATTGATGAAAGAACAAGGTATTGTGCCAGAATCCTATCACAAAAGGTAGCAATTCCTCTTGTAAAATGAGTGTGAGTGATTTCATGTCTCATTCTGTTTCACACAAGACTTTTTAGCTGAACACAAAGATGATACTGCTGGCTCATCTCACAGCATTAGTGGGAATGCTATCATCATATCAAAGAAAACTGATTTTCTTTCTATATTTACATACACTTAAAAGGCATTTTGCAAACTGTTGCATTGTGAAGTTTAGGAGGAAATATATGCTTTGAAAAGCCCTAACTATAGAGATTAGTTTTAATAACAAATCAACATGTTGACTAACTACACTTCGTTGATCGAGTACCAGCTCTGACTCATTCATGCCTTTTTGTGAAAAATCTCCATGGAAAAGTTCCCCTCAAAAACACAAAACCACGCTGAACATCTGCTGTCTAGGTATTCATTAGTCCTGTCTGCTGTGCCTTTGGCTAATTGCCTGGGAGTGAAGTTGAAGCTTTTATAGGGACTTAACCTGGTGTCAGTATTAGTGGTAAAGATCATGTAACATTTTGATAAAAGAATTGGAAATGTCAAGCAGGTAGCCTCCCAAACATAAACTTTATTTAATAGTTTCTAGTACAGTTTGTTTGCCTACAATATTGCTCATGCAACTGATAACAGAAAATGTATTTAATAACTACTCAGTGCTAATATGCTGTAGTATGCATGACTGCCTAATTTAATTTATCTCTGATTAAGCCTATTATGTTTGAGATCACTTTACAGAAGAGACTTTTTTGCCAGCTGTAAGCTTATTTGAATTGTAATATAAGTTAATAATGTGTGAAATAACCAGTGGTGCTTGCTTCTAAATGTTAATTTTACCAAATGACTTCCTGAGTTAGTGCATATACAGCTCATTCATTGTGCTGTAGTTAGTATGTTGTTTGGACATGAAGACTGCACGTTTAATAAGGCAGGTGTGTGGGAAGGGGATTAGATGACTGATGTTTTTTCTGTTGAAGAAAAAAGAAAAACAATTACTGTATTGTTAATGGTGACATAGTATCTATAGGTTGATAACATAAATTGAGGACAAACATTTTCAGTGTCACTACATTTGTTTTGTTAATTTTAAAATGTTTTAAACAGATGCTCGCTGAAATAAACTCCAACAAGTAATACCCAGAGCAGTGTCCAAAAAAATAAACTAAATAGAAAGGTGTGTGAGAAAATTATCAGTTAGTTGGTTAACAACAAAAATGGTATTTGTGGTGGGATCCTAGATTTGTCTCAAGTTGAGCATGGAGCAGCTCAAAGTATAAAGAAAAGAGAATTCAGGAGAAAGGGGAGCCCAGCTTCTTCAAGGGAAAATGTTATGTTCCTTCTCAATGATGAGAAATGATTGACCCAATGATTCTTTTTTCCCCTCCTAGTCTTACTCCTTTCAGTTGTCTAATTGGCAAAGTGATGGGAATAAGCTGAAGAAAGAAAGAAATCATTCAATGTGCTGTTAAAAATATGCCATATCCCTCTACTATTGAGCAGGGTGGCATATACAGCTTTGTAAAGTCTGTGCTCTGTCACAGTCAAGTGGTTCATCAAAAAGCACTGCCAAATGGGGAAGTGTCAGGCTACAGCCTTAAACCTGGGGCCACTGCCTGACCAGTACAGCCACTCATCTGAGCCTGCATCCTACAGCTAATCACCCAGCCTGGTCAAGGCTGTCCTGAAGCTTCCAGCAGGGCTTACCCCTATGATCACTCATTGGCAGTGAAGTATTTCCCCCATAAAAGCTCCTGACCCCAAACAGGAAGTGTTCAGGTAACACAAAGTGCCTAGTGTGATCCTAGACTGCCTTCCTGTTCCCTCTGGCTTGCGTTTTGATTCTGCTTTCCACTTGATCTCCTGGTTTTTGACCTGGCTTGCTTTCTGGCTCTGCTCTCTGCCTGATCTCCTGGCTTCCTGACTTGGCCTGTTCCTAGACCCTGTTCTTGGACTGACCGTCTGGATTCCTGACTTGAGTAATCTCAAAATCTGTTCACTCGTTCCAACCTCAGTCGGCACGTCAAGCCCCACCTTGCCCCAGGCCTAGTCACTCGTGACTCAGAATGACAGGAGGGAGAAATCTTCCATTATTTAAAAAAAAAAAAAAAAAAAAAAGAAGTATTTAGCAATCACTCCTTTTATGGAAAAAAAAATTGTGTGTGTTGATAACAATGCATACATCTTGTTTATTTAGAAAACATCTCTTGAGGAAAGTTAGGTGAAGGAAAAGTAACTTTCCACCTAGTTTTAAGAAATGTTTGAGATGGACAGGATTTAGCAATGACCAAGACTATGAGGTTTTTTTCTTAGCAGAGAAGGGGGAAATGATCCCTTTATATTAATTTTGGATATAAATATCTTCAGTCTCAATTGCAGTAAGAAAAATGACTTTATTCATTTGTCAGATCTTATATCTTTTCACAGTTGAAAAGGTACAAGATGCTGCCAGGCTATGTACCCAAAACAATGATATTTGATTGGAGTGAAAGGTAAAGTATGTCCCACATAATTTCTTTTCCTGTTATTTTGTGTTATTCTCTTCTGCCATTCAGACATGTCTGGCATGTGATAACACAAAGTAGGTCAACCTCAATTGTTCACTTCCCCCCCACCCTAACTCACATTTATAGGTCAGTTGTTCAGAAGCAAGCCAAATTGTGCAATGCTTCTGAGTTCAAGGTTTACCTTCACTCAGAAACTAAACTTATGGGAGGCCTATCAAATCCTAGTTGACAGGAGATGAATTTGGTTTCCACAGCAATGAATATTTGAATATACATCCATTATATTAGATCCTTGGATCTCTCACATGCATTTTAACAGCCCTTGCAGCAGCAAGACACTGAGTGCTGTTGTTTCCCTGCTTTACCTCTAGCAGGTTATGGTGTTTTTAGTGTCTTAATATGCCCATAGTGTGACAGGGTTGATTGTGTAGTTTTCGGGATAGATTAGACCAGGACTGGTATGGGATGATTAGGATAAGGATGATTCTCTAGGGGGCTGGACTAGATGACCTCTGGGGGCCCCTTCCAGCCCTACTTTTCTGTGATTTTATGATTATAGAACCAGAGACTGAATGAATGTGCTGTCCAGAGTATAAGTTTCCAGTGGTAAATATCAAAGTGATACTGAATATAAGATCCTTTCCTTGAGGTTTCAAGGTATTTGTTCTAAAATATTAGTGATGCCAAAAAAATCCTTTGTTTGTCCAGAATATGCAATCAACATATTAATAAGGGCATATCTAGTAGGAGCTTGCTTGTCACATCAATCATAGATGTGACTGATAATATCCTTCACAGTTGGTTGGCTGAATGCTGTTGCTGACAGTGTCAGTCACAGGGAACATCTTCAGCTGTTTTCCAAACTGCATATAGTGTTACAGTTTGTGTCCAGGTGCATTTAAGAACGTTTCATTTGATCCATGGAGGCATAAGTAGTTTGTGCCCTGGTCTCTCACCAGGAGGGCCTCTATTTCTTTGTGGACTGTCATAACTGTTGGAGCATCGGTCAGAGTCTGAGGGACAAGGTTAGGTTCTTTCTATCACATTTATCATCACTATTATAAAGATACCTTGTTCACTCTTGCACAGTCTCACTATGTTTCAATTTTGCCCTCAATGAAATACATGCAACTCCATTGCTTTCTGAATGATTGAATGGAGGTAACTGATTGGAACTTAGTAAACTAGTATGTTGGTGTGGCCCAAAAAGGAATAACATTCGCAAATCACATTCTTATCTGCTCGGGTTTTATCTGCTCGGGTATGTGTTTACTGCAGTCAGCTCAGGTCATTAGCACCCAGTTTGGCCTGGCCTGGGTATGATGAGCACTTGTATTCAGAACCCAATCATTATTCAGAAACAGGCATTTTTGGGACCCCTCTAGCCTTTGGGTGGGCAAATTACAGCCTGCAGGCTGGATCCGGCCCATCAACTGATTGTATCTGGCTTGCCAGTGGGTGGCCACAAAGGTATGGGATCTGGCCCGTGGGAGCTGGTGGCTCTGGCTGTTGAATCGTGCCAGGCAGTGGGGCGGATCCCAGCCTTGTCTGCAGATTACACCAGCTCCCACTCTGTGCACTGGAAGCAGTCCTGGGCATGCTCCAGCATCAGCTGTAGATGCTGCTGGCGGGTACCAGAATGACTGCACGGGACTGCCGCTGATGCAGCAGCATCACCTGTGGACCCGAGCAGATGCCCCGAGCAGTGGGAACCTGCCAGCTATGTCCACAGCTGATGCCAGTGCCTGCCCGGCACTGCTTCCAGCGTTTGGGCCAGAGCTAATGTCAGCTGCAGGATGTACTGTATATGTGGGATAGTTCACATGGTGGATAGGGAGAAACAGATAGAGACAGAGACAGAGAGATGAAGCACTGAGTGATGGCAGCTGGTACTGGGTGCAGGGGAAAGGCGGGACCTTCTTGCTGCTGCCCTTGTGGCTGTGGCCACCCAGAGCCTGCACTGTGGTTGCTATTGCTGCCATCCCCCAGGCCCAGGGTTACCCAGAGGTGGTGCTGGTGGTGGTTGTGGTGGCAGGGAAGAGCTACAGGGCAGCCCCAGCATGGACTCTGGGCAGATGCAGCCAGAAGGGCCCTGGCAGCAGCAAGCGTGCACGCTCATGGTCAGGTCCTGTCTTTTCCTAGCACCAGTTGCCACCATATATCATAAGCAGGACCATCTTTCTGCCTGTGTCCCTTCCTTCCCGCCACCTATACCATGTCCCCACAGACTACACCAGCTCCCAGCCTGCATACCAGAAGCAGTGCTGGGCGGGTGCCGGTATGATCTGTGGACACAGCCAGCAGATTCCCACTGGTGATTGGGGTGTTTGCCTGAGCCCCTCCTCAGGGTAGATGGGTGGCCTGGAGATGGCACTGGTGGTGGGGGGGACCCCAGCTGGTCTGCCCATCAGGATTTTGTATCCTAATCATTTAGAAAAGTAGCTACAGAAATGTTCAAAGGCTGTGTTTAGAAGGTATTATTTGCCTATAACAGTCACAGAACATTAAGCAAATTTACAACCTGGTATATAAGTTACGCTTGCTAATCTTTACTTAGAAGTAAGTTTAGGCAGACACAATGGCTCAGCAGCCTTCGATATTCTGTTTAGTTTGGCACACACCACCTGCGATTCTCTGGCTCCACTGAGCAGAGTAACATTTCTTCTGTCAAGTTACAACTTATTGGGATCTCAATCCAGCTAGTGTTAAAAAAAAGAAAGAGGAAATGAAGGAAAGTAAGCAGCCAAAAAGTTTTCAGTGTCCTCTAAAGAGCAACAATTCCTTGCCATACTGCTGGCTTCTATGCTGAACTCAGCAGCAAAGAAGACTCAAAGCAAATAGCTCCCCTAAAGAGAACCTGAACTGAGAGTGCTTAAAATGTATTTTGTATAGAAATGGCTCTTGTAGATAATGGCACATAATGAATGTACTAATGGATATATTTTCAAAACACCCCAGAAATTGCCTTGCAAAAAGGGCAAAACTCACTACAAATTTATAGAGAAATTAATGACCAGTAATGGAAATTCTTTGAGATATGCTGCCCATATGCACACACTACTGTGGTGCATATGCGTCTCAACCACTTGAGCTGAGATACTTTTTTGCCTTGGCATTACTCATACAACACTCATGTGCCCTGCCTCTCCTGCACGTCTTGGCCAAAAGATGGAATGCATTTTCAGCCCCTCGGTTTCCTCTCAACAACAGAATCACAGAATCCAAGAACAAGGGGACGGAGGGCAGGATGTATGACATGGATGTGAAAAACACATTTGGAAGAATTCTGGTTACTATTAATTTCCTTTTCCCTTCCAAGTACGTTCCATGTGAACACTCCACTGATGACTTCAAATCAGTATCAGTTCATCTTCAGGCAGATCTCAGAGACTTATGCAAACAGCAACAGGAAGACTGCAGTGCAAAATGAAACATCCACACTGGAAGTCTTCATAATGGTACAGTTTTAGTGAAGGTGTTGCCTTGCCAGTGTCCAGAATAGAGACGTTCTAAGGAAGGCTACAGAAATTGTTTGTTGCAGTCTCTTTTGATCTTTTAGTTATGGTAACAGTTCACACGTGGGTCTCCTCATATCCAGTGTATGCAGAGAAGCCTCAGCTCTTGAGGAGAAGATTTTGGGAATAAGCCTGGTAGATGCCTCTGTCACAAAATTTAATCTTAGTTAAATCTCAGGTACAAGCTTAGGGCGAGTTTAAAAGGACAGTTTGTCCAGATAAAATCTAGCATAGGGGACATATACCATCAACACTGGATCCTACCTCACCCTTCCTGCTGATCTGAAGGCCACCAAATAGGTCAGCTTCATGGACAGAGAGATAAGCAGGCTGACATAGGTTCAACTGGTAGTTCCATCAAGGTAGTGAAAATTAGGTCAAGGCCCAGTAAGAGACCAGATCTCTCATTAGAGGGAACACTTTAGTCAGACCTTTGAGGAACTTGAGACTTACTTTTCATGGATGGAGAATGAGCTGATAGAGAAGCCTGCTGCACCTTGGCAGAGATGAGGGACACCTGACCATGTTTCAACTCCAGCAGGTAAATGTAGAATTCCTGAAATAGAGATCTCATAACAAGAGAGATCTTACATAATGCCAGGCTGAAAATCTAATCCTCTTCTTCAGGTGTCTAGTACAGTCTTTCCTGCTACTGATGAGAGTGCCTCTGCCTGGGAAGTGACAGTTCTATACTGATAGCCAGCCAGAATCCAGGCTGTGAGATAAAGAATGTATAGAAGAAAAGTATGGATATATGTATATATATACATATGTGTCCTCCCAACATTCTGGGAGAGGAAGTATGCAGCAACAGCAGAACTCCTCACTAACTAGCAGGTCCCAACTGTTTTTGCCAGCTGAGCCTCCACCTGCACAATGAGATCTAGCAAGAGCCAAAATCCATCTTGATGATGGTATGCTCTGGCTGACAAAGATCCAAGAGCAGGGGTGGACAATAATTTGCACCCAAATTCCCCCTGCAATAGCTCACCAAAACTCCCCATGTGGGATGGGGCCATCAGTGGGTGGGCAGCTGCAGTGGGCATGGGTGGCAGCTACAGGATGATTTTACCTAAGGAGCCAAATCATCTTCATGAGGCTAAGAATTAGAAAGAAAATAGAAAACATATCATATACAGCAGTTACCTGTGTTGCATTATTTCATAACAGTATAGACATATGTTGCAAACAAATTAGAGATACAGTCTATAAAATATCTGTAGATTCATATTGGCAACAGACCTTAAATTCTGCCTTCTGTAGAGAAACAGCAGCAGCAAAACTTTCATTTTTAAAGTTCTGTAATTTCTTTTTAGCTTCCACTCCTCTTGTATTTATTTCTAACTTGCTAGTTGAATCTGCAGCTCATATATGTATTGAAAAAATAAAAAACAAAAAACCAAAGACCAGACATAGTAGGGGTTCCTATTATTTGAATCACTGGACTTCATGAAGAAATACACTGAGGTGGGAATTAGCATGTATTATTGGTCATTTTTTTAAAATTATACTTCTTTGATTTGATAAAATGACAGAAATACGAGTTCTACAAAGGATTGGGCTTTTGTTAAAAATGTTTTTAAAGAAAAATCCTGCTAGACACAAACTTATAACACAAAATGAGATCTCATTTATTTAGTTGTTTTATTTTTAAGAACACTTTTTATTGTAAATAGTACATACTGTTTTCCATTTTGATTTTAATAATCTAAATCTAACTGGAGATCCCGCTTATAGCCTTTAAATAGCTACAGAATCTCACCTGGGATGGATGAGCTTGTGTCGTTCATTTTGAAAGAATTGAATTGCTTTTCATTCTATTGCAAACTGGTACACGTCCTGGGGTGGTTCTGCTGTTGCGTGCTAAAGTTTGCTCCAATCAGATTGAGACAGTACATCATACTTCTTGTTTGGATAGTGTTTGACAAGCTATCAAAAAAGCTTAATTGGGCAGTGTTAATACTAGTATCAGAGCATGTACGCCCCATATCAGCTAGTTCATTATTTTGCCTGGGATCTTGTTTGGCTGACACAGCTGCAATTAACCTGCGTCATCCCATTTACCCTTTATAAATATTGGCATAAGGATAGCTTTTGTTCAGTTCTTGGGAACTTCCCCACTGCTCCCAGAGTAATTGAAAATCGATAGTAATGGTACAGAGAGCCCTCAGCCAGATCTGTTAAAAATTAAGTACATAAGTTAGCACACGGACCTGTTGATTTAAAAAGTCTGCCTTTAATAGCTGGTGTTTAACTTCTTCCTAAGTTACTGTTGACATCAAAAAGTATTTTGTTATCAAAGATATGAATTATATCAGAAATTCTAAGTAAAGCAAACCAACCTAAAGTATCAGTCCTGTCAGAAAGATGATGATAAACATATTTAGAGTGCATTTTAAATATGCCATCAGCACACGTTCTTTGTCAAGTGGAGACTTGGGCACTACCTGGAAAACAAGGGTGACCGAGAAAAACTGGTTTTAGCCCTCCAAACCATCATTTAATCAAAGATTTCTTTTGTCTAGTGAAACGTTCATAAATAGTTCCCAGTTACCATTCACACTTTTTTTCTGTTTTCATTCTTTCTTCTATCTGAATTCATTCATGCTCTTCTAAATTGGCCATTTTAAAACAGGAAGTGCAGATGGTATCATTTTGGACTTTATTCTGGTAGCACATTATGACTGCAGTTGAGTTACTATCACTTATACCTAAGCAACCATCCGTTTTTTAGTTCTGCGATAAATTACTCTATCTGCCAAGATGACATTTCGTACAGACTCCCTGGAATGGAGGGTGTCACTTTTACGTTACGTAATTGTCATGTGTATCTTTTAAAAAACATTACAGAAAATACTACTGTTAGCGTGAGACCTTGGATACATGTTTCTCAGACTGAAGCCTTTAACAGTAATGTATTTCCTCCCCACTTCTGTTATGAATAGGGGCTAGAGAAGGCTGACTGCTTGGCCCTAGCATGATTGGACCATCTGTTGGAGCCACCAGCTGGTACCTCGTCTTGCATTTTGTTTGTTCGAACACCGCTCCGTACATACTCCAGATCACTTGCTTTTGGGTTGCTGGCAGCTTGGAACTGGTGATGTCATTTTTGACAGAGTACCACTCTGAGGCAATTGAGGATTTCTTCTTTTCACATCTTGTGGTGACTTGCTTTTGTTCACAGCATCTTTATTTTGTTCTCCATGAGTGCTCATTAGTCCCCACCTTTTATTTGTTTAATATCATCTTGACTAGTCTAGCCAGCCTGTCACCTAGACGAGTTGTTCCCCTTCTACAGAGCTGGAGGCCATCCAAATTGTACAGCGCTTTCTCCTGATAGAAAGTCAACCAGTGTTGCACAAAACAAAAAACCCTCTGCCTATACAACATAGCCAGCCAGTGGTTTGCTTCCAGAATCTTTTGCCATCTGTCTTCCTTTGCTTACAGGATCAGAAGGATTTCTGAGATCACTTGAGCATTGTTCTCCTTCACAGCCTTCTCAAACTAAGTGAAAACAAGCGGAGATTGCGTGCTGCTGACTTGCTAGTTGTAGAAACTCAGTGAAAACAGTTGTAGATCAACCCTTAGTTTTGATTATACTCTGGCTATACGATCAGTTCAATTAAAAGAAAAAAGTGCTTCTTACTCTTAGCCAGCCTTCTACCAGCTGTTAGATTAATAACAAAGTTTTCTTCATTGAGGAAGAAACAGATTGACAAGTGGAACAATCTTATTAAAAGATTAAAGGAGTATAGAATGTGCTTCTTGTACATTCATTCAGGTTGATTCTGCCTCATGTAGAGAATCTCAGTGTTGGATTCAGTTCAGTGACAAATGTCATGATTCTAGATATTACAGTGACTGTGGTAAAACTTCCTGTGTCATTATAGCCATTCAAAGATGACAGTAGTGCTAGAGAGAAGTCTCAAAAAGGGTTAAAATCACTTTCATTTAAGGTAATAGTATAATTTGTTAGAAATTAACAATGGAATGTAGTCACAATGCAGACTAAGCAGGCATAATATGAGCTGCACTGAGTGCAGAAGGGTTATTGCTCTGCTTGCACGTAAGGAAGGTAAAATTAAGACCTGAGGTGACACAAAGTGTTTGCTAAAATCAGTCCCACCGTTACATTTTCTTGCTGATACTGACATTTTTAATTTATAATTTGAATTCTGTGTGCCTTTTGCTTCAACTCCAGGCTAGTCCTGCATGCAAATTCTATAATAATACCTTTTAATATTCATTTTTAAGATGGTACAAGACACTTGATACAGCCCTCTAGTTCTGCAGATAGAAAAAGCTATTAGGAATGTTATTATTTTAAACTTTAATCCATTCTTATGTTCATGAAATGCTTTATCTGTAATGCCTTTTGTATTAATCATAATAAATATTTTACCCTTTTCAGAGAGGGTGAGCTGATGTATTGTCTAAGCGAAAGAGAGAACTTGTCTCAGCTGGTTTAAAATGCTTGCTGAACTTAAAATGAATACGAAAAAGTGCCAGCAGAGATGTCATGCAGATAATAAAAGGAAAAATCTGGATGGAAGAACAATATAATAAGTGAACACACCTCACTGCTTGCTTGCTTGCTATTTTTTTTTTAATTTGCAGAAAAAAATAGTTGGCTTTTGGCATAACTGTACAATGTGCGAGGTGCAGCAAGAAGGAGAAAGCAAAAAGAGATCAAGGTTGAAAAAGAACATGGGGATTTTTTTCATTTCCTAGCCTTGTTTCTGTGCCATCACATGAAAAGGTACAGTTGGAGGTTTACCTCCATAGGATTAAGGTAGGAGATATTCTGTAGCTGTCCAGCTTGTGAAAGGGAGATGGAGAATGGTCAAGGAACTAGAGTGCAAGTCTGAGAAATGGGAATTTCTGATTTCTAATGTTTGCTGTTCTGACTGGTATTAGCTTGAGTAAAATCATTCATGGCCAGATTCTAATACTTCTCATCAGAAAAACATTACTTTCTACATAGTGCCATTGGTGGAACAATGGTAACGGGACAGCTCTGAACAATTGCTACCTGGAGTGAAATCCTAGTCCCCCGTCCCTCCCAAAGGCATTGGCTGGCCTAATTGTGAGTAGGACCAACCCCAAAACTCCAGATCTGGAGTTGAGCTTCACATACTGAGAAGGGACAGAATATACATTGAATAGAAGTACCTATCATAACAGGATATAATGGCAATTAATTCATATTATAATGCTTTTAAATTCAAACTGATATTGTGGCGCTATTTTTATTATAATTGCAATTATTTCAGAATTATTATGATAAATACTAGATCCAAGATACATTTCTTGGAAGGAAAAACATTAACAGAGGGTCATAGGAAATTGAATGGGACGGGACCTTGGTCATCTAGTCCAGCCTTTGCTTAAGTCAGGATTGTCCCTGACAAAACCATCCTAGCCAAGCGTCTCTCTGACCTGCTCTTGAAAATTTCTAGGAGTAGGGATTCCACAACTTCTGTAGGAAGCCCGCTCCAGTGCTTCACCACCCTCAGAGTCAGAAGGTTCCTCCTAATTTTCAACCTAAATTTCCTCTGCTGGAGCTTGAAGCCATTATTCCTAGTCCTGTTCCCTGCAACCACAAAGAAAAGCCCATCTTCATTCTCTTTATAATCACCCTTCAGATATATGAAAACTGTTTTCAAATCACCCTTCAGTCTTCTTGTCTGTTGACTAAATAACCCTAATTTTTTCAGCCTTTCCTTGTAAGTCTTGCTTCCCAAGCCCCTAATCATTTTTGTTGCTCTGTGCTGGACTTTTCCCAAACTGTCCATATTCTTCATGAAGTGTGGGGCACCAAACAAGAGAAAGTATTCCTGGTGAGGCCTCACCAGTGCTGAATAGAGTGGAACAATCACTTCCCTTGATTTGTAGGTGACGCTCCTGTTCATACAGCCCAATACCATCTGCCTTTTTTTGCAGTGAGAACACACTGCAGCCTAACCAGTCATTCCCCAGTCTGTATTTGTGCATACAGTTATTCTGTCCCAAGTACAGGACTTCACACTCGTTCTTGCCCTTGCTGAATCTAATCTGATTGATTGTGGATTATTTCTCCAGTCTATCCAGGTCATTCTGGATCCTTGTCCTGCCCTTTAGTTGTCTGCAGCTCCTCCTAATTTGGTGTCATTTTGTCAGTTTCCTAAGTGTGCACTCACTCCCACCATCCAAATAATTAATGAAAATATTTTAAAAAATACTCGACCCAAGACAGACCCCTAGGGAACTCCACTTGTGTCTTTCTTCTAACTATTCTTCGAGTTGTTGATGACTGCTCATTGAACATGATGATCCAGTGTATATTTCCCTAGGTTGCTAATGTGAATGTTATGCCAAAAGTCTTGCTAATGTCAAGGTAGATGACACCCACTGCTTTGTTTTCATACACAGAGCATGTCACTGTATCATAGAAGGAAATTCAGTTGGCCAGGCCTGACTTGCGCTTGTTGAATTCATGCTGGCAGTTCTTGATCACCCTGTTCTCCTCTTGGTGCTTTACAATATAGTCCTTCAGGATCTGCTCCACGATCTTTCCAGGTATCAAGGTCAGACTGACTGGTTTATAGTTCTCAGGATTCTCCTCCATCCCCTTCTTAATGATGGGCACTATATTTACCGTTTTCCAATCATCTAGGGCCTTGCCTGACCTCCACAAGTTCTCAAAGAGGATAGCTAATGGCTCTGAAATTACCTTGGCCAATTCTTTCTGTACCCTGTGGTGCATCCCATGCAGCCTAGCCACTTTAAAAGCATCTAGCTTCTCTAAGTAATTCCTAACATGTTCTTCTACTACTCTAGGTTGTTTGTCTGCTGCTTCCTTATCTTTGCTGCCAACTATACTTGTCATCATGATTCATGGTTATTTTTAAACATTGCTCTAATGTAAGTATTACAACAATGTAGAGCTATGTATTGTTTTCCATGTCTGTTTTGTTGACAAAGGCTATAGCCAATCAAAGATCATGCCTCTTTGAATGAGTTAGTCTAGAAGGTACCACCCTGTCCTGACTTCTGCCCTTCCTTTAAGAAGTCTTGAAGTACTTCATGCTGTCACCAGAGAATTGGTCTAATAGGAATCTCCTCATTGACTTCAATAGACTTTGGCTCATGCCCTGTTAATAAAATACAGTGTATTTTGCTTACCTTTCAAACATGTTGTTATTTAAATAGAGTTAACTCATATTAAAGCTGTTGTTAGGTATATCATTCACTATATATAATTTTAAGTAAATTTATGTTAGGGTTTATCTTCCAAGAAATATTACTGGTGACTAAATTGAGTGACCTATTTTATAATAAAGTAACCTCCTGTAACAACAGTCAAATCACTAACAAAAAATACAGCCTGACTTGGAAACCAAGCCTAGGAAAATTTCAAGCACAGCCATTAAAGTGGTAACCTAGTTGAAAGCAGGGGCCTAAAAATGGGGAATGGCAATTATAGGTGCCACTACCATCTACCTTATTAAGTGTAAAAGTATTTTTAATTAACAGAATTTTGGAGCTGTACAAGGAAATGTTCTCTTTCTACCTGGTTGCATTCCCAGTTACAGCTGTCTCCTAACGGTTTAATGATGAACATAGATGAGTCTAGCCACATGTTCAGATTTTCCAGCTGTGCAATATGTAATGCTTTGTTGGGAACTACTTTGTTTAACTGCACTGATATAGAGTAACTTTGGCCATAGGGATGGTGTTTAATAATAACTTGTAAGTCAGATGTCTCTTGAGAGAACGCCTAGCACTTTTCTATTACTTATGCCACCCAGGTGCTCAGTTTGGTTGGACTCTCCTAAGGCTTCTGGTTCTATCTGTTCACTCTCTGCTTGTTCAAAGGTTTTACAGAAACAGCATCTTAGCCTCCAAAAGTAATGTTGCTTTGGCTCACATGTGTAGCCCACCTTTATATAAATACTTCATAGCTACTGCTTCAGTATTGTGCAATCAATATATGCACATATCTCCCCTTACTGCAGTGGGTGTAAATCATGACTGAGAGTAGGATATGGCACTAGATAATTAAAGACTATTTTAACAGGTACTAGGAGTGCTGTCTAGTTTTTGGACTATTTTAATTGTAGCCTGTGATGGGAATATGTTTCTCATCTTCTTGTCAAAGAGTTCAAATAGTACCAGCAAGACAGCAAGGAAGTAACAGATTTTCAAAGCACTAAGGCAAGAAACATAAATTAGTACTCTTAGTAACTTTGGAAAGCTACCTATTGCCTGTTCGTGTGGGTGTGTCTGCTTCATTGATACCTGGGATTTATATATGCCTTTTATACCTTTTATACCTGGGATACCTTTTATACCTGGGATTTATATATGCAGAAAAGAGCTAAATGTTTGGGGGGAATTTCTGAAGGCTGCTAGGATAACAGAACTTGCAATAAGTTTTGCTTGTATTTCAGCATGGATTTCAGTGTATAGAGATGGTTGTGGGATGGTTACACAAGCACTTCAGAAACACATCATCATCATTCAGAGGTATATAGCTCTGTTTACGAAGTGATACCTTGAATGCCTTCGTCCTGTCATTATGCCTTAGTTTAGTGTCAGATTACTCAGAGTCTGATTATCCTAGATAATAACCATTTGCTGCTATACAGAATGCTTTGGGCCGTACTGAAAAAAGGGCCAGAATTATATCACTGTCCCTCAGTTGCTGGTTAAGAGAAAGTTATTTGTAATAGGATAGGCAGGTACTAGAATACTTTAATAGAGAAAGTCCCAAATAACAGCTGTGGAGAAGGTAGCAAAGCAGAGGCTTGCCTTCTCATCCCTGCTTAGGGGGTTACCTCAAAGTAGTAAAAAGGATAGAGGAAGTGGACTCTCCCCCATACACTTTGCAGCAGCCAAGAGGCTCTGGATTAAAAGAAAAGCAAGAGGAAACTGCTGCTTGTTAGCAGCCAGATGGGGGCTGTGAAAGCCTCAAATTTATCAGGCACTTACTAAGCGTGAAAAAGATGAGCCCTCTACCAGAGCTGCCGATCTACACCCTGGCAAGAACTTCAGCTTGCAGCTTTCCTTAGCATGTGGTTCCGTGAAGTGCTAGCTATGTCATATATGTTCTTATCAGATTGGTTCCCACCAATGATTACTTGCGGAAAGTCACAGCCAAAAAACCTGGTGTGTAGCATTTTGTGTCATTGATGCTTGTGCTACAACTGTTCCAGTCTTTCACATTTTTGTACTAGCAGTTTTCATGGGATACTCGGTGACCTGCAGTGCGCTACTAGAGTTAGCAGAAAATTGTTAGCATTTTGCTTAGTCCTAAAGTTTCAAAATATGCTGCCTAATGAATTGCTGTTTTCATGGCTACCTTGAAGTTACCTGTGTAACCCTGTTTGGGTTTGTGTGGGTCTGTGTTGTGTATATTACACAGTTTCACAGTGCTTGCCTTTTGATATTGTGATGTGCTGGTTTGAGGAAGTTTTCCTTCACCTGCCACATATTACAATGAAGTATAAGCATTTTCATATTTTAATTGAATCCAGAATCCTGGGAGCATCATATAAAGCCAGGTTCTGTAACATCTAGTAGATGCTTAAGTGGATTTAGGTGCCTAAATGCAATTCTTTTCAACCCTTCTTGATTCAGTGAAGAACAGCAAATTCAAAATGCGGCTGAGTCCTCTTCCTCCTAGCTGCTTTTTTGTGACTCAGTCTTAAGGGTAAGATAGATGGTGATGTGTTACAAAAGTAGATGCATTAATGGATTTTGAAAACTTGAACAGAATGGAACAGCATTTTACTTAGGCACCTAAGTCAACATATGGTAGTCTTAGAGTGATGGAGTCAAGGATTTGGGGGGTTATATCTTTTATTGGGCCAACTGCCTGGTTGGAATAAAGTTAGGCAAGCTTTTGAATGTAAGGCATTCTTCCTCAGGTCTAAGGAAAGCCATCCCTTACAATGGAAATTGTCAGACCTGAGGAAGAGTGCCTTGCATTTGAAAGCTTGTCTAACTTTAACCCAACAAAAGATGTCACCCTGAAAAAAATCCTTGCCCCTCACATTAGTCCATTTGCACACTTAATAGGTGACACAGCACAGGGGTGGCGAAGATATGGCAGCCTACCATCATCTGGCCCCAATGCTGCCCCTGGATCTGTAGTTGACCCACATGCTGCAGATGGCACGTGCTGAATTGTCTCTGTGCACAGGGTCTGGGATGTTTGCACTGGCCAGAGCAGATGCTGCATGTATATTGGGATGAGGATGGCAGGTCCGTGGGCCGATTCCAGCTTTTGGGGTCAGGCACATGCCATTCATCCAGCCCCTGGACCAGATGAGTTTGACACCCCCGGCACAGAATTTGACCTATGGAGTCATTTTATCTCCATATATTTTGTTTTGATGAACAGTGTATAAAACCATCCATTTCTACCAACTAACACCTGAAGTATTTCAGGAATTCTGGTTATATCAGCTGAGGTTAGCATTAGCATACAATAAAACTGGTCTTTCCAGCTCTAACTGCATAGGATGGGAGCATATAAATACAGTAGATGACATTAAAATCTTTACAAGTGCCTTTGTGAGTGATTAAAATTACTGTGACATTTGCAGTATTCCCTTCCCTTAGATTAGGGAATCTAATTATCAGTTACCCAAATTACTTACCAAGGCAAAACTATAAAAATCTCCATTTGGGATTTACTCTGAAAAGTAGCATTGTAAAAATGTCATTTTGGGGTTCTATATTTGTGTGTCAGTGATTTCCATATCTTTTTTTTCATCTTTTTTTTTTTTTTTTAAATAACTAAAACCTGCAAACATAACCAGGGTATAAGAGTCATTATTATATCTTTTTCTTCTCAGGTACCTTTCCCAATGCCAAGGGTGGTACAGGCCACAATATAAACCTCATTTAATAGCTGTTTATTTTGGTTGCCTTTGTCTGCCTTCTCATTATAATTTCAGGGACACATCTATTGAACCCTTTGGCCATCAATGGATTTGTTCAGGTGAAAATCTTCAGAAGTCTAAGTAAAATGTCCTGTTGAAGATGTACAAGTTGGAATGGAGTTTGGCTCACTCTCCCTATATGAGCTTTGTGGTGCTAACTGGAGTAAAAAGTAGAAAAAATTATTTTAGTTCCTATAGTCAGCAATCAAACAAAAGCAGAGAGCACGTCTGAATAAAATCTGCCATTTCACAATAACTTTTTTAGAGTAAAGCTGCTCTCTAATGGTAATCATTTCAAATTGTTTTTGTGTTTTTCCTTTTGGATGTAGGAAACATGTAGATATGAAGCGATGTCTTTTTGGAGAGATTTCCTTAATTAAGCCTAGTCAACTGTCAGCCTATTGACGCATAAATATAGCCTATATTTGGAGATAAACAGCACTGGCTTGGTGGAAAAATCGTGCTTCAAAGCTTGAGCAGTTACCATGAACAGTTGAAAGGAGGTGATTTTTTTTTCCCTGCATGTGTTCACTACTGGTGCTTAATTTGATGATAAACTTTGCAGAGCAGGGAGCTGGTCCAGCTTTGTCTTTGTAGAGCACCGTGAGATCCTGTGGCATTAATTTATTGATTTTAATAGCTCATTTGTTCCTGAAACAGCTATATAAGTAGTGAATAATGTATGTAATTTATATAATAGCCATAATAATTTTCAAGTGCACCTCACATCAATTTCACTCTCTCCTCATTGACCCTGTCTCCTCCCTTTGCTTTTATGGCTACGTCCTCCCTCTCTCATCACTCTTACATTTCCTTTGAGATGCCTCCTCCTCCTCCCACTCCATCTCTTCAGTTGGTGTCCTGCACGATGCTGTATTCTCCCTCTGCTCCTCCTGCCTGGGTGATTTCATCAGTTTGCATAGATTCCGCCCTAATCTCTGTGGCTCTAACTCACGCATCTATCTATCTGTGTGCTGGCTTTGTGTCCTGTTATCCGTGCCGTTTCTCATTTCCCCTCTGACAAATACTTTTTACAGAAGGGCTGCCATAGTGCTGGTGCTAGCTCAAAATTTGCATACATTCAACTGCAGCTTTAAGGCCTTTCTACCCTGCTTGAGGGAGGCATGAAGGATTTAAAAGGGACTAAACCATGTTTAGCCCCAAACATTGTTCTCCAGTATGTCAAAAATAGAGCTAATAAAATTGTGTTCCCCACCCCTCTGCGACCACCTTCTTTGAATCCTTCCTCTCACTGCCTTTTGCCCAAAGTATTACAGCTAAACTTTCCTTCTTTATCATAAGATTGAAAGGAACCTCAAGGTCCATCGAGTCCTACCTCCTGCACAGATCCAGAACTCACTGTTCCTAACCATCCCATGAAAATGCCTATGGAGCCTTGCTCAATTCCATGCTTCTTGTCTGATTTCATTACTACATCACAGAGCAACAATGCCAGACTAAACAAATCATTTGTTTCCTGCTTTCCCTTTCTGGTGCATCGAGCCTTCAACCTCCCATCATTCAAATTAATCCACTTTCTCTCTCTTTCCTCAGACAAAGCATTTGTACAAAGACTCTTTCTCTCTGTGAGACTTCCTTGCCCATGTCAGTCAATTGCCTCTGCACAGAATATATCAAAATAGAGAAATACTACTAATTGTATGCAAATTACTGTAAATAAACCTCTTACCCTTTATAATGGTCCCTTATCTTAATTGTGTCTGTTTTAAGCTGTGTAGGGCATGGAATATCTTTATTTGTGAATAATACTGCAGTGAGCAGATCACTGACATTTACAAGTTAATGATAATTTATTGTGGTTTGCCTGAATATTGGCATACTTTTGTGTACTCTTGGGTTTTTTTCCCCATCTCTATTACATGGTAAATGATGTTGCCCAGCTGTTGAGAAAACACCAAACAAAAAATAAAGAGGTTGTTTTCAGAGTGTAATATTCAGGGATTAGGGCCATGCTGGTTTTAATAGATAGCAAGTGTCATCCCTGCTTTAGTGAAAGAGAATGATGGAAGTCACAAGTGTACTTCCTGGAAGAAAGATGTGCTACCCCTGAAAAAATGTTTGTAAAATTTCTTGCACCCTGGTTGGTTTACTAATAACTTGTTGAATATCAGTGTTGTAGTTCTGGTCCCAGCTCCATCTCAGAGCAAGTTTACCCATTTTGGACACAAAATAAAATGCCAGTCTAGTTACAATAATGGTTTCCCTGCCCAGTTTCACTAGCTTCTGGACCCTTGGCTTTATTGAGTTTATTAACCTAAGTCTCACATCACTTTAAAGTTAGACTGTACCATTTGCTACATTACCATCATATTAACTATACATTTCTCCATTCCCCTCCTCATTTTTCTGTGTGTAAATAACTTTCCTCTTCCCATTTTCTGAAAGGAAGTTGCATAATGTCAAAAGCATAAAGCTAGAGATATTGCTGAGTTCCTGCCCTTGAAGAGCTGAACGTCAGGACGTTAAACTTCTCTTTTTTATGTTTTCTTAACCGTTTGATAAGCAGGTTGTTGCCAGCTACATAAAATTGTAGAATCATAGAAAATTAGGGTTGGAAGGGTCCTTAGGATGTCATCTAGTCCAACTCCTGCTCAAAGCAGAACCACCCCCAACTAGACCATCGCAGCAAAGACTTTATCTAGCCAGGTCTTAAAAACCTCCAAGGATGGAGGATTCCACAGACTCTTTGGGCAGCCTGTTCCAGTGCTTTACTACCCTCCCTGCGGGAGTTTTTCGTAATGTCTAACCTAAAATTCCTTTGCTGCAGCTTAAGACCATTCCTCCTTTTTCTATCATTTCCTGCCACTGAGAACAGTCTAGCTCCATCCTGTCTGTTACCACCCTTCAGGTAGCTGAAGGCTGTTATTAAATCCCCCCTCAGTCTTCTCTTTTCCAGAATCAATAAGCCCAGTTCCCTCAGCCTCTTCTCATAAGTCACGTGCCCCAGTCTCCTAACCATCTTTATTGCCCTCCACTGGACTCTCTCCAGTTTGTCTGCATCCTTTCTGTAGTGGGGGCCCAGAACTGAGCGCAGTACAGGCAGTCCTCACCTTACAACATTTCACACTTACAACATTTATAAATTGACACCGTTTCAACTTTTTGACATCAGTTTCAAGTTTACAGTGCTTGATCCGATGCAACACCATGCCAGCGAACAAGTTTGCTGCATCACCCATGTCCCTGGAGAACACCTGTCCAAACTTCCTTGGACACTTTCTTTAAGAAAGCAGACAAGACTCCAGAAAAACCTGCAGCCAAGGCCCCTGAGAGGACTTGAGAAAGACCAGCAGTCACCTCAAAGAAGTCCTTCCAAATCAATATGATTGCTATTTACAATATAAATACATTAATGTAGCTATATTATTCATCTATAATTGATCAAGTACAAAATTCTGGGGTATTTTTAATGAAAATAGGGTGTCAGGCCTTGGTTCAGGAACCAATTCCCACCCACCCGATTTATAACATTGTTTCTTACAAGAAAATTGGTTCCAAGTTACAACATTTCAGATTAAGAGGTGGTTTTCAGGAACCAATTGTGTCGTAAGACCGAGGACTGCCTGTACTCCACATGTGGCCTTACCATTGCTGCATAGAGGGGAAGAATCAATTCCCTCAATCTGCTGGCAACACCCTTACCAATGCATCCCAGTATGCTGTTAGCCTTCTTTGCAACAAGGGCACACTGTTGGCTCATGTTCAAGCTATTGTCCACTGTAACTCCTAGGTCCTTTTCTGCAGAGCTGCTGCTTAGCCAGTCAGTCACCAGCCTGTACCGGCACATTCTTTTGGCAGTGAATTACTACTTGTACTCACTGTATGGGTCACTGGACATACCACCAAGAATAGATGATTTATACCACACACTTGGCATGCAAAATCCAGAGAGAATGGGGCAATGTGTCTTCCTGTAAAATATGTTTGCATGTTTCATTGCTAGGTTCAGGTGAAAACAGAATTACTAGCATGAGTGTTCAACAATTTTAGTGCCATTTTTATCTGATGATATGGCTACGTCATGCCCCTGAAACAAGATAAACTGAAGATCCATAGCTTTCTACAATAAGGTTTGTTTAAAGGACATCACCTTTAAGTACAGACAAAACAGCATTTAATGTAAACTGGAGACAGACAGAACAAAATAGCTCTATGATTTAATTACTCCAAACCTCATCCTTTTCCTTTCACTCTGATTGTTCATTATGCAACATCATTATATGATATCTTAAAATAGGATTTGATCCACAAGGCTGTGAAATCTGATGATGGATGTGACTGGGTTTTGAACCAGGCCCTTAGATTTTAAACATTTTGGGGGAAGGACCATGTCTTATCTTTATAATTTATTCTGTAAAGTACCTAGTATTATTTGTTTGGTGGGGGGGGAGGGTTGAAATGGTAATGATACTTAACTATCTCAACTTTACATGAATTTTTATTTCTACATTTTTCTTAAATGCAAGGTATTTGTTATTATTATTATTATTTTGTTCATCCAAAAGAAAACTGAACTCTTTAAAAATAATATATGCATGCTTTGTGTGCTTGAGGCATTGCTTTCTTTGTCCTCAAGTTCCCTACACAAATAACCAATGAAAAGGTCATTAGACAAAGAATTCAGTGGGTTGTAAAATCATTTACTTCACCATACATTTTGCACATTTGGTTTACAGTACCCAGTGGAAAGTGTATGTTGAGTGCAAAATGCTTTTATGGGCTGAGGTTTCCACAGCCATGAATAAAATATATTTGGGGGGGTGAGGGGGCTTTAATAAACAAAAAGTGTTCTACTGCTCTTTAGAAAACTAAGGTAAACCTGCTTTTAGCAGCTTTTATTTAGTGCAGAGATTCCTGCTTCCTAATGGATCTTGTGTACATCAGGCCATTTGCACCAAGCGTGTTACATATCAATCAAAAAAAAAATCCTACTATTACTGTTAGAGATGGTTGAGAATTGTTTGACAAAACATTATTTGTTGCAAGATGCCAGTTCAAACAGGCTCCAGACATCAAGCATATGTGAGAAAGGGCTGGTTTCAATTAATTTGCCATTTTGATAAACAATTTCCCCTTCAACATGTTTCTCAGCTATTTCTGTTTTTACGTTTAAAATGACTTTTGTTTAGAATGTTAATTAGCCATTTGATAAAGTGTAAAAAAAAAAAAGCGTGCATTCAAAATGAAATATTAGGATGGATCAGTTTTCAGTTCACAGTCACGTTCAGGTCTTTATCTTTTTGTCCCAACCTGGGACAGGAAAAAAACTAAAATCTTTAAAAAATCCCCTTATGGAATGGGAAAACCACTAGGCGCTGAGGTATACCCCAGAATTTTACAAAATCTCCAGCTGAAATATGAATATAATTCTTTTTTTCTCCCTCTCTTCCACCTCTCCCCCCCAAAAATACTATTAGGGAATACCGAATTAGGTTTAGAGCCCATTTTTATACCCTGTTTCCACTGAAGCTTTTGATGACTGGTCGGTACACAGCCAATGCTGTTATTTGGCTTATAATTAGTACAGGGCTAATTAATACAGGGCTATTGAAAATGCATGGACAGCTATATAGCTAATGGATTTTTTTAGATGATCTCCTTGATAAACTGATGGCAGAGCTCAACTTTAAATGCAGAAATCTAGCACGGGGTGTCAAACTCACCTGTGCCCCCAGGCTAGATCTGGTGGGATGAGTGTAAGCATGGGGGTTAAAGTAGCTGTTGCAGGAAGGTCCTGCTGACACACGTGCCCACTGGGGCTCTGTCCCTGTAAATTTAGTGGCAGGCCTGGTTTCTGCTTACTCTGCCCCCGAATTCCCTCTGTGGTCTAGGTGAAATGGCTTCTACAGCAGTGGTTCTCAACCTTTTTGGAGACAAATTAACTCCTCCATCACTTCTGTGAACTGAGTGGCATCTAATTAAAAAAAAAACAATTACAGTGATATAGTGCTGTAATATTTTTATTATATTATATATTTACACATTATATAATATATGTATACAGTATGTTTTATATTATATTAATATTTATACATCATACAGTGCTATGCAGTTATATATGCAGTTATATTACAGTTATATATTATACTCCCTACAAGAGAGGCTGACAAATGGGGTAAGGATTCATCCAGGCTTGGGCAAGCCTTTGCTTATCTCTTCATACCTTGCTTATCTCCCCCCTTGCGGCACTCTTCAGAGGATTTGGTGGCACCCAGGGTGTCCTGGCACCTGACACCCTGGTTGAGAATCACTGTTCTATAGGCTAGAACTGGTCTGCAAGCCTCATATTTAATACCCTTGATATAGAAGGAAGATCCTTAGAAACAATCCAGTGTGAAGCGAGACTCTTCAGTGTGTATATATCCTACGTCGTGGAATAAGTGAAAAATGATGCAACTGTTATGTTCCTGATGCTGTCCACAACAGCTATATTAGTAAAAGAAACATAGACATAGGAAAAGTTTGCCTGACCCAAGTAAAAGAAAGCTGCTATCTTGCTACCTTGTTATCTTAATAGACTAAAATGCAGTTCAGCCATGTGGAAATGCAACCCTTGTAATACTACTTTTAAATACAGAATAATCTGATCAACAAATGATAATCATGCTCATTAAAACTGGACAGGAAGAATTCTGCAACAGAGCCTTGCCCGTATGCATATGCATACACACTTGTGCTCTTCTGTAACAAATAGAGTAGGAGTAAGTGCAGAACCATATAAGTAGGGACCTACCTAAATCATGGTGGGACAAAGGGATTTTCATGGCCTATTCACAGATTATGGAGCCAATTTCACAGTCTTTTTTTGGCAAGCCCCCCGTCAGCAATTGGCCAGGCAGCTAATCAGTCATCTTGCAGCATTGCATCTGGCTTCTTAAAAGCTGGTGCCAAAACCCTTTTGCTTTCCTGACTGATGCCTTCACTGAGGCTGTCACTAGCTCAGCCTGCAGTAGCTTTTTCTCAAAACGCATGCTCTATGGTAGCAGGGATTGCCACCCTTTCTTTATATTCCAGTAAGCTTTTTTTTTCTAAATGATTTTTCGCAAAATTGGGGGAAACACTATTTTTTGTGGTGATTCCAGAAACCGCCGTTTTCTGCAGTTTCTACAAAAATTGCAAAACCGCAATTTAAGTAGGTCCCTACATATAGGTCCGAGGTCAATACTGTAATACATGGTTATATCTATCTAATGCATCATGCTGCAAATTCTGTTGTAACTACTATTTATATCTATTAGTTTTATTCTTTGGGCTAGGCCCAACAGTCCTGTCTAATTGAAAGGATGCTGGGTTTGGAAGGATGTAAAAAATCCTTATGAAAACAGATTACTCTTGCAAGACATATGTGTACTCTGAAGACCAAATGGAGTTTGTCAGTCTGTTTGCTTAATCAGCTGGACTGTATATCAGCACGTATATACAATACATATTTCTCTGTTTTATAAGGGGGAAATGTAGCTGTGCCCCAGATGTACTTATTTAAGTTCCACTGTTGTCTTTCTGAACTTTGGTGAGATTGGCTATGTAACAAGATAGGGACTTAAGCTTTGACTTCCCATGGAAACTAAATAATCATAGTTTTCTACTTCCTTTTGTATAATGTAACTGTCCTGCAAGCAATCATAACATTTTTTTAAAAGATAGAATGGGGCAATGTATCTTTGTTCATAAAGCATTTTCAGGGAGTGTTCCTGGGAAAAATGTCAAATGTTACCTTAGTATAGAGGTCAGTATTAGGCAACATCTGTTTGAAAAGTTACATTTAGTTCCATATAGCTGTACCTCAGAATGCTTGTTGACAGTTAGTTGTTAATTGACTAGGTTTAAAGTTGACAGTGCCACTTCCTCAACCCATGTCTCCTGAGTGCACCCATTATCCATCCACGCTTTATCCCTTCTTTTCCCTAGACTTAGGGAAGTGAGTGGGACTGGTACTTGAGTGGCTTGGAGTGTACTGTCACTCAGTGCAGAGGACTGTCTCCAAAGCTTAATCTTGTATACACTCGTGCATAGCCTCCGTCTTTATCACCATGGACCCTGATTTTCTCTGATTTAAAAAAAAATCTCCATTTTCGATTTAAAAAAAGTAAACCCAAATCCACATTTTTCCATGACAAATGAAACACCACTGTGTGTGTGTGTATATATGTGTGTGTGTGTATATATATGTATATATCTGTGTATGTGTGTGTGTATATATATATATATAGGTATGTGTATATATGTATATGTATGTATATGTATATATGTGTCGGACAAAATCTGGATCCCTGTTTATCACAGTGCACCTTAGTATATGCAGAACAAAGAGTTTCAGCCTGAAGATACCGTGGAATATTCATATTTGGTACAGAAATTAAGTGCCTCAAGGAGGTGTTGTTGTGTAGTGCCTATGGGCAACTGTTGGCTTCGTAGTGGCAAATCATATGTAACATATATAATAAAAAGTACCACCAATGAGCAAAAATGTGAACTTTTGTACAGTGGTGATATAAATAGGGATATTATAAGCTGTGACTGTACTATCTTAGTTATGAGATAATATTTGAAGTGTACTGAAAAATACAGCATTTTAATTAAGCTGAACAGTAGAATAAGAAACAGTATGTTAACTAAAATGCATACAATAAGTTTGCAACGTGTAAGCACTCAACAGTTACTTCTGCTGTCAGTCTTGCCACCCACAAAAGAGCTGATTGAGTTTGAGTTGATTTTAAATTGCCTGATTCAAATCCAACAAAGAAATCCCATTCAGTTGCACACTTCTAATGCAGTCAAGGGGGATGGCTCATCTGTTCTCTGTGCTTCATGGTTCACTGGGAGGAGAGAAGGTGGCATCCTTTTATCTGGTCACTGAAATATCACAGTGTCATTTCACTCTGCGTGAAGCAATTAAAGCAAACTGAATAATTTACCTGACAAATCAAATGCAGTCTCTTGTTCTGCTCATGGAATGGTTTTCTTTAGGTGTTTTTTTTGGGGGGGAGGGATGGGGTTTGTGAATATCCTGATGGCAAATTTCTGTCATTACTTCAGTCGATGACAAACAGTAATTAGATGTGTGTGTATGCATGTGTACCTGGTTCTAGCTAAGAACAGTGCAGTAAGTCAGACTCTTGACTCACGTGTTTTATTACCCAAGTGTGATGTCTTTGCCAATGGTTTTTGGGAACCCTGTTTCCCTTACTTTGTGAAACCATGTAATGACGTGGCAGTCATGCCAGTTCTGGAAGTGAATTGTGGACTGTGCAAGCTTCAGATTTGCTTTGAATACATCTTTGGAGGAAGTAAACAGAAGAAGAGAATGTGTCAAGGCACAGCAAATTCATTTTTAAATTGGGCTGAATGCTTCCAACCCTTTCTGCTATTTATCTGATTCTAATCGTAGTAAATGTGATACTCGGCAATGTTCTGTCTCTGAGTTTCTATCATCTGCTCTTTGTGGAACTCTGGAAAGAGTATCTTCTTTTTGAATTGTCATAATATTGGAGACCTGCTTTAATGAATAATTGTGAGCTAAGCTAAGGAAGTGTCTTAAACTTCTTTCTAGTTTGCCTGATTAATGTGAAACCTCAACTGAGTCCCAGAATTGTCTTATGAAAAAACGTAAAACAATTGGTATTCAGTTAGAAGTTGTTGGAAAATTTGAGGGAGATTTAAATGGGTTTTGTAAAAGTGCTATTTAACACGTGCTACCAGCAGATTAAGGATTAAAGAAAGATACTAGGAGAGTTTATACTGATTTAGCTAAGCGACTTTATTGGCATAGCAAGTGCAACAAGTGTTGGCAAAATGCTTTGTTTTCCAGTTGTAGCTCTGTGATCATCTTAAAGGAAAACCTCTATTAAAAGAGCCACTGGCTACATCTACACAAGATGCTGACTGTGCAGTAACTGGAGTTACTGCACAGCAGCATCACCAAATGGCTTTTACTGCTCAGTTGTAACAGGCTGTTGTACAGTCAGCATCTTGTGTAGACGTGGCCACTGAGGATTTTAATACAGGATATTTCTCAGTGGGTGTGTCTACACAAGAAGCTACATCACTGTAGCAATGAGCTACTGCACCCTAGCTTGTTATTACGGTGACATAACATCACCGGGCACAAACCGTGCGGCGATGGGACTGCACAGTCATTTAGCACTTGGTTAAGCAACTGGCTTAACTGACTGGCGTTACTGTGGAGTCCTGTTGCCACATGGCTATTGTTAGATGCTACTGTGCAGTAGTGTTGCTGTCACGGTTTGTGCCCAGCACCGCTGTGCGCCACAGCAACAAGCTATGGCGCAGTAGCTCATTCCTACAGAGACGCGGCGTCTCATGTAGTCATGTCCACTGAGAAATATCCTGTATTAAAATCCTCAGTGGCCGTGTCTACACACAATGCTGACTGTACCAGAGCTCATTACTTAGGAGCAGTAAAAGCCATTCGGTGACAGTTACTGCACAGCCAGCATCTCATGTAGATGCAGCCAGTGGCTCTTTTAATAGAGGTCTTCCCTTAAGCAAGTACTAAATGACTGTGCAGTAACAACTGCGCATGTAGATGTGCCCACTTTGTATGTGGAGGTAGTATTTCCTAGTGCAGTGGTTTTCCATCTTGTTGGATTTGAAGCACCCTTCAGTCAATTTGATGCACCCTCAATAATTTTGGTGAATTGAGTGGCACCCAGTTTCATAAACGAATTTATATATTACAGCGCTTATCTCCTTGCAGAGGGGCCAAGCAGTGGAGGTGGGGGATTGGCCAGGCAGGGACGAGCTTGAGCCTACTCTTATCTGCTCATACTTCCCTTATGACCTCACACCTTGATGCACTTTGCAAAGGATCTGGTGGTGCCCCTGGATGCTGCATCACCCTGGTTGAAATCACTGTGTAGTGAGGCAAAAAACCCATTGTTTATGGAGGGAAGTATATCAGTAGGGCCCATACAGGGACTCTTAACCCAAGTGGATGGTTAGGTTCTTGCCTTGAAGGCTGTGAATAAGCAGAGACCCACTACAGTGTTTTTAGTGAGGTAGGGAGACCACGGGTGATGGAAAGTCTTGGCTTAAAGGTAAGATGGGAGTAACATCTGAGAAATTAGTGCAGGGGTGGGCAATTATTTTGACTGGAGGTCTGCTTAACAGGTTTTGGTGAGCTGTCAAGGGCTGGATGGGTAGCCCTGCCTCTTGACAGTTGCTCTGCACCCCTGGTCGCCATATTGGGACCAGAAGTCCTGCCCCCTAGCCCCTGACCTTTGCCACTGGATGTCCCTTTCCTTGCCCCCCTCCTGCAGCCCCCCAAATACACCTTTTGGGAGGGAGGATTGCCATCTTAGAACCAGAAGAAAATCAAATCATACACTAAAATTCAAACACTGACTATAACATATTTTAATTTTATTACAAAAAATGTTTTTGTCATGATTTGTGTTTGAGTACTGTATATAGAAGTGATTGCATAATAATTCAAAAATAAAGTCTCATGCTTGTATGAATGGTATGTGTGTGTGCATGTGTGTGGTGCAGGGATGTATGCTGGGGAATGTGTTTGGGGAGGTGTATGTGTATGGTGTGTGTGTGTGTGTGTGTATGGTGGTGGGTGTGGGGGGCATAGGGTATGCTGGGGTGTATGTATATTTCAGTGGGGATTGTGGGGGAAGGGTGTGGCGTATGAGGGAAGGTGGGGGATAGAGGGGAGGCTGGGTGTTCTTGCCTGGTGGGGTGTGGCTCCAGCCAATGCTGCACGCAGGGCTCCCACACTTGCACCAGGGAAGCCCCATGCTAGACTCACAGGGAAACACAGGGTGAGGCTCCCTCCACTCCCAGTCTGAGGACCTGCACGACAGGGGGCAGGGAAGGCAGTTGGCTCTAGCACGTGTCTTCCCCCACTGTAAGTGCGAGAGCTCCAGGTGTATGGTGTGGACCAGAGCTGCTAGGCAGGCTGCGCTCCTTGCTCCCACACGCAATGCTGGCTGGAACCTGTCCCGGTAGGCGCCAATGCCTGCACCTGGCACGAGCACCCTGAGCTCCCCACCTGCTGCTCCTGTGGGCAGGGGAGCTGCGTGCCATGTGGAGGAGTGTGAGGGGTCCTCACACCCCCTACCTTCCCTCACACCCTGCCCAGCCCAAACCCCTGGGTGCACATCCTGTACTGCTCTCTGTGCTTCTACCCAGCTGCAGCTCCACCACCCCCAACTGGGCCCCTGCCCCCAGCCATGCCACCACTGCTTCCCTACCTGCTGCCTGGAGTGAACTGGAAGCTGGAGAAGCCAAGTAGGTTTCCATGGGGGCAGCTGCACCAGGGGAAGCAGCAGCCCAGCTTAGAAGCTGCAGCTGGCCTTTCTGCCCATGAGGGTGGGAACAAGGCACAATAGGGTATGTAGGGGTGGTGTACACGTGGGCACCTTGCTTCCACCCTCGTGGGCAGAAGGGCTAGGCAGGATGCAGTTTGTTGGGGGGTGCCACCGGCTGGATGAAAGTGCTTAGCAGGCCAGATCCAGCCCATGGGTCATATTTTGCCCGCCCCTGACTTAGTGTTTTAGGTGGAACAAAAATGGATATAAACTCTGATTATGTGTTTTGCTTATATAGTGGGTGTATTTAAACCCTCTTGCCAAATCTAAAGTTGCAGAAACCAGGAGGTATTCCAAAACTGTCACAATGTTCAGTAGATCATCCCTCTCTAAAATTTAGTGAAGAAATTTCAGGACATTGCAATTTTTCTTCATTTGCTGCAGCACTGGGTGCTCACTCATTGATTCATAGATAGTAAGGGGCCGGAAGGGACCTCGGAAGATCATCGAGTCTAGCCCTTGGCACCAAGCAGGAAAGACAGGTGGGGTCAGGTGACCCCAGCAAGGTGACTGTCTAGTCTCCTCTTGAAGTTTTCCAGGGTAGCTGATTGCACCACCTCTGGAGGGAGCTTATTCCACAGTCTGGACACTGACTGTGAAGAAGTTTTTCCTAATGTTGAGCCTGAATTGATCTTCCAGGAGTTTGTGGCCATTACTCTTGGTTTTCCTTTCAGGTGCCCTGGTGTACAGTTGCTCACCAAGTCCTTGATGTACTCCCCTAGTGTAGTGGTAAGCTGCTACCAGGTCCCCTCTCAGCCTTCATTTCCTCAGGCTGAGGTAGTAGGTGAAGAAGATTTCCTTACCAGAAGTTGTGGGTGGAGCCACCTGGATCTTCCCTATTTCCTCCTATATTCTTTATGATACGGCAGACATATGGACACCCTCACCTTGATGAGGGGCAGGAGTAAGAGGTTTAGAGCTGGTTTCTAAAGGCAGATGCCCCCAAGACTTCCTATGTGACTTTGGATAAGTGACATACTTTATGCTTCAGTTTCTCCATGTGGTAGTTCACAGGTGTTTTCAGACTGCTTTGAATTCCTTGGCTGGAACATGCAATGGAATTTTACATTTATTTTTGTGATGTTTTTCTGTCTTGTGTAGCCTCTCTGGTGCTTAAAAAGGGTAGGCACCAAAGTTTTTGCAAGTTACATTTCATAGGTTACTAAACTTTTGCTACTGCTTGTGGCTACTGCCATAGCTGTGGTGAATATCATGACACCCTCCTCACGTATCAGATCATTTACAAACTAGGTGTTCCAAGTTCCCAAGGGGGACACTTACCACATGCCAAAGGCATCCAGTTTGGCACAGGGCAAGGACACAGTCACTTTTATTTAAAAATCACAGCCAGGAAGGTGATGCTGCTGCCCACCTTTTACGTAATAGCTTAGTGGATGTAGGTCCTTCTCCA
Organism: Gavialis gangeticus; assembly: GCF_001723915.1. Classification (NCBI taxonomy): domain Eukaryota; kingdom Metazoa; phylum Chordata; order Crocodylia; family Gavialidae; genus Gavialis; species Gavialis gangeticus. The sequence goes on from NW_017729032.1 coordinate 69,689,484, forward strand.
TGCAAAGCCACTAGGGCCAGAACCACATCTTCCAGGAGAGTGCTCTAACCACCAGGTTATAGTTTAGGTTGTAGCTTTTGCCCTGTGAGGCCTCAATCTTGGTTGGGCCTGCTAGGAGCTGTGGAACATAATGATGTAGGGATTCAACCTCAAATATTTTAAAATTATTTTCTTTATGGTTTTCTTACTAGTTTCAGCAGGCAGTGTTCCTAATAGCAAGACTAGAATTTGAGCACTGAACACCTGGAGACATCTTTCAAAATCCAGCCTTGGCATACACTGCTTGCACGAGTGGGGACTCTGCTGAAAGTTCTCTTATCTCAGCATGAAGAAAGTGTCGTCAAAGTACATATTCTATTCAAGAAACTATCTTGGATTGCCTTGTATAAACCATAAGAAACAAATCCCCACTTCAGCAAACTTTTTGAGTGCATGCTAAAATCCCTACCTGGTCAGTAAAGCACTTTAACTCCTCTCTAAACTGAAGAATGTTCTTTTGTACTCCTGCTAAACTGAGGCCAAAAAGGAAGTTATATCAATGTTTCTCTACAGGAGAAGTCTCCATAGAACTGTATGGGTCAGTGCTACCTGTATTTTTGAGTGATTTGACGCTTTGTTGTTTCTGTGGCAATTAAATCAAGAAAAACCTAAAAATATTATTTAAATTATTCCCTGCTGTGTAATTATTGCTTATTTGGTAATTGTTAAAACTTTTACAGGTGTGATAAGAGTAATATAGTTTTTATATGTAAAGAGAAATCTTTGAGGTTAATTTTGTTCCCTATTGTGCTAAAACAACAACAAAATTTTCCAGTTTTAAATCTGCCTGCTTTTATTCTGAAGTACCTGCTGTTTAGTTGCTCAATACATTTCATTAGAGCTAAATTGAATAGTTGAGAGTCCAAATGATTATGTTTTACATGTGCATTGAGAGAGGGTGACAAATACAAAAGACAAAAGTTTGACAGTGTAAAGATTATGAATTACAGTGTGTACGGATTTGAAAGACATTGAAATAAAATCATCTTCAGGCTTTTTTAAAGGATCAGGTATCAGCAAATAACAATTTAGACTGTTACACCTGCAAATGTTTAGGACTGATGTAATTTTCACAATTTATGTGGTTTATTTAGTGAGTGGCTTAGACTTGCATGATGCTTTTAAATCAGTAAATGGGCCATGAAAAGTGGCGGGGGGGACTCACTATGGTGTCAGTCATGAGTGACTGATGCCTCCTGAATCTGGGAGGGCACCTGCAGAAGCAGCCGATGATGGCAGCCCTGTCGGGGGGGAACCAGCCCTATTGACAGCATCAGTGTTGGTCTTCGGGGGGCATGCGCACCCACATGCACCTCCTCCCAGTCTCCTATGGTGTCAGTCAGCAAACCCATTTCTACAATCTTGCATGCATGAACCTCCCATTAAAGTAGTGGTCACCAATCAGTGGATTTTGACACACTGGTACATCTCAGAGCCTCTTATAGTAGATCTTGGATCCTCTTGGAGTCAATCCAAGGCTGGGGTGGGGGGCTGAGTGCCTATATGCATGCACGTGTGTGCCCCAGCCCAGCAGGTCAGTCTGTGGGGGAGGGCAGGGATGGGGGCTAGATTGAGGCCCCTGTAGTGAGGGGCAGTGCCACAGAGGCAGGAGCAGGGGTAAGCTGAGTGGGGCCCCGGCCGGGTTGGACTTACCTGCTGGGGAGGTGCACCCCCAAATAATTTTTTCTCCCTCTGCCTTGATCTGCCCCCCCTTCCCTCCTGAAGGACTTACCTGCTGGGTGGGGGATGGTGGCGCATGGTAAATCTTAGGTTGCTTTTAAATGCCAAAAGTGATCTCTTACTCTAAAAGGTTGGAGACCCCACTGCATTAAAGTTAGCTTTTGAACAGTTCTTGATCAGCAAGAATCCTGGTTTTCTCTGATTTAAAAGAAAATCCCTAATTTTCAGCTAAAAAGGTAATCTCAAATCCATAGTTTAAATAAAGCACCACTATATGCGTATTTATGTATTAGTGGTGTTTCATTTAAATCACAGAAAAATGTGGATTTGGGGTTACTTTTTTAACTGAAAATTGGGGATTTTTTTAAATCAAAGAAAACCAGGATCCCTGATGATCAGAAGCAAGGAATGTAGCAGGATCAGTATGAGACAAATCCAGAGACCAAAGTATGTGAGAATGATTAGCTATTTCATGATGAACAACTTGAAATTTAGAAGGGCCTAAATTGCAGGGAGTATGGAGCATTGACCTTCTTAAAAATTGTGAGCCAGTTTGGGCACCAAGAAACCATTAATGACTTTTACAAATGTTGGCCCTTAACGAGATCAACCTTGGTTGTGATGAAGGGGGATTTGCACATTTCCCTCTTTACAACTGTAACTGTGGTCTCTTTCCACCATTGATACAGTTAAATTGTTTTAGATATAGAATCATGGAAAATTAGTGTTGGAAGGGACCTCAGGAGGTCATCTAGTGCAACCCCTGCTCAAAGCAGAACCGTCCCCAACTAGATCATCCCAGCCAATTACTTATCTCTGTGGTTCCTAAACACTTCCAAAGGACATCAATCCAACACTCTCTAAAAGGTGTTCATTTTGGAACCCTCTGCTTTCATCCATTGTACTTTGTTCAGGATGAACACTCTTCTATGCTATCAGTAGACTCAGTATATTTTTTCAGGGACTCCTTATATCAGTGACTTGCTTTTCAATCACTACTACCTTTTTCTTTGATTATGGGAAAACATGTTCAAAATGGGAAAACCCAATGAATAGATTCCATAGTCCCTCTTAGTTCTGAGCACACCCCCCTCCCTTGGGGCTTGCAGTTTATTTCAGGCCCAAGGGAATGTTTTTGTGGGAGCCTTTTGTTAAAATATTGGCAGCATATCACTGGACGTGTTGTCATTACAGATGGGATGCTTTGCAGAACAGATGGAGTCTCAATTTTCTGAAGAAAATGAAAGGTACTTGATGTACTACTACTGGGAGGAAGGGAGGATATTTCAAGCATATGGAGTAGCATGGGAGAAGTCACTTTTGGCATTTAGCACCATTTGTTGAACTTGGAGTACAGCAACCTCCCTAAGTGAGCTGACTGGAAAAGTATAAGCATGATGAACCATTAGAGTCTAAAGTTACTACAATACCTTATACTTAAATTGAAAGGAATAATTCACTCAGAAGGAATGAAAATGAAGATATAGCCTAGGACATCCTGTATTTCTGAGCTCACACCTAACTAACATACCCCAGGGACTGGCATGTATACCAGTCTGGGGTCAGAGACTTACTATATTATGTCCATTGCAGCTTACTATATTAAGAGCATTATTAAAAATGATATTAAAATTTACTATATTAAGACCATTGCAGCAACAGAGGACCAGTTACCATTTTAAGTTTTCTTGTATTGGGAGTAGCTGGTGATGGAGATAAGTGTTACCCATCATTGCTAATAATCCCTACTCTGAAGCAGCATATACAGCAATTTCTAACTTTGGTGGGACTTCACGCAGTGCCATCATTCTGTTGTGTAGTCTCATTATCATACCATCTTGCCTTCTTCCATGTCTCCTCCTTCCTCCTCCAAATCTGCACTTCGATTCCATCTTGATGTTATAGGCCCCTCTCTCAAGAATGGTTATAGTTGAGTCTGATGCAGGCATCAGGGCTTTGCGAAGCTTTGGGTGGTGATTCGATTTGGAGGAGATTTGGCCCAATTTGATGGCCCAATTTCTGAATCCGAATTAAATCAGGGGACCAATTAAAAGGTCCAAATCGATTTGAAGCTCTCCAAATCTTTGGAAAAGATTCAGAGAGCTTTATTC
>NW_017729032.1:69693426-69699708 GCF_001723915.1 Gavialis gangeticus
CTCCCCCAGCCCCTCTGACCTCCACCTGCTCCCCCAGATCCCCCATGGCTGCCCTGCCTGCCCCAGCTCCTGGTACTTTAAAAAAAAGCCCCAACTCACTAGTGCTGCCAGGTGGAAGGGTGATCCCTGTGGCCTCCCACTGCCCCACACTGTGTGGGGGGCTCTGCATGAGCCCCCTGCCCACTGTCCCAGCCCCCCACCATGGCTGCCCTGCCTACCCCAGCTCCGGCCCTTTATGAAAAAAAACAAACCTGAGAAATAACTCCTGAAGTCACTGCTCCTACTGCAGCCTTGGGGCTTCAGGGGGCTTGTGCAGAGCCCCCCATATGGTGGGGGGCAGTGGGGAGCAGCAGGGATCGCTCCCCTGCCAGCAGAAATGGTGAGTCTGGGGAGGGGGGTTCCTGGTTTGTTTGTTTTTTTCTTAAAGGGCTGGAGCCATGGGAGGCAGGCCAGCCATGGGGCGAGGGGTGGGGGTGGCTTGTGCAGAACCCCCTATGCAGGGTGGAGCAGTGGGGCGCAGCAAGGATCATCCTCCTGCCTGGCATCACCTGCTCGGTTGGGACTTCTTTTTTCAAGTGCCGGGAGCTGGCGTGGACAGGGCAGCCATTGCCGGGCTGGGAGAATGGGCAGGGGATGGGCCTGGGTATTTCGGAGTTTCACCTGAATCAAATTGGGACAGTGATTCAAATCACCGAATCAAGTCACTGTCCCCCAAATCAGCCAAATCCAAAGTGAATACTAGCCGGTTCACACAGGCCTAGCAGGCATCATCTGAGAACTTGCCGTCATGTCTTTCAAATCATATTTAGCAATGCCATCTGACCCAGTATTTTTTATTAAAACCTTGATGAAATTGTGAAGTGGGGTGTGGTGAGAAGGTAACCTGAACTGAACTTGTGCATTTTTATGTTGTTATCGTTCTACAAAGAAATGAGAGTGAAAATTTTTACTTCTGCTGTGGTGGATTGGATTTTTTTTCCAACTTAAGCCTGATATTGTCTCCACTTAATATAATTTGACAATTGTAGCTCCTCTTGGTGATGGACATATAACCTGCTTATAATAAAACAGTAGCATCAGGGACCTCTGATATCCAGACTTAGGGGAGAGAGTGAGAAACACAGCAGAGGGAAAATATTTAATTGAAAATTCTAATTCTATTCTGATGTGGCTATGTCAAAATGACATGTTGTTTAAACAACAGATCTGTTTTTGTGTGCATTTATATCCTGTCTGCTTAGTGTGGTGAAAAAAGTATTTTGCTAATTTTTTACTTGCGAGCAAGTGTGGGAGAGTGGCTGCATCACATTCCAGGTTGCGCACAAACTAAATCCCTGTTTGCTGAAACAAATTCCCTGGAAGCCACTTAGTTACAATAAACATGGAATCACACAGTAGCATTTTTATATAAATATGTTTCAGAATAGAATAATCAAAAAGAACATCTTCTCTGGACCACCTCCAAGTTGTATCCTCTTAATAAATTGCTTCTAAACCACAAAAGAAAAGAAACTAGAATTACAGAAGGGAAAAAATCAGGCATTATTTATTGAGAAATAAGTGATCAACAGGAATCTTGGTTTTCTCTGTTTAAAAAAAAATCCCCAGTTTTCAGATCTAAAAAACTAACCCAAAGTCCACATTTTTCCATGATTAAAATCAAACACCACTAGTATATAGATGTATACATAGTGGTGTTTCATATTAACCACGGGGAAAAAAGTGGATTTTTGGTTACTTTTTTAAATCCAAAATCTGGGAGACTTTCTTTTTGTCAGAGAAAACCAGGATTCCTGGTGATCAAGAACAGCACTGTGAAAAAGCAGTTATGTAAAGAAAGAAGGGGTGGGAAACTAGCATTTTGCAGCCTCCACACAATTTAGAAGGCTCATCGATGTGCTGAATAATCTTGACTAAGCCTTCTGTAGAATGGCACATGGCAGTTACTCTTATTTTATTTCCCCTAAAAACCTGTTCCATAACTGGACTTACTTCCTGTCTCTGTGGCCAAATCTAATCTGACTCTGTCACAAGTACTGCAAGATTCTTGGGAGTGACAAAGTATACCCCACCTTCCTGTCCTATTCTTAGTCTCAGTGGATCTCTGATCAGCCTCAGATAATAAATATTTCATATATTGGACAGGTGAAGGGTTTCATACAGCTGCTGATTGTTTCCAAGGTAACCAATGCATGCAATTTGAACAGTTTAAACATAAATGCCATGTTGAAAATAAAGCTTTTCATGTTTCTACTACTCTTTGATTTTATATTTAAAACATTACCCATCTCCTTGTTGGCCCTTCAACAAGCAGATATAGAAAAGCTGTTAGCATTAACAAGTAATACAAACCAATTTATAACTTGATTCCATTCTTTCCTCCAGTCAAGATGGGATGAAAATACCTTTTCATTTTATAAGCATAAAATAAATATCTGGAGATTTGAAATTGCTTGAATTAGCGTGTCTACAAAGCCTCAATATGCAACAATGCAGTACAATGTTATGCACACATTAAACTGTTTCTCTACTGTAGTGAAGCAAATCTGAATGTGGTTTCTTCTCAAAATATTCCAAGCATTACATCTGTAAGTAGGGTTTTTTCATTGTTTTCAGTGATACCCATATCCCTTCTTTGGGCAAAATCAGAGATGTATCAAACAGACTTTCACTTCCCTTGAATCCCTGCCAGTATCTTTGTTTTACAATCTCCTTATGACTGATTTCCATGCAGTGGCCTGTAGATCTACCAGTCTTGCAATGGTTTTTTAAAATTCCCCTCCTTACCTCCCTCTTCCCCTCTCTGAAAGTTGTTCCAACCTAATTCAACCTTCTTAGAATAGAAGGAATTCGAGGGGAAAGGGACTTAACGGTGGGTGTCTACTATGGACCACCCAACCAAGGGGAAGAGCTAGACTGGGAATTATTAAGTCAGCTCACGGAGGTAGTTAGGACATGGTCATCATGGATGACCTGAACTTTCCAGACACCTGCTGGGAGAAGGAGTCAGCCAGGTCTGACCGCTCATGTAGGTTCCTAGCCGAAATATAGGACCTCCATCTAACCCAGGAGCTGCACAGCCCCACCAGGGGAGATGCCTTGTTGGATCTGGTCCTGGCCATGGGTGACAACCTGGTGAGGGGTCTGCGGGTGCTCGACCACCTGGGCGACAGCAATCATCGCCTGCTGGAATTCACCATCCAGCACAAGGTGGCAAAGGCCTACAGCAAAGGCAGCAGCCCTGGACTTCAGCAGGGTGGATTTCAATGAGGTAAGGAGAATAATCAGGGAGGCACTGAGGTCCCGGAGGGGAGGGGAGTTGTGTGTCCAGAAAGAGTGGTCGTTTCTGAAGGAGATGATCCTCCAAGCCCAAAGGGAGGTAATCCCAATGCAGATCAAAGGGGGCAAGAGGGTGCAAAAGGCCCCACGGCTCACCAAAAGCATACAGGAATGTCTCCAGGGTTTCAACACTGACAAGTGCAAGGTGATGCACTTGGGGAGGAAGAAGCAGCAGCAGATCTACAGGCTGGGGAACTCCCTTCTCATCAGTGCAGAGGCAGAAAAGGATCTTGGAGTCATTATTGATGCCAAAATGAACAAGGGCCGACGGTGTGGGGAAGCAGTCAGGAAGGCCAACTGTACCTTGTTGTGTATCCACAGATGTATCTCAAGCAGGTCCAAGGAAGTGATCCTCCCCCTCTGTGCGACACTGGTCAGGCCACAGCTGGAGTACTGCATCCAGTTCTTGGCACCGCACTTCAGGAGGGATGTGGACAACATGGAGAGGGTCCAGAGGAGGGCCACTGGCATAATCAGGGGGCAGCAAGGCAGGCCCTACAAGGAGAGGTTAAGGGACCTGAGCCTGTTCAGCCTCCACAAGAGAAGGCTGAGGGGGGATCTAGTGGCCATTTACAAACTGGTTAGGGAGGGCCACCAGGCATTGGGAGTCCCTGTTCCCCCGAGCACTACCAGGAGTGACTAGAAATAACTGTCACAAGCTGGCAGAGGGTAGATTCAGGCTAGACATCAGGAGGTGCTACTTCACTGTCAGGGCAGCTAGGATCTGGAACCAACTTCCAAGCGAAGTGGTGCTGGCTCCTACCCTGGGGGTCTTTAAGAGGAGGCTGGTTGAACAACTTGCTGGGTTCATAAGACCCCAGTACTCTTTCCTGCCATGGCAGGGGGTCGGACTTGGTGATCTGCTCAGGTCCCTTCTGACCCTACCAACTATGAAACTAATTGAGTTCCAGGTGGGAATCAATCCTCTCCCCCTCTCTGCTCAGCTCCCCATCCTATTCCAGATGCACTGTAGGGACCAGATGTTTTTAAAGCCCTCAGTGGGTAGTGTTCTAGTTATTTCATCAACTACCTCTCTCCTATCTATCAGCACAGTTGTGATGGATGAGGGAAGACTGTTGGAAACCTCAGTGAGTTTTACCACCACAGCTCAGGGTGACCATGGGCTTCCTGCATTTAGGGTGCAAGGTAAGGGGTAGATCTTCACTTACGGTGGGTGCAGGACAGGGACATTTCTCCAGGGGTTGAATAGATAAAAGGTAACTCTATGTTGAGAGAGAACTGTGGGAGGAGGGAAGGGGATGGAGAATATAGTACATTTTAAAGAGGTTGATGGTACCTGGGTACTCTGATTAAGAATTCATTCAGAGTTGGCTGCTTGAAGCTCCAAGATACATCCCCTCTGTCTGTTTTCCCTTACTCACTGCACAGCTGTTGGCACTAGCTTGGTAGGTACTCTGGCTCCTATGTGCAGAGGTGAAGAGGATATAACAGGAAATGCTGAGAGGCATTTTTTCTGTGCTGGGAAAGGGAGAATATGTGTAGTAGTTTGACCCATGTGAGCAGTAAAAAAGTCTTGATCTTAAAACTGTCATTGTCTACAGCTCATAATTCTGTGGCAGATCCCACACTGAGAACAGTTTAACTACCTCTGACTTCTCAGTGCTGTTGTTTCCTTTGCCAAGCTCCTAGATTCTAACCAGCAGGTCTCTGGTTAACCCTACCTCACTGCTGTTTATTTCCTACCTTGCTGCAGATCTACTGTTAAGTGTTAAGTACAGGAACTTAAAGACATTCTGTCTCTAGCCTGTGCCCTTAATAATGAACAGTAACTAGCTCAGTTTCCCCAGGCAGCATTGCTTCTTGTCAGACACATAGACCTCAACACTGTTCCCTTTCACTAAAGTGTTCCAGATTTTGTTAAAAGTGTTCACTTCAAGGGACTGAAAGTTTTGTTTTGTTTTAATGCAAGTTTTGAATTCCTACACCACACACTTGAAAAATGAAACCTGGGTTAGTTTTGGGTTTTGGTTCACATGCTGTTGCATTTTGAGTCTCTAGTGCTCCGAGGAAATACTGTTTCAGTATGCTGAGAACTTCTTTATTTGTATTCTATTTTATACCCTCATTCTACCTTTTATTTTCCAAATCCTGTATGTTGGGGTGAACCATTTGTGAATGTATGCTTAGGGAAGAGATCAAGCCTATGGTTTCTGAGATGATCATCTCCATTGAACAAGGACGACACACAGACGAATACTACAAGCTCCCCATAATAATCATCAGTGGGTGCAGCTACACATGCCACTTTAATGCTCAGTAGCCTATTCTATTGCTCATTAAAGCATCACATCAAAACCAGTGCTAATACGCTAATGCACAGAATTAGTTTACTGAGCATTAAGCGTCACAAAAGGCTTTTGCTACTGTGCATTAGGGCAGCCTGTACATGAGCATGGAGGTGGCCCTGATGCACTGGAATTCCAGCACGTCAGAGCAGACTTGAGCAGACTTGATTAAGTGAGTCTGCTGGAACGTGGCAATTACCGTGCTGCAGCAGCCTTCTGTGTCTTGTGTATCAGCATCCCTGCACTTAAAAATGGTAGTGGGGGCGCTTGAAAGAAAGCTCATTGAACAGGCTTTAGTTTGAGTGCCTCTGCTTGCCATTTTTAAGCTTGAAGACTGATACAGAAGAGGTGGTGGTGCTTTAATTAGAGCAACTCTTGGAGCCTCTCTAATTAAAGTGCTGCCCCACCCCTGCAGCATATGTAAAAGTGCACAGAGGGACTAAACTTAATGCACATTAGCAAAAGGAAATGCAAAACTCTAGAACTCAAGAGTTCAAGTCAGCGGGTCCAGATGCTCTCTACCCCAGGGTGTTGAGGGAGCTAGCTGGGGTTATTGCAGGGCCCCTGGCATGGCTCTGTGAGCGATCGTGGTGCTTGGGCCAGGTGCCAGATGATTGGAAGGTAGCAAATGTGGTCC
>NW_017729032.1:69700427-69715869 GCF_001723915.1 Gavialis gangeticus
GGGAAGTGGTGCTGGCCCCTACCCTGGGGGTCTTTAAGAAGAGGCTGGATGCCTACCTGGCTGGACTCATTTGAGTCCCGTTTCTTGTTTTGGGGTTTTGTTGTTCTCCCGCCCTGGCGGGGGGTCGGGCTAGAAGATCTACTAGGTCCCCTCCGACCCTAAATCTATGAAACTATGAAACTCTTGGTTCAGAGATGATACCTTTTATTAGACCAACTAATAAATCACAAAAAATGTATCTTTTACTACCAAATACATCCCAGTAGCAAAAGTACATTCATGAACATGTTTCTCAACTCTGATATGAGGGGAAAACTAGGCCTATTCTGTCCTTCACTGCCCCACTGAGACTACCTATGTGGGTGCCATTTAACATGACTACCATGGTGTTATTCATTAGATGGTAACAGCATTCACTCCCTACTCTCTGGGGTTGAATTTCTGAGTTATAACTTATAAGTTACTCTATATCCCCTTATATTTCAAATGAGCTAACCAATTCTAATCCTCCAGAATGCTGAGAGAGTAGATGCTGGATGGTTTCAAAGCACTAGTCACAATTCTTTAAATTGAATTTGGACCTGGCACTGTTCATTTTGCCCAAACTGAATCAACTGTCCTGAAATTTTACCTGTATGACCTTTTTATTCCTGGGAGTTGCATTGGGTGCAAGTGAAGGTTACGTTTGGGAAAGGGAAAGTAAACACTTCAAATGTATAGGGTGACCCTTAAAAAAAAAAAAAGTTAACTACAGTCATTCAAATCAGTGTGGGTACGCAGAAGGCTGGGAAATCCAACCCTAGACTTTGACACTCCCGGGCAGTCAGATCTGCCTGCTGTGGTCTCCAGCCTCCATAGCATCTCTTGGTTCCTGCTTGTCAGACCTTGGGTATTAAATATTATGATAAACTTGGGAAGCTGCCTTTGAAAGCACCCTCATAGGAGCTTTTCCTCCTTTGCACAGTCGCCGGGGCTTGTTAGGCCCTCAACCCAGTTGTCTGGGCTTATTTGCCCTTAGCATAGTTATCTAGAGTGTGCCTTCCCCCAAAACAGTGCTTTGAGCTTACACTTTAGGCTCAGTTATATGGGGTGTGCCGCCCCTTTAGCAATTTCTCCAGGACATGCTGTTCCCTCTGTACAGTCCTCTGGGCCTCTTCTTGTCTGCGTTTTCTCTGCTCACCAGACTTCTTGTCTTACCTCAGCTGTCTCTTGCAGCCCCTGGACTCAGATGCCCACTAATGACTGCCCTCAGTTCTGTATAGTGCAGCACCCTTGGCTAGATGCTTGGAGTGGTTCTGTAGTGCTACCACTCTCTGTAGAAGAAACTCAACAGCACCCTCACCAGGGAGCCCCTAGTGTCCTCCACTTGCACCTTTCTAGCCACCCCATGCCTTGCAACTGTTCATCAGTGCTTCTTTGGATCCTGGGGTTTGCCCTTCCCTAAGGCTCTTCTTTTATAGAGTCATAAAATCATAGAAAATTAGGATTGGAAGGGACCTCAGGAAGTCATGTAGTCCAACCCCCGGCTCTAAGCAGGACCAGCTAGGGCTTTGTCAAGTCAGGCCTAAAAAATCTCCAAGGACGGAGTTTCTACCACCTCTCTAAGTAACCCGTTCCAATGCTTCACCACCTTGCTAGTGAGAGATTTTCCTAATATTCAACCTAAACCTCCCTTGCTGCAACTTGAGACCATTGCTCCTTGTTCTGTCATGTATCACCACTGAGAACAGTCCAGCTCCATCCTCTTTGGAACAACCCTTCAGGTAGTTGAAGGTTTTTATCAGATCTCCACTCAAGTCTTCTCTTCTGCAGACTAAATAAGCCCAGTTCCCTCAGCCTCTCCTTATAAGTCATGTGTTTTAGTCCCCCAACTATTTTCATTGCCCTCCACTGGACTCTCTGCAACTTGTCCACATCCTTTCTGTAATGAGGAGGCCTGAAGCTGGATACAGTATTCCAGATGTGGCCTCACCAATGCAGAATAGAATGGAATAATTACTTCCCTCAATCTGCTGGCAACTCTCCTACTAATGCAACCCAGTATGCCCTTGTTGTTGTTCTTGGCAACAAGGGCACACTGTTGATTCATATCCAGCTTATTGTCCACCATAACCCCCAAGTCCTTTTCTGCAGAGCTGCTGCTTAGCCAATTGGTCCTGAGCCTGTACCAGTGCATGGGATTGTTCTGTCCTAAGTGCAGGACTTTGCACTTGCCCTTGTTGAACCTCATGAGATTTCTTTTGGCCTAATCTTCCAATTTTGTCTAGGTTCTCACCCACTCTGTGTGGTTTGCCTTTCCCAGATGCTCTCCCAACTTGCAACAGTACCTTAGAGTTTCTTGCTTGTTGACTGGTGCTAGCCCACCAGTCCTAGTCCCTTCTGGGATGCTCACAAGATCCCCCTCACTCTTAGGGACTCCTTCTATAAGCTGCAAGGGCAGCACTGCAGCAGCTTTGGGGGAGATCCTCTCTTTTCTGCATCCTGAGCTTGAATACCCCCGCTCAAGTACAGGAGCCAGGCTTAATGGCTAAGTACAGACAGTCAAAAAGCTGTAGGATGAATCATTACAATCTTTGTAGGTTAGTCTAAGATGTTTAGGTTGAACTGATAAGGAAATGAACAGATGCTCACTTTTGATTCTGAAAACACAGCCACATGTCTGCAGTGGTCCAAGCCAGAGGCCAGGGGCTGCTAGTGCACACCTCCCTGCTCAGCTGGAGCAGACTGGTTGGGCCAAGTCTAGCCCACCTACAGAGGAGGGGTTTTCAGGGGTTGTGCAAAGTATTCTGGGATGCTGGGGGACTGTGAGTTAATTTCAATCTGGGGGGATCTTGGACAGAAGTTCAATAAAATGATTTAATCTAAATCAGTTAAGTCTGATACTGCATACTTCCAGGTTTATCATAAACTGGTTTTGGCCATTTTGAAAGCGGTTTATGTGCACTATACTTCTGTTGTGTTACAGATTTAAACCAGTTTCCGATCACTTGTACAAGTTTGTGTGTAATATCTGTCCCTAGCCATAGAGCCCTGGGTTCCACCTACTTTTGGTCACATGACCCTAGATCTCTTAACTGAGCCTAAGGGTTTCTTCTTAGATCCTCAGCTCTGCTACAGCCACTACTTAAATATCTGCCTGGAATTCAGCTCCCTATCCTATTCCTGCTTGTTCCAGGTAAGTGGTTTGCAGCTTGTTTTTGTCTTGTAGCTATGACTCCTAACTCCCTTCTGCTGCCTGTCTCTTTGCAGCTGGCACCAATTCAGTTGCCAACAGTCTTGCAGCCAAATAATGCTGCCTTCACCCTCTCTTAAATCAGTAGGGGCTACAAGTCCCCTGTTATAGGGTATTAGTTTAAACATTACGAGTCCATCTGATGTCAACAGATGTTAATGGAAAGGAAATTTCTCTGTTTCATTCTAACACACATGTACTATCACTTCCCCTTTAATTTCCAGCCCCTTCCTAACTGTTCCATTCCTTGATGTTATTAGGAGTGTCTTTAGATTAAATGTTCCTAACAATGAAAGCTAAACCAGTGCCAACAGTTAGTGTGCATTTTGTCTGAATGAATAATCCAGAATGGCATGTAACGTTTCATTCCAAATTTTAACTCTGCAAGACCAAGAACCTAACTGCAACTTTAGTGGCAGTCCCACAAGTAATAATAATGAAACCAAAATATAGTTTCCAGCACTGAACTGTCATGATACAGTGAACTTTCCATGATACCAATGTACTATTCTATATCTAAACATGATTTCTCTCTTTGACTGCAACTTTTGTGTTTCAATACATTTGTTCCTTGCTTAATTATTTATGCTATAGCTAAAATAAATTGAATAGAATGCAGTTAAATGCAATGCACAGTGATCCATGACAAAAATGTCTGAAAGTATATTTTTGCATATTTTTGGAAGACAGTTTTGAGCTCTTGAAATCTTTGTAACTGCCTCATTAATGTTTAATTGCCATTGGCAGCCAAGAAATGCCTGTTCATATTAGCTAGACAGTGTTCTTGGGGGGATATGCATAGGTGGCAGAAAGTGATAAAGCTGGTGAAACTGCACCTCTGGGAATGCATAACAGGATCATTTCTGTGATATGCAAATCATGCTGCCAAGTTGCTGTATAAACAATTCATGGGAGAAGTAGTGAGAGGTAGTTAAATCATTGGATCAAATCTCAGAGATAAAATTCATCATGGGGAATGGGAATGCATTTAAAGAGAGTGGTTTTGCTTTTCATGTTAAAAAAAAATTAAATTTAGTTCTATGCCCAAAGCATTTAATTGTATTAAAGAGTACATAACAGATGATTTATCACAACTGTAACAGCTTAGATTAAAAGAAAGCCAATGAATGTGCCCTGTAAGGATAGCATACCTTAAACAGATATTTACTAGTCTAAACAAGATTTTTTTGGCTTGGTTAATCTTATCTAGCAAATCAGACTTTTTGAAGAAAAAGATTTCTTCATAAATGTTAATCTAGTTACTTTTTACCCCAGAGACTGGGGTAAAAAGTTCCTTAGAAATGTACCAGGCAATCATACAAACACGTCTGTAAAAAGAGTGATACAAAAAGAGGAGATTCTTAATTAAATTTTCTTTAACTAGCATCATCAGCTTTATTTCCAGAAAGTTATTGTTGAATCTCAGCTGGCCAGTGGAACATGTCAGGACCTTGCAGAACAGTGTTTTGTTGCAGGAGAAATAATTGACAATGTGTTTATTTTACTTTTGATATATATGTAAGTCCTTAAACAGTTACAGGCAGCGCACTCCTTTAAAGGTCTCAGCCAAAATACCACTGCCTTGTTCCCATGGAGTAACTGTGCCCTGAGAATTAAGTCTATGTGGAAAGATTAAAGACAGTGTTAACTTCTTTTAGCAGGTTGTTATAGCTTTCCCAAAGAGACTGTATTAGAGAAAGCCAACAACACTAGGTTTCTATCAAGACTGACATCTTGCTTGTACACTCAAGAAAATGCTCACCACACTGTGAATAATAGTACTATCTGGTGACTGTTTCTACGTCACTTATTAGTTGGGCATAAATGGTATTCTTGGCAATGTGTAAGATGCAAATTGTCTCTGCTCTGAAGGTCTTATAATCTAAAAGATAGGCATAGCTAAGGCAAATACAATGAAGGCTTCTGCAAAAATTAGTATCTTGAATGATCGTCAACTAAGAGTAATACATTAAATATCATCATGCCAAAGGGAAAAGGCACATCTCTAGTTCTGTCTCCTGAGCAGAAATGTCATAAAAGTTTACAGAAGTTTAAAAAAAAAAACAAAAACCAGTGAGACTTTTTCATTGTTTTTTATTGCTCACATTCATGAACCCACACTTTTTAAATAACATACTAAAATATTTTACATCACTTCTGTTATGCATGACTGAGAAATAAGTGTAGATTGAATGCATGTATTGAAACATACAAAAAATGCATGTATTGAGACACAATCTTTAAATTGCAGCTAACTGAGTGTGAATTTCATTGGAAGCCCCTTTAAAGGAAACTTGAATTTTCCCTCCCTTCCCTCTCACGTATCTTGAAAAATTATAAGTGCCTTTTTTCTTGGTTTTACATGGTTTTCACTGAAAACTGAATTCACACAACATAATCCATTGCAGTCTACTTTGTGTGTGTAGATCGAGGTCCTACTGTGTTGAGCATGATACATAAAAGCAATGCAATCTAATTACACAAGGCAGAGAAAGAACAGGAAGTAGCATTATCCCATTTTACAGATAGGGTACAGAGGCATAAATGTCTTGCCTGTGGTTCCTCAGGAATTTATGACAGATCAAGGAGATGTGGGTTCAATTTCTATCTCTCAGTCGAGTGTCTTAACTCAGTACTGCCCATACGTTTCCTAAAGAAGAAGAATGGGAGTCCATTACAGGCAGAATAGAGTTCAGTTAGCATGAAAGCGGGCAGCTAGTCTTTCTCAATCCATGAAATGTTAACAGGCAATTAAAAGAGTAATACATGTGGACAATCCTACTACTGTATTTGCTGCTGCTCTGGCTTTCAAACCAGAAGGCACCATTAGATCCTGGATGCTGACCTTCTATATATCACAGGCCATTAAGTTTCACCCAGACACTGCTACATTAAGCCCAGATATTTTAGTTAAGCTAAAGCATTGCAGTCTACATATTGCATATTTAGATGACCAGCTAGTGCAATGTTGGATATACATAAGTAATAACAATCCATTCTTCTACTAATCTAATCTCACCCTGTATGAAAAGAAAAAAGTGCAAATGGATGTGGGTCTGGTTGAATGCATGAGTTCTGCTCCTTGATATCAAAGCCCTGTCTGAGAATAATCCTCTGCTGCTTTATGTATGGAGGTCAAACAGAGGGCCAGCAAGCCGTGTGAATATAACTGCACTTCACAGTTTCCTTCCTCATTGTACCATTTATGCCACATGCATATTCATAGACTGAAGTAAGAATTTGGTCTCAGGAGAACACTGGTAAAGAAGTTTGCTAGATGACAATTCAAATAAACAAGTGAAAAGCTACGAGTTACCATATTCATAGCTACAGGCCAAATTCTTTATTCATAATGTTGCAGTGGCATTATTAACATCATGTTTGTTTAAAAAGTAACGAATATACTGCTTATGACCCTTCTAATACATGTGTTAAGCAGTGTGCTGCTGGTTTACACTGGTTATTTTCTGTTTTATGTTTTCTGGCAGGAAGATTTCCCTTGATTTTTATTGCAGTAACAAATGCTATTTATGAATATTGGTAACTAATTCACCAAAGTTTCACCCTGCTACTTCAAGGCTGGTTGCTCACACTTTATGATGAAAGGTTCTGCAAATCTTTTTGGCTTCGCTGTTGATTCTGGGTTGTTTCTGATTGTATTTTGAAGACTGGAAATATTGTATTTATAGTAAATAAATCATTCTCGTTATTGCTGGTGTTATTACAAAACATTTATATAGTGCAGTAAATTTACACTGTACTTTACCAACACAGATAAAGACATGTTTCCTGCCCAGAAGAGCTTATAATTCAAATTAGACGACGCAAACACACCAGACTGCGCTTCAGGAGAAGGAGGGTAAAAAGATTATTAACAGTGGGAAAAGGGAAGGAGGGATTCCTTGTGGAGAATGGGGTTGTAGCTGATACCATTTCTAATAATTTTATATTGTAGTTGCCTTCTGTTGATTTCAAATGAATCTGGGGACGCCATTGCATCAGGTGCCTACAAAAATATTGTGAGTGACAATTCTTATCCCAGAGAGTTTATAACAGCGGGGGCCAATCTTTGAGGCTTGTGCCATAAAATGACCTAGTGGCCTCCCTGAGTAACACTCTGATCCCCTTCACCTGCCTGATTTGCTGCTCTGCTTGTTGCTTTCTTCCCTTTGGTCCCTGCCCAATCTGCTGCTGTTTTTTTCTGCTTCCTGTCCTGTGCACAGAGCCTATTCTGCTTTCTGCGTTTTGTCCTGTCTCCTCCTATACTGCCTGACCTCTCCCTAATGTGCTGTCTGCCATACAGAAGTTCCTTGTGCCACTTATAGCACATGTACTGCAGGTTGGCCACCCCTGGTTTACAGTATGACCAATTCTTAGACTTTCCGTAGCAAACTATTTTGAGGACTGAGAGAACAGGATTGCTTGTTTGGAGAGATGAATAAATTGCTCGGAGAGGAACAAGCATATATGGGAATGAGAGCTCATGCAATACCAAAGGGGGAGGGGTTAGCTTTCCCAATAAACTTGGCTGAGTGAGCAATGTCAGTCCTCTCTCTCTGTCTCTACGCACATGCAAAGAGGATGGACACAAAAACATCAGAAGATATCTAAAAATCTTCTTTGAATATATATTGCAGGGGCCTGAATCTTGATTTTTGATCTCTTAAGCTTATCTATGCCGAGCTTACAATCCAAGTGGACTAGACAGATCCAAGGAGTGAGAGAGGAAAGAGTCTCAGAGAAGTGAAGTAATGATTAGTGGCAGGATGTGATTAGACTCATCTTTATCTAGTGTACTGTGTACTGGACCACATTGTTTCCCAGTTAAAAGGAAACACTTGAATGAAGGAAAGTGGACTGGTAGATTCAGCCAAGGAAAGTAGTGTAAGAGGAAGCATGAAGTGAAGAGTAACAGAAAAAAGAAAAGTTTAAAGGTAAATCAGGGGAGGGCGTATAGGAGATATGCAGAGAGGGTGAAGATGTAGGAGCGTGTGAGACAAGGGAGATAGTTGGGGGAGATTATCTGGAGTCCTAAGAAGTGAGGCAAGGATCCTGAATGAGATAAGATAAAAAGCAGTTGTTGGATTCGGAGTGAACAAGAGATTGAGAAGGTTTTTTTATTATTATTATTTTTAGGTGAAATTATCAAGAGAAATCTTAACTTAAAAATATCTTCCAGAATCTCTCTCAACAAGCAGCATACAAAGAATAAGTGATGTCATATGATGTTGTGATTGATATGACTCTATGATGGTTGCTTTACTCAGTGAAGAAGGCACACATGAGTAATGCGAATCATTCCAGCTAGGAACCAGGAAACCTTTCTATCACGTGACACCATCACATATTCTGTGTATGGTCCATTTCGTAGGGGAAAGAAGGATTTTATAAAATGCAAAATGACTTGATTGGCATGGTTTCTCATACATATCTGTCTGCTAAACCAGGCTGTTTTAAATCCAAGACTTCAATTATCCAGGACTCAGAAGCAGAAGGAAATGATAATGAATACACTTTAGAAACTTATAAAAATTACTTAACATAGCTTTTCTATTTATAATGTTGCTATGCAAGGTTCAGCTACCTCCTCATCTTCCAAGGCAAGCGCTGTGTTGGAAGGCCAGTTGGAAAACTAGAATCCCTCTTTTTTCAGTAATGATAAAGCTCCTACCCAGTTGTGAGATTATGCACCATATATCAGTCATAGGTACAGGATGGACTACATCAGTTTTATCGTAGGTGGATACAGAAGGAATTTCATATTGTGGTAGAATAGCAAGGTATCAAACATTTTCTTGCAGGAATTTTTTTTTTAATGGGCGTCTCTAGCTATCTGGACTAACTTAGGAAAAAATAGATTAATAGACACAGTATTGTAGGGAAGGCAAAGGTATGTGATAAATGCAATTATTACATTGGTATTCCTATAGCTGTGGATAGAAAAGAAGATAGGTCTAGAAAGTGTGCATAAAAATCTGTGGCATCAGTGAGGACTCTGAATTCAGCTCTTCAACATATAATATATTCAGTCCTCCAGAGGAATCTTGTACATTAAGCTAAACCAGGAATTGGCAACATTGGCCCATGGACCAGATCCAGCCCTAGATGAAGAGGTTTAATCTAGCCTGCAAGGCTAGGGATAAAAGTTACACATGAACTGGTTTAAGTAATCAGAAATGGGTTTAAACATGTGACAGATCAGAAGTTCAATGCACATTAACCAGTTTCAAAATCCCCTGTCCCACCAGCGCAGACCCAAGCTGGGGGTCTGCCTGGCCAGGGCAGAACAGCCCCTGTCAGGGTCCTCCCCCTTCCCAGAGCCCTTACCGCTGCAGCGGGGGTGTGGCTGGGTGCTGGCCTGGCATAGATCCCTGAGGCAAAGGCCATGTCCCCCCCTGCTGCCGGCTGTACTGGTGGGACAGGGGAGTGAGGGGGGGAATTAAACCCTCTCTTGTCCCCTGTTCATTTGAGCCTGCTGCTGGGGGCCATGCTTTGCTTCAGGAAGCCATGCCAGGCTGGCATCTGGCCACGCCTCTGCACCTGCTGCTGCAGCAGCAAGGTGGGGGGCTCTGATATGCCCTGGCCAGGCAGACCCTGGCTTGGGTCTCTGCCAGTGGGACAGGGGAGGCAGGGGGGAATTAAACCCCCTTCCATCTCCCCATTTGCTTCAGGCTGCTGTTAGGGCTGACCACGCCCCTCGTTGCTTGAGCGGCCAGGGGGGAAATGCCGGGCAGGGGCTGCTTCCCACTCCCCTTCCAGGCACACCCCAACTAGGAACCATGCAGGCCAGGGTGGGGTTTTAAATCCCTTCCCAGTCGCATGCAGTTTGCCGGGGCCTGGCCTCACCCCCTCCAGCCCCGGGCACACTTTAGTGTCCCTCGGCTTCTAGCCTGAGACACTGCAAGCATGTGCCTGCATTTCAGGAATCAAAAGTGAATGTCTATTCACTTGCTCGCCAGTTCAGTCTATGGGGTTAGACTAACCTGCAAGGATTGAATTGATTCAGGGTCGGGCTTTTTGAATGTCTGTACTTAGCCCATAGGTCTGATCTGACAGCGGGCGTAGAGCTGCACCAAACTGCCTATATCTCCTCAACAGTGCTCTCCTTCACAATGGAGCTTGCTGCTTCACTGCCCCTGTGCTTACCCTCTCTGTAGAGATGAGCATAAGTAGTGAATGTAAGCACAAGCAGCTGGCCACTCTGCAGGAGAGAGATTTGCAGTATGCAGCAGAAGCCAGGTTGTGACGAGCGGCCTGCATTGGGAAAGGGTGGGGTGAGGTTTCCTTCAAAGAGAACACCTTCCTCATTCCCTCTGGTTAATACAATTTATCTCCTCCCACATTGATAAGTCTCTGAGGGTCTCCCTGCAACCCTGTGAGATTCCTTATCTTAAGTTGCCTGTACTTTTGCCCACAGTAATGGAGTTGTGTTACCAGGGCTTCTTCTTAGGCATCCTTGTCCCTTGGGCTTGTGTTACCAGGGCTTCTTCTTAGGCATCCTTGTCCCTTGGGTCTTCTTAGGCACCCCTTCCTCTTGCAGGATCTGAAGCAAAGATGATACAATTTTAGCCTGCATTATGTTTTGAGTAATTTCTCTGAGGTTAGAAGAGGAGGTAGTATCTATGAGTGGCCTGACAAGTCTTGGCTTCTAATGGACTGCAAGTTGGTGCCCAGAGGTGAGAGACAGGAACCTCAGTGATATCTGAACACCCTTGCTAGATAAAAATGGAGATAAGGACATGGAAACTGCACTCTTGACATCTGTCTAGGGAGTTTGGATTGGCCCAGTAGCATTCAATAAGACGGGCTGATCTAACAGACCTTTTCCATTTATTTTCTGTATTTCTTTGCTACAGAGAGAATTTCTCCTGAATATTTTCTCATTTTTTTTTTTGAACAAGGAGAGAGGGGGAAAAAAAGACCAAACGGGAACACTGACATAACAAAGAACTTTTCCCTAATGTGTCTATTGTATACAAGCTGCTGCTCCGACACAATATTGCCACCTTCATTAATATATTTTATTTCCATGCTGTTATTCTATGTGCTTCCTCTATTGTTTGAAACACGTCTTAGGGAAATGTTGTCTTATTAAAGGATTTTGAAGGCCTTGGATAAAAATCAGCATTATATTGAGCTTTTAAATATATAAATTATTATAAGCAGATTTGAAGACTTTGGAATTATCAGTATATTGTTACACTGGAATTCTTAAAATGCTGCCATTTGATGAAATAGTGTAATTTATTCAGGAAGCATTCTTCTTATGAAATGGAAAGCAAGTCATCACCGTTTAAAATCGGCTCCTAGACAAAGTGAAAAACACAGACAATCATCGATTGACAATGGCATTTTGTATTTGAGCAATAATCAAATCGGCTTTTAGCAGGGATGGACAGCATTGCTTGTCTGGAAATCTGCTTTTTTCCAGATGACTTTAGCACTGCCTATGCTTTTCTCCCCCCCCCTTATTTTATCACTATGCAGGACTTCTATAACGCTTTGCTTAATGTGTCTCCAGATTCTGTTATTTATAGACTTCAGCGAATTCAGGCTGCAGCTGCTGGAATTCTCACAAAAGAACAATCACATTTGTAACCTCTTAAGACCTTCCATTGGTTGCCAGTGAAGTTCTGGATTTTGGTATAAAATATTACTGGATGACCTTTAAAACAGCATCTGAAAAGAACACCTGTTTATTTTACAGACCTTTGTTTTATTCTTACACTCCTGAAATCTTCCTGTTTCTGACTAAAATGTTTTCTGAAGTAAATCTCCCCATTGTGTGTTCCACATACCATCTTCAAAAATGGACAGGAGAGAGGATTTAGTAACACAGCATCTTGAATGCGGAGTTCTTCCAGAAGATACATTTTTTGCAAATTGGCTTTATATTAGATTTAAGAGTAAACTGAAAGTATATTGTGACTTTTTCCCCCTGATTTCTTTTAAGCCCATTGGTACGGTTATGATTTGTTGTTTGACTACAATGCAATGAATAAAGGGTTGTGTGTGTGCATATGCAAAAAATTATATACAGACACATGCATGCAGTGTTCAGTATGATATAAAGTGAAACATTGCACAGCAATGCTTTATTTTTTATGAATTTATAACATGACATCATAGTTTTTCAGTTACAGAGTTCAGAGTGAGTAACGGTATCATAGTTCATCCCAAATGACTGGAAATCAGAAGACTAATTTCATTTGTATGATTTTGATTCCATATATATAGTACAGAACACATTTAATATGTTAGTTCTCCTTTCCCTGGTTTGTCCCGAAGTTCCTTGTATTCTCAGACACCCGCCACCCTCTATAACAGATACTGTTAGACTGATGAACTCAACCTGCAAATAATTCAGTCCTTATTGACTTAGTCTGAAGACTGGATTTTACACAAAATGCAATTTGCTTAACCCAACACTTCTATAAGATCCAGATTTTCTAGGGTTCGGCACCCACAAGTAGGGGCTAATTTTTTTTTTGAAGGATTTGGGACCTTTTAGCTGTTTATGGCCTTATTTTCAAAAATTGCTCCGGTCACTCATTTTGGTATTTTATATATTCAAGCTCTGAGGGAAAGCAGTGAGCATTTGTTAGTAAATTGTCCCAGAAAAATATTTTTCATTTGGAGCCTCTCCAGATTTTTGTATTTCAGAACCAGGACATTTTTTCCCATCTTGAAACATGAAAAAATATGGAAAACCACTTTCACTCATGATGCTGCCCTCACAAAAGTTTGAGCAGAGGACATCTGTGAGATGTGTCTTTTGTAGATATGAAAGACATGGGGGAAGGGAAAGAGAAAAATTACTATCATGTTGTTCGTTGCAGTTGCAGTTTCATTTTCTCAAAGTTCCCTCTTCCAAAGCTGGCCAAATAGATACTTTTTATGTGTGGTGAAAGGTGTCACCAGCTACCTTTTCTTTTGAGGCCAGTCCTGCAGCTCTACAACTGCAAATAAATCACTACTGTAGAGGTGAAATAGTTCAATATACTTAGGATCTCAAGAACAACTGGGTCATGTTTGTAAATAGCCAGTATTTTTTGCCATGTTAGGGAAAACAGTGACCAATCTAGATTTTGATCTATGTCAAAATCTTTGGACAGGAACTGGCAGTTCTAGGACTTTGGGAAGCTGGAAAACTCACCTAGATGTAGTGGCTCCTGGAAGATCACACCTTAATAAGGATTTCATCATTCTGACTCTTCAGTGTCTCGAGGATTCTTAGAATTAGCCCCAGTGATGCTTATTATTGGGAAGCAAGTTTCAAAAGGTTTCTGATTTCAAGCTTTTCCTTGCGTAATATTTTGATCATCAAAATTACAGGGAAGTGAAGTGACTTATCCAAAGTCACTCTGCAGCTCAGTGTCAGAGTTGAGGATACAGCCTTCCCCCTAGACTCCCAGTCTCTATCCTTCTTAAGTGGCTACAACATTTCACTGACCAGTGACCTGTGGGTTCTGCTAACGTCCTTAGCAGTAGGGAGTTTAATCTGCTGTGTTGCATCATAATTCAATTGTCTGTGGTGTTATGGATATCTAAAGGGTAGGATTTTAATTTAGCAATCAACTCTGTTATTGAATTAGTTTTATGTTGTGTTAATCTCTTTGTCTCATGGCATTCATTGCCTGTGATAATTGATGCACAATATATAACCAAGTTCTGTATTCATTTGGGTAACTGCATTTAATTGCCTGGTATAAAATATGTGTACTAAGTACAATCTGCTATGACTGAGAAATGCTCATTCATATGGACTTGAGGGCGCTTCATCTTCTTGACAGCCTGTCAGAGGAAAGTCTGAATGCCTACCACAATCTACCATCTGACAACTGGTATTTTCTGTGCGACTAGAAAATGGAAACTTGAAAGAACTGGTTTCTGATTCTCCTGTTTGGAGTGCTGTTAACTGCATTTGACATTAAACATGTGTTAATCAAAAACCTCCTAACAAAAATGTGCTAAAGAAAGGAAAAGATGTTCTCCATTTTTCTCCTCTGTATTTTAATAACAGCCAGACACAACCCATACAGCTGAGTAAAATTACCTACATACTAGAGTGTCTACATACCCAGACTCTTTATTTATATACCTGCTTATTACTAATACTTAACGGGACTCTCATGGCCTTAAAGTCATGGGCCAGATCTTCAGCTAGCATGTAGACCTACATAGGCCCATTGGCAGGGAGTGGAACAATGCCATTTTACACTGGCATTGTACACTGAGGTCCTGGCTTTGCATATACTTAAATAAATGTCATTACCTATCTTACCAGGAACACCTTTTATAACAAAAAGAAAAAAGAAATGGTAGTACACTTAAAGACAAATATACTTTTAATGACCTCTTAACTGTTTGCCTGTCCCACAGCCTGGGAATGGTGAAAACAAGTAGTCTGCTTTCCTTGCAATTCTACTTCATCTTTCTTTCTGGCACTCATGCAAAGCACAGTTCTGGGTTGCAAAAATTACGGAGAAGTATTTATATCTACTCAAAGTTGCTTTCATTAAAAATATTAACATAACCTTTTCTATTAAGATTTTCAAAACGTCTGACAAAATCTCGTTGAGCCTAACTGCAGTGTTGAGTGTCTCCTTAAGATGATTTTAAGCAATATAATTTTCCACCATGTTTGTTTAATCTATGAAATTTTCTCGTGTCAAGAATCTGTATTGACAACCAGTCAAAGTAAGACTAAGAAAGATTGATTTCTTCTATTGTAACAGCACTGCTTACTAGGGGTGCACCGATAGAGATTTTGGGACATATACCGATAGCTGATTTTTAAGGAGGTATATCAGCTGATACCAATCCGATTTCCAGTACCCAGCCTGGCAAAGTGGAGAGCTGCCTCTAGCTGGTAAGTCTGGTGTGGTGGAAAGGGAGGAGGGAGGGAAGGGGTTGGGGAGGCAGATCAAGGCCTCTGCAGTGAGGGAGGGCATGGGGCTGGGGCAAATGCTAGCCACGGTGGGGCAGACATGGCACGGAGCCGCGAAGTGGGGGGGGGGCATGGCTTCTGCCAGTGCATGCTGCTCAGCCAGGAACCATTGGTCCAGCACTTGTCTACTCATCTGGCAGCTCCTGCAGCTGCTCCTGCCACTTGTCCAGGAGGTCAGGGGGAGGGGGTGTGCCACCAGAACTGCACGGGGTGGGTTGGGGCTGGGGCTGCACCAAGCTGTTTCTGGTGGGACGGGGCTG
>NW_017729032.1:69715982-69718302 GCF_001723915.1 Gavialis gangeticus
GGGGGGGGGGGGGTACTGCAGCCACAAATTTGCTGTAGCCCCTTCCCAGTGCAGCCGTGCCTTGCCAGGAACAGCTTGGTACAACCCCAGCCCGCACCATGCAGATCTGGGGGCACACACCCTCCACCTCCTGGACGAGTGGTGTGAGCAGTGGCAGGAGCCACCGCACAAGCAGGCAAGTGCCGGATGAGCCTCCGGACCAGCAGCTCCTGGACAAGCAGCGCACAGCGGTGGGAGCTGCCCCCCTTGGACAAGCTGCAGCACCGTGCCATGCCCACCCTGCCCTGACTGGGCAGCACTTTCCCCAGCCCCTGCCCCTGCCCCAGCCCCAACCCCACACCTCCCTCATTGCAGGGGCCTTGATCTGCCCCCACAGTTCCTTCCCTCCCTGCTCCCTTTCCACCACACCAGACTTACCAGCTGGAGGCAGCTCTCCAAGATGCGGGGCTGTGCTTCTCGCTGCTTGTGCTGTGCTGCAGCTGCACACATGCACGGGCCATTTATCAGCCAAATTATTGGCCTGATATGGCCAATTTCCAATATAGTAAATTTTCTTTATATCAGTGCCAATCCAGTATTGGACCGATGTATCAGTGCGCCTCTACTGCTTACTGTGCTGTAGCTACAGCCTTGATAATGCTACCATTGTACAGTACATCACTTTTGGAAGGAATTTGCATCTTGAGGATCAGAGTTTTCCTTAAGGTTTGTTACTATTTGAACTCAAACTAGAAGCTGCTATTTTCCCCAGTCCTAATTCTGTGTTTCTCTTTTGCTGCTGTCACCAGTTTTACGTGCATTATTCTGCAGAATGTTCAGTGAGCATCATAGGTGCACGTGTTTGTTATTCAGCTCTGTTTCACTGACAAAATAGCCTGCAGCAGCTCTTAGTTAGAAAGGACCAGTTCTCCTTCAGGCTTTGGCTCACCTTGAGCAGCTTGCGACTTTATCCTGTTCAGCTTGCCCTGCAGCCTCTTCCCTCTAATGGTCTGGAGTCCTCCTAGCCAGAAAGAAAGCAAAACAGACCAAAGACACCTGGGAACATCAGTGAACATTTTAAAAACAGGATTTCCACAGCATTATGAATAAAACTGGCAGACTACCACCATTAGTAATTTGTGGTGAATTAATTTAGGGGTCAGCAACATACATATCCAGCTTGTAGAGCCATTTGATCTGGTCTGCAGATGTGTAGCTTTGGCAGCATTCAGTGGTGGTGGGGGAGGACATCAACAGCTATCACTTTCCTATACCATCATGTAGAAAAGAACAAGCTATGGGCACTCTTCCCAATTCCACCATGGGGAAAACTGGTAGCAATGGATGCTTTGCCAGGGCTGCTGTAGGGAAAAATAATGGCAGCAGGGGGGGAGGGAGGGAAGCTACCTGAACTAGGTCACAAGAGCCCACGGCCTAAAAAGGTGGCTGACTTATGAATTAATGAGTTAACAGAGAACCATAGGTTCACTGTTTTATTCATCGTTCACAGGAATTTTGACAACTCATGGTTCATTCGTGAAAATAATCACATATCTGAAAAGTTTCAGACATTTTGGTAAAAGACATAGTCAAAACAAATAGTCTGCAAGCTGTCAATAGGCTGAACATATGCTCGTGAATGAGACATACAAAAATCAGGAATAATTTCTGAATGATAAGTGAAGAGGAAGAGGACTGTACTAAATATTAGATAGCTTATGGACCATATAATTCAACCAGTCAAAAGCATGTTCACTGAGGGAATTTACAGAAGTTACATTTTTTGTGTGATGAGGCCCCTGAAAACTCTACAGCTATAATGTAACAAACATTCACAGCTGCAGAGCAGCTACTGAAATGGCTGATCACATGAAAATTTAACCCTTGTCTGATGAGCAGGGATCCTGGTTTTCTCAGATTAAAAAAAAATTCCCAATTTTTGGTTTTAAAAAAAAAAGTAATGCCAAATCACATTTTTCCATGATTTAAATGAAATGCTATTATATATATTAGTGGTTTTCATTTAAAACACAGAAAAAATGTGGATTTGGGGTTACTGTTTTTAAACCAAAAATTGGGGTTTTTTTAAAATCTGAGAAAACCAGGGTCCTTGCTGAAGAAGTATCAGACAGGGGCACTCTAAAGCAGAGTACCTTAGCAACTATGTAGATGGGTTCCCTATGAGGGTTAATTTTGGGCAGTTTTGCCCACATCCCAGTGGCTTTGCATGTTTGGGCTGGGGTTCATGCTGGTGAGCACCATCCCAGCCCTGCCCTTGGGGCTGTCACAGGGAGGAGACAGAACCTTGGTCTCCTCCCTGTGCAATGGGGGAAGGGAGCCA
>NW_017729032.1:69718424-69728033 GCF_001723915.1 Gavialis gangeticus
GGGGCCCCCCCCCCCCCCAACTACCCAGATTGCAATCTTGGGGGTAGCTGGGTTGGGTTGGGTTCAGTGGTCTACTGTGGAGGCCCAGTTTGGCTCCCCACAAAACCCCAGCAGAGGTAGCTGAGGGGGAGCATACATGATAGGGGGGGCTCCCTTCTCCCACCGCATGTGGGCATCTTGGCTGTTGTGCCTGGAGCTGGGGTGGGGAGGGCAATAGAGCCCCCCTGTCTCACAGGCCTGACCTGCCTCTTCCCAAAACCCCATCAGGGGAAGTTGGGGGTGGCCACGTGGCAGGGGGGCTCCATCCCTCCCTCTTCCCCACCCAGCCATTGCTGACAGTTGCTAGTTGGTGGTGGGGAACAAGCAAGGAAGGGACCTTACGGTACATGGGCTTACCCTGCAGTAGCTGCCTGTGTGCACATTTTCCTTTGCCAGTGAAAGGCACCTTATCTTACTTTTATTGTGGAGTAACTCAGTGGGATCAGAGGGTGCAAAGAGGCAGTTACCACAGAGTTAAAACTGAAAGTTCAGACTCTAACCTACCTCTCAGTAGCTTGTTCGTAAAGATTTTTTCAGTAAGGTAAAGTGAACGTATCTAACGATTTTTTGGAGACATTACTGAGTGCTGGATTGGGCCCTTCAAGCTACTGGTTTGCCAGGCAAACATGAGACTGAAAAGGCTCTAAAGAACTCACTGCCATTGGTTACATAAGAAATGTTCATAAAAGACCTAAAATAACCTGAGATATGTGTTTTATCTCAACCAAAAAAAAATGCTTTCTTTACTGTAAGGGTCATACAATGACAGCTCTTACATATTGGGTTACCCGCTTTTTTTTCCAAATCATTTTTACTATCTGCAGTACATGGACACAGTGAGATTCACAAACAAAAGATGCTACCTTTGCGTAAAACTTCATGTTGTGACAGCAACTTAACAGCATCAAAGACATTACAGATGGAGCTTGACTCTCCACCTTCACTTCCATACTAGTGTGCTCAGGATATCACTTTTGTTCAAAACAAAGGTGTTATCCATAACTTTTCAATTCTGTTCATTTCCCAGTTTGTGCTCATTCTTTAAACCATTCTTCGGTATTTTTTCCTTCATCTAGGGATAAATTTAACAGGAGATTGTTTCCTCAAAACTCACAACATCAATTAATTTTTAAGTTTTTTTAACATTCTTACACAGTCTTAAATGTATTCTTTCAATTGATGCCTGCGTACTGAGGAGGCTGTGTAGGCACTGATAAGACCTATTTTGTGAAGGTTTTTCAGCCAGAGGCAATACATCTGACAGGTTCATACATGGCACTGTTAATTCAGTCAACAAGAATTCAGGTTAGTTGAAATGGTGCGCAACTAAAATGGGACTGGAGATCCAGTTGTAGGTGTACAGGACCTTCATGTAAATTTTAGTTGTGATCTGTTGTTTTGAGATAATGCTTTGAAAGAAACCTTTAATGACTTTTTTGCCCCCTCTTGCAGCACTTAATGAACTGTTTGTGGACCCTACATTCAATGACATCAAGTCTCAAGATGTTACTAATATATTAGTTAACACATTCTTAGCTGAAGAAGTCAAAGAGCAACAAAAGGATTGATAAAACAATGGCTGCAGGTAAATATTTGTACTCTGCAATATTCATGAAAAATATCATTAATAACCTAATATTGTTTGCCTGGAAAGCATTAGTTTTGATGGATGTTTGTGTTCAGGGGGAACTTAATGATAATTCACTGAGAGAAATCAGATTGATTTGAGCTCTTCTTATCTAAGTACCTAAGTAATGTTAAGATTTCTGTCATAAACTGTTTTTAATGAAAAATGTGTCCTGCCTTTGTCTGTTTTGAAGCCTTAGAGGAGAGGTGTTCAACCTATCTGGTTCCAATAGCCAAATGAGTACTGCAGGACTAGTCTGCTGGCCAGATCCCATATATGTAGTTTGTCTGGCAGCCAGGATCAGTGTGAGGGTTTAATCTACAATTGTGATCTCATGTGCCGGCCCAACCCTACACACCAGATCTGACTGTGTGCTGGCCTGACCCTGCACATGGCTCAACCCTGCATACCAGATATGGTGGTACACTAGCTCCACCCTGAGAATGCACACTGGTGGGTGCATCTAGTGCACAGGGTCACATCATCTGGCCTGTGGGGCACCCTGCAGGTCCAGGAATTTGGCAGCAGGGGGAGAGCAATCCAGGAATTTGGCAGCAGGGGGAGAGCTCCCACTGTTCCCCCACCTCCAAATTTCCAGACCCATGGGGAGACCCATGGGCCTGATCTAGCCTGAATACCAGAGGTTGAACAGTGAGAACCATTATCCCTAGGACCTTGTTACACTGTAATTTTAGGTACCTTCTTTTAGGCAGTTTGGGCAGCAGCAGGAGATACTGCAGCTGCCAAGTGTCCAGGGCTGCGGCGCTCATTTTGCCCAGTGGGAGCAGTGAGCCAGTCCTGCACCTAGCTCCTCGTTCTGCCCCAGCTCACCCAGCCTCTAGTGACAGTCAAAGATAGTTTTGCATCCTAAGGTGTGACTGCTCCACTAAGCCGAACAACACGAAGCCTATTAGCATTTGTGCAGCTTATAGCATAAGGTGGAACAAGGCCCGCAGAGTCTTTACTTCCACAGAGTATTTGCTACTGATTAGATAGAATTAAATGATAAGCCCAATTGAACAGAACAATATCTTCGTTTATTGCTGATCCTTGCCTTCCATCTGCTTAAGTAACATGAATCACACTAACAAAAAATCTTATCATTTTTTGCTTTCATTGAGGTTTCCTTTTTTTAAAACCTTGCAACATGTTGATTTTTAAACTCAGATTTGGATTCTTTTCCGACAGCTGCTGACGGTTTGGGAAGTATTGCTATAGACACCACGCAACTTAACATGTCAGTCACTGATCCAACAGCTTGGGCTACTGCTATGAATAACCTGGGGATGGTTCCAGTAGGATTAGCAGGACAACAGCTTGTGACGGGTAAGATTTTGGTAAAGGTTTGCTGTGCAAGTCTCTGGATTTTTATGCTCTTCTATAAAACATCTGAAAACCTTTCTGAAGACATGTATTTGTATATTCTGAGAACAAATTCTGTAGGAGCAAAGCTTCTCTGATTAATATTGCATGCTATGTATTAGTCTCCATGTATAATATGTACATAATCCATACTGTATTTTAACCTTGTGAAACAGCCAGAATTCTTTGGGGAAATTAGAGTGCTAAACCATCGATCTCCAGGCTCTGTACTGGGTCAAGGCCTGGGGGAGGGTCACATATGGGATATATTTAGTCCTTGAGAAAAAAGGGCTGATAGTCTTTTCTAGTAGCTTTTCTTGAGGTTCTGCCAAGGAATAGCATGGGCACTGGCTGCAACCTCCTGACTGGAGGAAGATTGTTGTTATGCTGACAAAAGAAAAGTGCAGATAAAAATAGATGCTGAAAAAAATGTGAATCTCTTGCTCTCCACGTCAACTGATACCGTTTGCTGAGTGTAAAACAGAAGCCCTCCCATCATGCTTCTGCTGTTTTATACTTCCATAAATCAATTTTCAGGGGCTAATATCATTTGACTTTATTTCATTTACAGCTTATGAGAGCTCTGAAATGGATCCCTTAATCTTTCCAACAATAATACACAGAATGCTTTGCACATTAGAAATATTTCAGGTTCAACCTGCTCACACTAAAGTCTACATACATTTCCCAATTGATTTTACAAGGAGCTGGACTGGCTGGCATTGAATAAGATTCAGAGCCCTCCCATGAAGTAGATATGGTGAGCCAGGTTCCCAGCTGTCATAATTCAGCAGAGGTCTGGGTCTGCCTCATCATGGAGTTGTGAAGTTTAAATTTGGTCAAATGCATTCCCTTCTGAATGGAATTAAGCTAGCGTATGGCAGCTGACAGTCTGGCTCAGAATTAGTTCTTGTGCAGAAGGGTGACAGTGAGTTGGTCCAGATCAGGAGTACAGTCGGTGCAGATCATGAGTGGATTCCAAGTCCTTGTTCTCACCATTAGCTATCCAACATTCCCACTATACAACCTTATCCTGTTTCAGACACTTTCTCCTTTTACTGCATTGGTGCTGAGGTCTGTAGATAAGCCAGAGGGCTACACGGTAGTCTGAGCAGTACAGCATTTGAGAGAGCAGCATATTAAATTAATGCTTGTGAAATGTATAGGCAGGAACAGGGTGCATCGTATAGATTCCTCTCCCTGAAGCCAATGGAAATTGCATTCTTCCACTTTTCTGATTTTCAGGGTTCTGCCTATATGGAACCTAGAACAATCCTGCAATTTTGGAATTAATTGGATATGATGATTTAGAGCTACTGCATGACAGACAGACCAAAAGACTAATAAAGAAATGCCATCAAGATGAGGACAGGGCCTCAAACATATTCTTCCCTCCAAAACAAACAATTAAAATTCCCTTTAAATTTATTTTACTAAACTTTGACAGAATTATCTCCAAATCTAGAAATGATTTGTTTTGACTTCAGAGGCAGATGTTCTTCTGCTTCCCTTAATCAGTGCTGCAGTTGTACTTTAGGCCATCAATTCATGTGCCCCCTCTTTCCGTGGCTCCAGCTTTTGTGCAAATTCTGCCCTCAGCTTCTCATCTGCAGTCAGTGAATCACTAAGGCAAAGATATTTCACAGGCAGAAATTTGTATAATTCCTTTGTTGGAGGATCCCAGAGATTTCACTATCACCCTGATTGTTATTCTGTTTGCCTTCTTAACTATTGAGTAAATGTGAAATAAGTAAAAAAATATTTATGACTTAAGAGGAACATTTCCTTATTTCTGTTTAGGAATAGAACAGTTCCCTTTTCTCATCCACTTTGCTTTTCACTGTATAAAACATTGTATTATGTACATCCTCTGGTAAATTCATGCTTTGGCATTTTAGGGTGAAGTCGCATGTTATTTTTGACTGTACTAAGGGCACTTAAAATGTGAGCGTCTGCAGGTTAAAGCTTGTTAACTTGTGCTAAGTGTCCTCTAAGCATCTCAAACTTATGCCACTTCAGGCAAGGGTTAACTTTGGCCCATGCTCAAGTTAGTGTAACTTTACTTTGCTCCACGGAGATCAAACAAGCAATTTGCAGTCCTCCCAGCCCTCCCCAACCCAGAGCAGGTGTCTAACACTTAGCTATGCCCCTGCTCACCAGCCCTCTAGTGGCAAGTGAGAGTTGTGTAGGCAAGAGCGCTTTTTTGAAAATTTAGGCAAAATACAGACATTTGGGGAGGTTAAATTGGGTTCAGAATGACCACCCAATTTAAATTAAGCTCGTCCCAGTGCTGACCTTACACTTACAGACCCAGTCTCAGTGCCCAGAAATCAATCTAAACCTGTAACTGAAGTTCCATGCATACAAATGGTCTAGAAAGTGCAGAACCTGGTTTAAGATAAACTTGGATTGATGTAGTATAAAACTTACTTGATTTAGGTCAAACCAGTGCATGGAACTTTTATACACTTTCCCTGTGCATCCTTGGGGCTGGGAAAACCCAGTCACTGGCCTCAGCCCTGGGGCTGTACTTTTCATGTCCCCTTCTGCACTGGGCTGTTTTTTGGTCCCTGGTCCCTTGCTCCCCTTCCCCCCTCCCATTTCTGCAAGCTGCTTTTATCAGTGTTCACCACTGCCAGAGCTGAACAAGTATGGGGGGATGATAACAGTGGGAGGATGAACAGGGGTGTAGGTTCACCAGGGTCATTGGGGGGTGCAAAATAGCCTGTGATTTCCCCCAAGCTGCCCTGAAGCTCCTGCAAGCACCCTGATCCTATCAGACACTTCCAGACCCTGGCAACATCCCACAGATCATGCCTTCCCCTGATCCCATCCGTGAGTCACGCCTGCCCCTCCCCCACTCCACCTGTGGGTCATACCTGACCCCCTACCTCACCCATGGGTTGCATGTGCCCCTCCACACCACCCACGGGTTGCACATGCCTTCCCATCCCCTGGTGGACCCCAGATACCCCACTGCTAGGTCTTCTGTCCCAACTTACCTGATATCAGGCAGCAATTTGGAATCGATATAACCACCCCTGATGTCAGTACATAGCCTTAATGTAAAGCAGCTCACAGCACATTCTAACTTTACCACCACATAACATTCAGCAGATTTAGTATGGTAAGTTAACATGTAACTTCACCCTTACATTTTTCCCTATGATTTATAAATTTTTGACAGTTTTCACCACGGCAGATCCATGATTTTTGCAACAATTCACCATGAAAAGAATTACAGCCATATTTCATTATAGTACATTTGCTGTACCTGCATTGAACTACAATTTACGTCCACTGTATTGGCCTAAGTGTTGAAATAATCTTTAATCCTTCCTGACTCTATTGTTTATTGTT
This sequence comes from Gavialis gangeticus, assembly GCF_001723915.1. Taxonomy (NCBI): domain Eukaryota; kingdom Metazoa; phylum Chordata; order Crocodylia; family Gavialidae; genus Gavialis; species Gavialis gangeticus. The sequence goes on from NW_017729032.1 coordinate 69,724,813, forward strand.
TTTATTAATCCTACAAACAGAGTAGACTTCTTTAGCATTCAAATATTGCTTTCTGTACCCTTCATTTTGCCTTCAGAGCAGCGTTCCTCCTCTGCTGTTCCTACATTTGATCTGCTAAAAGTTTTTAAAGTGTTTTACTCATTTTTCTTCAATTGGTATTAATGTAAATGTAGTGCAGTAGTTTGGACCTTCTGGCCTGTGGTAGAATTGTGCTGATCACCTTGCAGTCTGCAGGGCTCTCTCCTGAACTGAGTTTGTAGAAGTGACAGCTCAAGCTTCTGCAATATCTGGCCAATATTCTTAAAACAGTCTGGGATGTAGGCTGTCTGTTCTTGGTGACTAATCAATTTTAAGCACTGCTAACCTTTTAATACCAGTTTAGATGTTATCTATACTCTATTTAATTCTTTATCTCCTAGTGCTGTAAAATTGGATTTTTGATCTGGGAAGATGTCAGAGCCTTTCATTTGTAAAGTTGGATTCTTGTTAATAAATGTATAGTGTCTCTTGTTTCCTATATCCTTTGCTTCTACATCATGTTACTCAGAAAGCTTCCTCGATAATATTTGGCAACCGCACTACACGTGAGTGAATGTATCCATTCAGACATTATTTGTGTACAATCTTTGCAAAGAACGATAATTTAATAATGCATTTTAGTTAAATTGTTCAAGTTTGATGTGGCGTACTAATGGATAAATAGGCCTTTTCATTTTAAACCTCATCTTTCCAATAAGTTATGTACTTAAAAAAAAAAATTAATTACCTTTTGGGGTGAAATTTCTCATGCCTAGTCTGAGCCCAGAGGTAAAAAAATTCTTGAAAGTTTCGAGAAATCTGCTAAACAGCTTTTGAATTATCCAAGTGTTAAAAGTAGTATTTTCTGTGCTATAAGACTTTGAGAAATACTTTCTGGGGAAATACATCCTTTAATATTTCTTTCTTTCTTTTTTTTTTTTTTTACTGTTTGTTGTATTTACAGGGATATTGGGACAGGGTAATAATCTCAAATCAGAGAGGGTTTTAGCTTAGTTTTGTAGTGGGAATTTTGCAGGGTCATTTTAGCTGAATATTGTCCTCATGTTCGCATTTGTCTCAGCACTTGGCATCAGATCACCCTGTTTTTTTTAAAGAAGACAGGCTGCCTGATGATCAATTTATTTTTCTTTCTTTCTGATTGTTTTTCCCCTGAGTCATCATGTAGTAAAGTATGAAGTAGTTTTGAAATTCTTTTATCACAAGTGATTTTGAAAGTTTAGACTAGTGGTATCAAACCTGCACCAGGCTGGATCTGGACAGTGGTTCTCCTCCCAAGCTGGATCTGCAGGGGCAGTGGCTGCAAAGGCAGCTGGATCTGGCAATGGCAGGGCCAAGCACTGGCAGATTGGGGTCCAGTATGGCAGGGTGAGTTTGCCTGTGTCACAGCTCTTGCTCACGCCCTCTGCCATCAATGGCCATGTCCAGCAGGGCCCAGAAACTCCAAATTCTGCAGCATGCCATGCTGTCTCTAGTCATGCTGCCAGCTTCTAGTAGTCCTCTAATAGCCCAATGGGCCACATGGAACAGCTCTGGGGGGAATATGTTTGACATCCCTGGTTTAGACTTTTGATTAACAAACATTTCCTATTAAGTGAATCTAAGATGGCAGGTAGGCAAAAGTTTTGATATATAAATAAAAGTGAGGATTGCTACAGGTGTGTAAAAGTCACAAGCCTTCTAGACTTCTTTCAGCTAATCTTTACTGTACAGCATGCACAAGCAAAAAGCACAAGTTCAGACATTTCTGAAGAGAGCTTGATTCAGAGTTGAAGACTTCTGTTGCATGCTGTCCTATTAGTTAAACTGTCTGCCTGAAAACTGATGCCCTCTATACATCAATATAACGAATACGTGGGGTAACAGTAATGCAGGCTTCCCTGCATCAGTCCCACTATGAACCTCAAACCAGGAAATGGACATTTACTGCAGTCCCCAGTCTTGATTTTTCCTTAGTCAGCCTTTGACTAGTGATATAGAAGCAGTGGTAAATCAAGAGACCACTGACAGTTTTGAAACCTAGCATCTGGTGTACCAAAAGGTGTAGAAATATCTTATGCCATTTAAAGGCTGGGTTTATTATGCCTTAAGACATGTGTTTTAGGCACTATAGGTTGTGAAATATTAGATACTAAAAGCAAGTCTCTGATTTATCCTCTTTCTTTTTAGTCCCACACTTGATTTCTGACCAGATTTCAGAGGAACATAGAAACTGTCATAGTGAATCAGACCACCTACTTTGGTATCCTGCCTTTGATAGTGTTCAGAGGTTCATGCTGTACAGTAGGCATGTATGGGATAATCAGGGGTCCTTTTCATCTCTGAATCATAAAGCAAAAGGTTTACTATGCTTTCCAAAATTTTATTAGCTCACATTCTCCAATTCTTTGGAATAACGGTGGAATACATAACCAGGGCTAGAACTCTAGGGCTAGGGACAGACACTCAAAAAGCCTGAGCCTGATTTGATTTAATCTTTGCAGGTTAGTCTAACCTGGCTAGGCTAAATTGGTTTCTAAGTATACAAGCATCCCCTCTGGACTGAAGAAATGCAAGCACGTGCCTGCAGTGGCTCAGGCTAGAAGTCAGGGGAGGTGGGGCAGGGTGCTAGAGCAGCCCTCCCTTCCCTTCTACAGTGCTAAGATCAGGTGGGGCATGGCCTGGCCCCAGCAGGATGCTCAGATTAGGGAGCTGTTCCCCTTCCCCCCATTGCTATTGATAACAGCACTGAGTTGCACAGCAGGGAATTACACGGGGAGTTGTTAGTATTAATTACCACATCAAACAAAACAACAACCTTTCTCATTAGTTCAAGCTCCTCTTTACCACCTTTTTCCAAGGAAGGAATGGAGGGACAGTACCAGCTACCTGTTGATTAGCTCCAACAAGCCCTAAGCCAACACTGTTCTGTTTGCCTCTTCCACTTTCCCACAGCACAGACCATAGCTAGCATGTGGTATGCTAGCTAATTCTGAGAGGTGCCTGTGTAAGGCAGAGGGGAGGGGGGAATCCCTGCTTGAGCAGGGGGAAGCCAGGTAGATGCCTGTAGTCTCTGCCAGAGCTCCAGCCAGACAGCAGAAGTGCGGGGCCAGCTCTGCTGTGGAGCAGAGAACATGCTGGGATGCTGGGGGACTGTGATTTAACTCAAACCAGGAAGGGGTCTGGGACAGACATTGCATAAACCA
>NW_017729032.1:69728166-69733779 GCF_001723915.1 Gavialis gangeticus
CTTAAACCAGTTTATGTGTAATGTCTGTCCCTAGCCTAGGAAAGCAGCTTGGTGTTCTAGGTTCCAAATGTTATAAAATATTTTACTACGTAATATGAATCACCATTGCCATTCTGTCATGGAAATGTGTTTGCCCACTCCACGCCCCGATGGGCTTAAAGATCACTTAATCCAATAAATTTATTTTGGAAGAAATGAGAAGCAGATTCAAGTGCTGTTTGCAAACATGAAAAGTGGACTCAGCTAGTCTCTGACTTAAAAAATTCCCTCAGTCTTCTGCCATGTCAAAGAGGCCATGAGGCCTCACTCCTCTTCTACAATGTGGTTGTCGAAGCATGACCACTAAATTGATTCTGGACCACAAAGCATTTTTTGTGAGGTCAAGTAATACTGTTTTACTAATTTACATGTTATTGAAGCAATTAACTCCTTATTTTGATTTTGTACTATTTTTGTAAATTGAATGAAGGGGGGGGAAGAAAGAAAAAGAGATTTAATAATCATGGCAAAATGATCATGCCTAGCAATTCCCCCAGAGAAGGATAATATAGAGTGAGCACTATTGAAGAGCCTGAGAGGAGGTGACTTGACCTGCACAGCTGGCCAGAATGCTATCCCCCATCCCAATGGATTCACTTCTTTTTCTTATGTGGTATCTCCATTACTTGAAGTTTGTGGTCATCAGTGGCCACTGTATATGTTCCTCAGCTATTCTCTCTCCAGATGATCAATTCCTTTATTCAGCCCACAGTATTATATTGTTCATCCAAGATCTCCTTTTTCTATTTGCATTTGCTGTTCTGCTGTCACCTTTGTCTTCCACTACCTGTAAAGAGGCATTGCTATGACTGAAACATTCTCAGTGAAAGGCATTTTTCTTTTCATAAGGTCCTTGTTTAATACTAACATCCAATCTGTTCACTGGCTACATGGTCCATCCATAGGAGGTTTCAAATTCTTTTTGTTTTTGTAGCACCATAACTTAAAACATTGAATTTTCTTTACAAAAGATGGTTTTGAGCATCCAGGTTTCACAACCATACTTTAACACATACCAGATGTATGTTTTTAAGACGATAAACTTCTGATGAAAATACTGTGCACCCTCCTGCTCATATCTTGCTGATTGCAGTGAGCTTTATTTGGACAGGAATACAGCAGTCTACTGACACCACGTTTAAATGAGCTAAGCTACAGAGCAGAAGACCCCAAAGGAACACTACAGAAAATAAATGAGTATAGTTTTCTTTTTCTATTCCAGTTCTGCAACTTTACAATCATTATTCTGGAAATGTTCAGTTTTATTAAAGGGGAGGAAGAGCAAGCATTGACAGTGTCTATTTCCCAAATAGCCGATGAGGATAATCAAAGGAAAGAGGCACAAAATGTACCCTAAAGGAGTATAGAAATATAAAGCCTCCATACTACTAAAACTATTTTTACATTGTCAAGAACTGAAACAGCATTAGGAATGAAAGAGAAGAGGTACTGTCATAATCCCAATATGTAGAATTACTGGAAACCTCACTAAAGAAATTTCCCCGTATTAGTGTAACTGGTTGGTTTTTTCATTGACCTGAAAAGCACCTGCCGAGTTAATCACAGTTTCTGTCATGTGAGTGTTACTCAAGGAGGCTTCACACCAGGAGACTTTAAAGTACTAAGAACAAACACAGCTAGGTTACAAAAAGAGAGAAAGGTCCAAAGGGAGGGAAAATGTGGCTGAGAAAGTAAGTGCCTTTGACACGCTATTCAGTGTAAAGTGTACCTCTTAGGTCATGTGAAGTATGTCCTCTATATTAGTCCTTAATTGAGGTTAAGGATAAAGACAATGATTAAAATTAGTCAAGCACTCAAATATGAGCTTTGTGGTTTGTTTTATATTGAAACTTTGTTAACAGGGGCTGAATGGCCCAAAAGACCAAGATGAGAGGGTCAAGCAAGGGCATCTCAGCACATTTGTCAGTTGAAGGGTCAAATTTAGCCCCAAGCCCCAAACTGTGTATTTTTGAACTATGCTGCCCTACACTTTTCTGCTGTTTTTTACTAGTTTGTGTCAAGACAGTTTAAACTCTTTTTGGGGGAAGGAAAATATTTGGTAGAGCTCTCTCATTATAAACTATCAGGTACATTTATGATGCCACATAAAAATATTTTTTAAATTCCAGTCTGCTATTATTTACAACACAAGAATTCTGGGTTGGGGTTTTTTTGCTAAATAAAAAATAAGTTATATAGAAAAAAACTTCTATTTTATGTTGAGGATTTATAAATATTTTTTTTCATTCTTAGCATCATTTGGGGAAATGTCTCTTTCAATTTAAATTTTTATCCTATGTTTTTTACACTCTTAATTTAAAAAAACAGTAAACTAACAACCCCCACCCCAACCAATCACCAGCTTCACCACCACCACTGCATAAAATAAGATAGCATGCTGATTGTGATAGCTTCATACCAGACATTCATAATGGAATACAGATTAATTACAGGAAAGAAGTCTGTAGGTTTCTAGCCTCCTTAAGGTGAAATAAAGTACTGGTTAAGCCAATGCTTTGCTAATATGGTTTTGTTTTAGATAAATAATGGATTTACCTCACTTTCTTAACAGTTTCCATGCTTTTGTGGTAGTAAATGTGCTACATCACCAGCAGAGTACATAAAGGTAGTGTTTTAGTGAACATGAATTCACCAGGACTGCTTTTAATGGATTTAATGGAGAGAAAAATAAAATGTAGCATATCAATTATACTGAAATACTCCCTACCATATATTTAGATTTTGTTCTAAAATATTAAAAGCTACAGTATTACCATGGTTTCATTAACTTTGATATAATATCTTGTACAATAATGAGGCAGGCAAACTCAGAGTCACTGTTTTCCACTGATAAGGAACATAAGGAATTTTACTGGAAAAAAAGCCATCTTGAACCTAAATGCTTTTTAATTAATCTTCCTATTCTCCTCACCACATTATGTATCATTTGTATTAGGAAACTGTTTTAAGGGCAGTGCCTTATATTAGACAGTGCCTTATACTAGGCAGTGCACAAACATGTAAGAGTCAGGCCCCTGCTACATGTTACACATAAGGAGTGATTAACCAGTTAATTACTCCTTAAATTTTAACCTGGGCACATGTTCAATCATGCCATGATAAAATAAGGAATAAGCCACAAAATTATTCCAAAAAAATGTGTGATAACTTTATGGCTAGGTCCTGTCATGCGATTAATTGAACTTATGGCTGGGTGTGCCCCCTGGCTGGTAGCCCTGTTAGCTGATGGGACTTCCAGCCATGGGGGCACACTGTGCTCTCCAACAGCGGGGAGCCCCATCAGCTGAGCCTGAAGCTGATCCTGGCTCCCAGCAATGGGGGCACATGGCTGCAGATGGGAGCCTGTAGCTGGCCTGGGCTCCCATGCATGGGAATGCACCAAGCACCCCTGCAGCTTGGAGACAGAGTCAGCTGACGGGGCTCCCAGCTGCAGGAGCACTTGGTGCACCGCCACAGCTAGGAACCACATCGGCTAAAGGGACTCCCAGCCATGAAGCTTGCTACTTGGCACACAATCACAATTCCGGGCTCCCCCTGCACTGGCAATAAGGTGTGATGGGGTCTGATGTGCAATCCCACAATCACTTCTTCTGCCATGCATGTATGGCATGGCAGGAAGTGCAGTTGTGCATCAGATCCCATCATGCCTTTACCTGTATGTCTGGAGGAGCTCTCAGTCTTTGGCCAAGTACTAACAATCTAAGTTCAAGGCAGTAAGCAAGGAGATAAAAAAGGTGAAGGGACACAAGAAAAAAATTAGACAAGTTGTTGTGGAAAGCAGCAGTTAAGTAGAGAAGCTGCATAAGTGTTTTCTGTTTTGTTTTGTAGGTGTTAAGGAATGAAATAGTTGTTAGGTGGGATTTGATGGAGGGCAATAAGAGAGAAAAAGATGCTTTGCAGGTATTTAGAAGGAGCTCCTTGTAGCCTGGGAGAAAGCACAACCATGCCTGTTGGAAAACTTTTAAATGAGTAATCAAGATGGGCATAATTTACAGAACAAAGATCGGGATTAAGATTTTGACATCATAGAGAAGGTGAGGTGATGATAGGCATGCTTCATGTCTCATTAATAATATATTCCTGCTCTATAACCTATTTCACCAGAGAATAAAGTATGAAATAATTATGGCCAGCTCCCCTGTTCACTATACATTTCCTAATATTTAGATTTTTTGTCATTAGAGAGGTATTTATCAATTTTGTTTATCCTTTTCAGATTTTATAGGGCTAGTCTTAGGCATAAATTATGCATTTGCAGGATTGGGCCTTTACATAGATGTGGTCCACAGGACCTTCTTGTGTGGGACAAATTTGACACTTAAGCTATTTCAAGCCTTATTTTTTAACCTTTACAATTTTTATATAAAATATTTTAAAGCTTCTTATTCCAAAGAGGGAAACAGTAAAAAGAAAACAACAAATATTACAAAAACAATAAACCCCCAAATGAGGAGGTCAGGAGAGAGAAGCATGGCCAGTTTGAAATTACTCCTAATACCCAGGGCCAGATTCTGAAAGCGATTGAGATGCCCCTTTCAGTGTAGCCCATAATGCCTATTTCTACATGAAAAACTAACTTCTGCTCTTCAACGGACTAAATTCCAGGCAGTTGTCCATTTTTCCCTTAACTGAACTAAAAAGACTTCTCTTTTTAGCAGCCAACCTAGAACCTGGAGGGAACATCATGGGTTGCAGGAGCAAATAGCTTGAAGGATGCACCTGGAAAGTCAGTGTTGTGTGCAGATGGCTAGGAATTGAAGCTGCAGCTGGAACAGCTCTTGGAATAGCTGATTTTAATTAGAGTGGGGTCCTTTCTTGCTATTAGCCAGAACTTGGTGTATGAAACGGTCTTGACTGAAAGTTCATTCTCGTTACTCAGTACCCCTGTAAAATAAAATACCTACTTCAGTTTTGCCTACATATGTTGCCTTTTAACTCTATGTCCCTTCATTCCATTCTGTCTAATTACCTCAAGCAGATAATAAAGCTTAATTTTATAATAAACCTTAGCTAGTTCAGGCATGTCACCACTGATTTATCAACTCCCCAAACTAAAGACTTTCAGTCTCAAGACTAAAAGCATTTCTGGCTATAGTTCCAGGTATTTGTGCTGAGTTTTGAATCAAAATACATCTTAGAAGACACAGGTTATATTTTTAATAAATACAAGATATACATATTTCATGGTTTTTAAAATCAAATTGGAATTTATTTTAGAATTAGGGCAAAACAGACCAGCCTAAGCATGCAGAAGATTCTTGACCAGTACTTATGACATGAACAGCCCTAGTGGAGCCAATGGGGCTGCTCACATGACAAAAGACTAGGGCTGGCAAGCCTGCCAATTGATTGCATATTTTTTGACCAGTCAAAGACTATAGCAATTTTACAAAAAAAAAAACCTACTTTTTTTGTCGTTTTCTTGACAGAAATATGATTTTTTTTATTATTTTGGACACATTTTGTAATGGAAAATTTGTGCTTTCTTCTGCATATTATTTGAACCTATTGGCAATTTTTTTTTTTTTTCCAGTAACCCAAGATCAAAAGCAG
>NW_017729032.1:69733790-69736433 GCF_001723915.1 Gavialis gangeticus
TTTTTTTTTTTTTTTTTTTTTACAATTTTTGACCAATATCTGGCCAATTGCTTGAACTTAATCTGACCAGTCAAATGGCCACTTATTGGTCAAATACCAGGTTGTACAAAAGACAGCTCATGTGACCTAGTTGCTAGTTGGCCCTAAGAATATGAATCTCCGTGAAAGGTCAATGTATTTTTTTGTGTAACAAACTGCATCAGTGATGCCTCACAAGATGGCAGGCAGTGCTACATACAGATGCACACTTTGGAAATGTGAAGGTGCAATGCAAGGAAAACAAAGTAATAACCACATAGTGTACCTTTGAGACTGCCTCTCTTCTCATGTGTTACCTCAGCAGCAGTTGAGCTCAGCTGGGACATTTGAGCTTGCTGTCCTTTGAAGTGCGCATCTAGGGGATTGAGGTTGGAAATTCTCAGTAGAGGGCTTTTTTACTGTAACTCCTTTGACTACTAACTAACAGTTGTGTTCTTTCTGCGGTGCTTACTGCCACTCCATTCCCCTGATCTCGAGTTTCCTATCAACAGAGCAACGGGGAAGGTTTGAATACAATCTTACTTTCCAGTGCAGCATATATTTCCTAAGGAGAATTAGCACCTTGCAGCTACAGGGAATAGCAACAAAAAAAGCATTACGCTGTTCTAAGAGTCTCATACAGAGACATTGTATGAGACTCACTTAATTTTATATTCTGTCCTACTGTTAGTTTATTATACTGGTCCTCTTTTCTTATATCTGCTCACAGTGAGTTACTGCCTTATTTTTTCACTGTTTCCTAAATCCTTTTCCTTATTAGAAGTCTGCAAGATTGTTAGATTTAACAGACGCTCCATAGGTTGGTTTCTTGCTATGAGGTAAAAGGCTTTACATTTTTTTACATTGAATTGCATTGGACTTCTGCAGGTCCAGTCCCCTAAGTGATTCAAATGTGTTGGAGCTTGATCACATTGCTTCTTATTATTTGCTGAGATTCTCATTTTTGTTTCATCTGTAACCTTTGAGTTCTTGTTTTTATGATGCATCCACATTTGTATGCAGTAAATTAGAAGCAAAAGAAGTCTTTTGGAGTACTCTACTTCCCTCATAATATATTTACAATTGGAAAATGACAAAACTGCTGTTAAAATGTAATTCTGTTATAAAAATAATGCCAGAGGCTCCATTTTTATTGTGTCCCAATGACACCATGTAAAATGGTTTCAGGTTACAAGTACAGCAAACTTATTTGGGAGCTAAAGGATAACTTGTATTCTGTCTGTCTGTTTTCTTCATCAGTAAAAAGCAAGTAATAACATTTTGTTTTTGGAACCCTCATAGTCTCCCCTGGGGTTCCAGAGGTGTAAATAAAAGGAGATTTTGATTCTGCCAATTGACTGAGTTTGCAATTCTGCTGGCGACACATGAACCAGAATAAAACCCAGTTTTACTTCTCTCAACTATATTACCTCTGCAGAGCCAGTGGGAATAAAACATTGTAAAAACTTTTATTTTTGTGACTAAAATAAACAGAAGTGGCTGTGAACACATAAGCCAGATGAGGGCTGGCTCTTGCACAAAAACCTTTCAAATCTGCTCTTGCCCAATATCCCTGCCTTCTTCCTTCCCAGGGCTCAGCCCAGCTGAAATCCACGTACTACTTTGAGCAAAAGCTCCAGGTACCCTAAATGGAGTAGAGAAGAGGCAGGATCATGGCCAGATCCTCTGTTAGTCATGCACACATGCATGCACTCTGCAAGGAAGTGAATTCTGTATACTCCTAAGAGCTGGTTCAGGCAGTGTATTCTTTCTGTTAATGCAGTGCTCTCAGTTCAGGCCTGTGCATTACTTTCAGAATTGGGCCCACAAGGAGTAGATCTCATGAGTCAGAAGAAACCATTTTGACAGTCATTTTTGCAGGGTAGAGTCACTGTTTGAGCTAGTTTCATGCCCAGTACTCTCTACTTCCTCTTCTATGACTCTTAGTCATTAATCTCTACTGTGAAAACTTGAAAATGCTTTTGGAAACCTAAACAAATGTTCTGCTTCCACAATTACTTCCCTTGTCATTTTCAACAATATTGTCTTCAAAAAGAATTTCAACAGAATAGTTAAGCTTGACTTCTCATCCCTTCCCCATCATCCTTTTAATCCTCCTTGTTCAGCTTTAATCAAATTTGACTTTTGTGGGTCCCTTCCTCTATACCTCTTAAAACCCTTTTTTCCCAACTTGTGCCTTGCAGTCAGTTTAACTCCTAAATTAAGGCTTAGGCATGTTTGATCATTTTACCCTTGGTATCATAGGCATATACACTCACTTGAATTTGTATGTGGAATAGGTGGGGGAGATATCACAACTATTTTATAATATGACCTGCCTAAATTACACCGATCATTCCAAATTGTTTCCCTGATCTCTTTTTAGTATATTTTCCATAGAAGCTGAATTCAAGGCCAAACATTCTTTTTGTTTTATGAAGTTTCCCAAATATCCAGTTAAGGCAAAGAACTATTTCTCTGGAATTATATTAATTTTGGCATAGTTGGGACTGATCTGTAAAGTCATAACTGAGCTTCCAGAGTAAAGGGGTGTTGGTTATAGCCGTTTTAGTCTAAGGACATTAGCAGACAAGGTTCTTCAGGTAAATGTGATATCTTGTATTA
>NW_017729032.1:69741433-69742955 GCF_001723915.1 Gavialis gangeticus
TCCCAAATATCCAGTTAAGGCAAAGAACTATTTCTCTGGAATTATATTAATTTTGGCATAGTTGGGACTGATCTGTAAAGTCATAACTGAGCTTCCAGAGTAAAGGGGTGTTGGTTATAGCCGTTTTAGTCTAAGGACATTAGCAGACAAGGTTCTTCAGGTAAATGTGATATCTTGTATTAGACCAACTAAAAAGTTGGAAAAATTGTTCTTTGCAAGCTTTTGGACACAAACACCCTTCGCCAGGCATAGGGAGAGTATGCTGGTGTTTACGTGCTGATGTTTGTGTGCACACAGGCTAAAGCCAGACATTCAAAAAGCCTGAGCCTGAATTGGGTCAATCTTTGCAGGTTAGTCTAACCTGGATAGGCTGAGCTGGTCTGTAACTGTAAAGACATCTCCTCTGGACTGAAGAAATGCAGGCACGTGCCTGTAGTGGCTCAGGATAGAAGCTGGCGGACACTAGAACAGCCCTCCCTTCCCTTCCAAAGTGCTGAGTGGGGAGGGGGGGTGAGGGGCATGGCCAGGCCCCAACAGGATGCTCTGATTAGGGAGGGGGGGTCCCCCCGGCCCATTGTTCTTGATAGCCAAGCAGGAAGTTGATAACACAGTGTCTAACACCCCAAACTCAGAGTCTATCAGCCCACTAAGAAAACAAAAGCCTCTCTCATTAGTTCAAGATCTTCTTTAGCAGTTTTTTCCAACAAAGGGATGGAGGGACATTACCAGCTACCTGTTGATTAGTTTCAAAAAGAAGTAAGCAGGCACTGTTCTCTCTGCCTGTGTTCTGTCTGCCTTACACAGACACCACTCAGCATTAGCTAGCATACCAAATGCTGGCTACGGTGGGTGTGGGAGAGGGAAGGAGGGAATCCCTGCTTGAGCAGGGAGTGGTGAGGGGGGCGTGGGCAGGAGAAAGTCTGGCAGACGCTGCTGTGTCTGCCATCTTTGCCAGAGCTCCAGGCAGGGAGCAGAGGGGAGTGGACAGCCTTGCTCTCTCAAGTAGAGAGCACTGCCCATGGCTGCAAAGCATCTGGGATGCTGGGGGACTCTCATAGTTTCATAGTTACATAGTTTGTAGGGTCAGAAGGGACCTGAGCAGATCATCAAGTCCGACCCCCTGCCATGGCAGGAAAGAGTACTGGGATCAAACGACCCCAGCAAGGTGTTTGTCCAGCCTTGTCGTAAAGACCCCCAAGGTAGAAGCCAGCACCACTTCACCTGGAAGTTGGTTCCAGATCCTAGCTGCCCTGACAGTGAAGTAGCACCTCCTGATATCTAGCCTGAATCTACCCTCGGCCAGCTTGTGACTGTTATTTCTAGTCACTCCTGGTGGCGCTCAGGGGAACAGGGACTCCCTCAGTGCCTGCTGGCCCCCTCTGAGTAGTTTATAACAGGCCACTAGATCCCCCCTCAGTATTCTCTTGTGGAGGCTGAACTGGTTCAGGTCCCTGAGCCTCTCCTCATAGGGCCTGCCCTGCCGCCCCCTGATCATGCGAGTGGCCCTCCTCTGGACCCTCTC
>NW_017729032.1:69743298-69744755 GCF_001723915.1 Gavialis gangeticus
CCCACATCCCCCCACATCTTAGTGTCATCAGCAAATTTGAACAGGGTGCTTTTTACCCCCTCGTCCAAGTCACTGATGAAGAGGTTGAACAGTGCGGGCCTGAGGACCGAGCCCTGCAGACCCCACTGCCCACATCCCTCCAGGGCAAAAATGACCCGTCAACCATCACTCTGTGGGTGCAGCCCTCCAGCCAACTAATGACCCATTTGACTATGTAGGTGTTGATGCCACAATCCCCTAGTTTTTTAATGAGGATAGGGTGAGAGATAGTGTCGAAGGCCTTCCTAAAGTCCAGAAAGACTATGTCCACTGCTACCCCTGCATCTAAGTATTTGGTGACCTGGTCATAGAAGGCCACCAGGTTGGTCTGACAGGACTTGCCTCTAATGAATGCGTGTTGGTTTCCCCTAAGCATAACCTCCCCCGCTGGCCCCTCGTGGACATGTGCCAGGATAATTCTCTCAAAAAGCTTACCCAGGATTGAGGTAAGACTAACTGGCCTATAGTTTCCCGGGTCCTCCTTCCTCCTTTTTTTGAATGTGGGAACCACGTTGGCCCTCTTGCAGTTCTCTGGCACCACACCAGAGCACTACAAGTGGTCGTAAAGCTGTGCCGGGGTCCCACAATGACCTCAGCTATTTCCCTCAGCACTCTGGGGTGGAGATCATCCAGACCAGCTGATTTAAATACATCCAGTCCCTTGAGAAGTTCCCTGACTAGATCCTCACTGACCCTTGGCCTAGGTGCGCTTCCCCTGGGGCCTGAGGAGGGCCTGGGGGTGGGGGGGTGCTGATCTGGTCTCTGCTCAGGAAAATTGAGGCAAAGAAGTCATTAAATAGGTTAGCTTTGTTGTCTGGTGTGATGACCAGATATCCTAGCATGTCTTGCAGGGGCCCCATGTAACCTGGAACCTTCTTTTTCCCCCCATGTATTTAAAAAAGGACTTCTTGTTGTCCTTGATCTAGGTAACTAGTCCCAGTTCCATCTCTGCCTTGGCCTTCCTGACTGCCCCCCTGCATCCCCGAGCAACCGCAGTATAATCCTCCCTGATGATGGCCCCTCCCTTCCATTGGGTGTATGCCTCCCTTTTAGCTAGGAGACATTCCTGTATGCTTTTGGTGAGCCATGGGGGCTTTTGTGCCCTGCTGCTCCCTTTGATCCGTGTTGGGATTACCTCCCTTTGGGCTTGGGGGTTCGTCTCCTTAAGGACTGACCGCTCCTCTTGGACACCTGGCTCCCCTCCCCTCCCCTCTGGGACCTCAGTTCCTCCCCGACTATTCTCCTTAGCTCATTGAAGTCTGCCCTCCTGAAACCTAGGGCTGCTGCCTTGCTGTAGGCCTTTGCCACCTTGCGCTGGATGGTGAATTCCAGCAGGCAATGATCGCTGTCGCCTAGGTAGTCAAGCACCCGCAGCCCCCTTACCAGGTCATCGCATGTGGCCAGGACCAGGTCCAGCA
>NW_017729032.1:69749755-69773723 GCF_001723915.1 Gavialis gangeticus
TCCTCCTTAATGTACAGCACCACACCCCCACCTTTCTTTCCTGTCCTGTCCCTCTTGTACAGCCTATAGCCCTTGATATTCCCTGCCCAGTCGTGCGTTGGGTCCCACCACTATGTCTGGTTTGGTGAGCCCCACTATGTTGGGGTTGGTGTCAGCTAGCAGGAGGGTAAGTTCCTCTTGCTTGTTTCCCATACTATGAGCGTTTGTGTAGAGGCATTTGAGGCCTCCTGTGGATGTGTGCACTGGCCCCCTAATCTCAGCATTGCCCTGGCCCCTGTTGCTTACCTGTGTCTGTGTTCCGCTTGTCGATCTAGGCTGGGCTGTACTTGTGAGTGCTGGTTGGTTTAGCGGTCCAAGACTTCCTCCTCCCTCGTCTTCCCCTTCTCCCGACAAGCCTAGTTTAAAGCCCGCCGGAGGAGATCTACCAACCTAGAAGAGAACACATGCTTACCTTTAGGGGAAAGGTGAAGCCCATCCCACCCGAGCATGTCTCTCGTCATGATGTGTGGGTCATTGTCTAGGAAGCTGAAGCCTGCCTCGATACACCATTCCTGAAGCTGCCAGTTGGTCTCTGCGATGCAGGTCTTATGTCGTCTTCCACGTCTGCTCACTGGTAGGACAGAAGAGAATACCACCTGTGCATCTATCTCCTTCAGCACACCCCCCAGAGCGTGGTAGTCCACCATCAGGTTATCAGGGCTTCTCCTGGCCGCATCATTAGTACCCACATGGATTAGGACCATGGAGTAGTAATCGGTGGGCTGGATCATGGCCTGGGTCATCTCCATCACATCCTGAATTTTTGCTCTGGGTAGGCAGTAGACCTCACGTGTCGAGGGGTCCTGGCAACAGATGTACCTCTCAGGATGGAGTTGCCTATGACAATCTCTCGACACTTCCTCCTTCAGGACTGCTTAGCTCCTTCGGCCTGTTCAAAGCGTGGAGAGTGTGGAGTTGCCTCCTCTCCGGTTGCCTCCTCTCCCTCCCACTGGTCTCCTCCAGTGTTGCCAGGGCCTCATACCTGTTCTCCAGCCAGACTGGAGGAATTGATACTGTTACATTGTGAGCAGCCCTGGTTCTGGAGGTGACCGTCTGCCACTCTGCAGTGGAGGGCACCTTCTGGGGTGCTTCTTCCTTGGGTGCATGGCCCTGCAGGGAAAGGAAATAACCATCAATTTCATCCTCCGCCTCCCTGATTCCCCTCAGCCTGCTAACCTCCTTCTGGAGCTCCCTCACCTGTGCCTCCAGGGCCCTAAGGCGGGCATCTGCAGGACAGGTGTGGGTGCCCCCAATCCCTGCCCCCCTAGCCTTGCTAGGCATCCCCTGCAGGCCGGGGGATGGGGGACGCTAGCTCCCCCATGTGCTTTGTCTGGGTGGAGGCCTCAGACAAGCCCCAGGTAGGCTGCGTCCCCCACCCCCGGGCAGGGGCCCTAGCAGCACTCCAAGTTGACACCATCATATGAGTTGCTGTTTATTTAGAGCTTAGTATGGTGCCTCTGTCCTACCCTAGCAGGAGTATCCCTCCTGGCCTGTCCTGCTTGCCCGCCGGCACAAACGCCAGCGCACTCTTACAGAGCATGCCTGTTTGTGCACCCTGTTCGCACGGAGCTGCTCAGGAGCGTGGTTCCCTACCAGCTCAGCTAAAACGGATCCAAGGGGCTTCCCCTCCAGATCCAGCTCAGCTGTGTCTGGTCCCTCTGCCCCACTTACCTTAGGGGAATCAGCTGATGTTGCCCTCGCTGCTGGTTCTGCTGCTGCTGCATCCGCCTCCGCTTCGGGCCAGGTAAGGGGGCACATGTATGTGCGGGACGCACGTGTGTCTGGATCCCTTCTCTCCTCCCTGCTTCTGGCTCCCGAGTGCCAGGGGCTATGTCAAACCACGGCTTTTAAAGACCGCTGTTTGAATTTCCCACTGCTGCCCCAACAGCCAATCAGGCACTCCGGCCCTCCTTAAGTTAAACCAGGAAGGGGTCTGGGACAGACATTGCATAAACTGGTTAGAGCCAAATTAGTTAAGTCTGATACTGCATTCAACCAGGTTTATCGCAATCTGATTTCAGCCATTCTCAAACTGGTTTATGTGTACTGAACATCTGTTACAGGTTTAAACCAGATTCTGATCATTTAAATCAGTTTATGTGTAATGTCTGTCTGTAGCCACAAACACAAGCAGACTCTCCCTATGCCTGAAGAAGGGTGTTTGTGATGAAAAGCTTGCAAAGAATAATTTTTCCAACTATTTAGTTGATCAAATAAAACATATCACATTTACCAAAAGGACTTTGTCTTCCAGTGTAAATGCATTTTTTGTCTGCAAAGGAAAGAAATATAATAACTACCTCAAAATTAGCAGGGGAGACTGGGAAGTGAGGTGGAACTTTCACAGATCTAGAAGTGAATTAGAGAAAGGTTTTTTGAATTATAACTAACCAGAAAGTGTCCAGAATTCAAAACTCCTCTAGCTTTTCTTCTATCCATCTACTGCCGTAGGAGAGATGAAAATGTGACTTGCTAGCAGCTAGACCAGGGGTGGGCAAAATACAGCCCGCGGGCCACGTCTGGCCTGTGAGATCATTTTGTCCAGCCCACAGGGCCTCTAGAAATTTTTTTTTAATTATTATTTATTTGCCTCTGGCTCCAGTCAAAAGTGACAGGAGCCAGGGGCAGTAGGACCCAGCGGAAGCCACAGCAGGCCCCTGGAAGAGCAGGTCGCACCCAGCCCCACCCCCCTCAGCTGGAGAGATCATGAAGCTGTTCCTGCCTGGTGCTGGAGTGGGAAACTCGGGTAAGAGGGAGTCGGGGACCATGCTGGTCCCTGTCTGGCCAGGGTTGGGGCTGGGAGCAAGGGGGCACACGGGAGCCAGCGCTGGTGGGGCCCAGAGCAGGGTGGCTCCCCTCTCTCCCTGCTGGGGCAGCCCAGCCCAGCTCCATAGAGCCCAGGCAGCTGCACCCCGGGCTCCTGCCAGCCTGCTCTGGGCCCTGCTGGCACTGGCCCCAGGGCACTGCCTGGCTGTTGCTGGCTCCCAACCCCCCTGTCTGGTCCTGGGGGCAGCACGGGGGGCTCCTGGAGCTGGTAGGGGTGGCATGACCCAGCGGGGACGTGGGAGCAGGCAGCGCAGAACTTCCATCCCACGCCTGAGGCTTAGGGCAGCAATGGCTCAGCTCCCCCCATCCTGGGAGGCTCCAGTGGGTGCTGCCATCCTGGGGGGAAGGCCCAGGCCTCCCTGCCCCTCAGGAGCCCAGCAGTAACTTGCTTCCTGGACCCAGGATAAGCAGGGGGCTTCAACAGGAACAGAAGTGGATCCGCGGCTGCTTTCTGCTCCAGAAGTTCCTGCAGCCACAAGGAGACCAGGGGCCCTGGGGAAGCTCCTGGCCAGCCCCAGGGGCAGCACGGGTCACCTCCCAAGGCTGCTGGGGGTGGCACGACCTGGCAGGGTCCGGGCCCAGGGTGCCAGAAGCTTAGGGAGGCCACAGGAGCTTTCATAAGAAAGCAGCCGTGGCTCCACTCCAGCTCCTGACGCAACCTCCCACCTGTCCTTGGGCTGGGGGGTCAAGCTGCTGCCAGGATGCTGGGCCCCTGCAGGGCAGAGGGGGCCAGGCCTTCCCCCCCAGGGTGGCGGCACCCACTGGGGACACCCAGGGGGGGCAGCTAGGCAGTTGCCATCCCAAGCCTCAGGCTCAGGATGCAACTTCCATGCCGCATCCCTGGACTTCCCACATCCCGGGCCATGTGCCACCCCCAGCGGCCTCAGGTGGCCCCCTACACTGCCCCCAGGGCTGGCCAGGAGCTTTCCTGGGCCCCCCAGCCTCCTGGAACCTGCAGGAGCTTCTAAAGCAGAAAAGCAGCTGCGGCTCTGCTCTAGCTCCTGGTGCAGCCTCCCTGTCTGTCCCAGGGCCAGGGGACAAGCTGCTGTTAGGCCGCCAGGCCCCTGAGGGGTGGGGAGGAGCTGGGCCATCCCCCTGGTGTGGTGGCAACCCCAAGGTTGCTTGTGGAGCGGGGAAGCCAAGCCTTTGCTACCCCAAGCCTTAGGCACGCAATGCAAGTTCTGCACCACCCACTTGGGCTTCTCATGTCCTGGACCACATGTCCACCAACTTGTGCCACCCCCAGTGGCTCCAGGAGCCCCCCACACTGCCCCCAAGCCTGACAGGCCCTTCCCTGGCAGCCCCCAGCCTCCTGGCGGCAGCAGAAGCCGCTGGAGTGCAAACACGGCCATGAGGCTTGGGGCAGCAAGTACCTGGCTGGCTCCCCCCTTGCAACTCATCCTGCAAATCCCACAGCCACACCCTCCTCCAGACACAGTCACACATCCCACAAATACCATACACACATCCACAGCTCTCCACATCCACCCACCCACCCATACCCTCCCCAATACTACTGCATACCCCACACACTATACAAAAGTAAGACTACATTTTTGAGCTATTATGCAATCAGTTCTACATAAAAAACACGTTTAAACACATAGGTATCAGGACAAAAATATATGTTTTAATTGAATTAAAATATAACATTATGGGTATTTGATTTTTAGTACATAATTTGGTTCTTTTTCCTGTTTCTAAGATAGCAAAAACCTTCTTCTCTGAAGGAGTACTGCCAGGGGCAAGGGGAGGGACTTCCAGTGGCAAGGGTCAGAGGTCAGGGGCGGGACTTCCAGTCCCCAGGTGGCGACCAGGGGGTGGGGCACCTGTCAAGGGGCAGGGTTACCCATGCAGCCCTCGACAGGTTGCCAAAACTTGCTAAGTGGCCCTCAGCCTAAAATAATTGCCTGCCCCTGAGCTCGACTAATGTAGCAGATTTCTTAAATTGCCAGCTTTTGAATTGGGAACACTGCTGTGGCAATTTGGTTCCTGTGTGCTATATTGGTCATCAGAATCTCCAGAAATGTGCCATGGAAGCAGTGGGAAGTAGTTGGTGGCCAAAAATGTTTTTCACTCACTGGGTCTCTTGTGTGAGAGTTGACCAAGACATAGAGAATGTAGAACATGCTGCCACTGCCAACTCATTTTCTCCCTCCATCCCCTCCCCTGAGCTCCTACAACTCTTTGAAAGTGAACACTGTTCCTAAAAACCTGAGGAATCAGTGGTTAGGCAAAAGAAGAAGGTGGAGCAGCTGTTTCAGTGTGGAGAAAAGTGTAAATAAGAACAGAATCCCCTGTGTAGCGTCCCTCCCGAGGTTTGCTGATGGAGAGCGCCTCTTACCACACCTTAAGAGGGTCCACTGGCCCACCTAGGAGGCTTTTTTGAAGGTCTTCCATTTCCCCTCAAGCATTGAGGCCTGCATTCATCAAGCACTAAAAGGCGACTAGCGAGCCTACTTGATTCTCCATGAGCCTTTGTAGGATGGTTAGTTAGTCTGTGACAAACTAATTTAAGTTGTTCAGAGGCTGAAAATTCTTTTTTTGGCACTTTGCAAGTGGCTGAGAAAATTTGGACTTTTCTGAAAATTTGCAGCCAACTAGCTGAGGGAAGGAGCTTTGTAAAATTTAGGGAGTAGGGCATACAGGGGGCTACCAGCCATGCCCTCCTATGACTTGCATGGGGTATGGATTCAGGTGTCCATAACATCTGAAGACAAAGGTGGCAACCTCTGTTATTTTGAAATAATCAGACAGAAGGAAGGGCATGGCTCTCCCTCCCCCTCCCATGCTTCAAGACCAGGTGGGTTCAAGGGCATGATCTGTTGTAGGCAGCAATCGACTTCAGAAGCCATCTGAGGAGGAACCAGAGCTTTGGGAATTTTATTGTCATTTTTACCCATTCCTGGTTCCCCATCACTATCCTGCTAGTTCTGTGTTTCCATCTTGCAAACCCAGTGGAATCTGCAGGGACATCATTTCAGTCAGGCAGGGTTTAAGATTTTTTTTTTTTTTTAACAAAGTGAGGAAATTCCCTTGCCATCTGCCCCATACAACAGTTCATTGAAATGAAGGTGATGGGACACATATCAATGTTTGGAGTGTTTAACTAAAGTTAGAAATGAAGGGGATCCAAGTTATGAGGTCACATTTGCACCACATGCTATTGTGTTTTTCTTAACTCTTCACCACAGCCTTCAGTCTGCCTTGCAACAAAAGCCAACACTTTAATCTGGTATTAGGGAGGGAAAAATAATCACCTGTTACTCTGAATGGGCGTCAAGAAGTACCAGGTAAAGTGTGTAACTCAGCAGTAGGAGTTTGGCTTCTTGCAGAGCAGCTGCAGTATAGATCAAAATGCACTCCAGAACAGATTCACTTTCCATGCATACATCCACGTCTGGTTTATCTATTCTACCTATTACTCAACTCATGAGGAAAACCAACTTTTAAATTCAAAGCATACAAGCCCTGCTCCTTTTTTAGGAGTTGGGTGTTCAGATGTTGAAACTTTGCATTTTGGTAATCAGCAAATTACAGGAAATTATATTGATTCTTAAGGTCTTTTACATCATTAATAATACAAGAAGACTGAAAGGCTTGCATACATAAATGCAGAGATAACTCTCACATGAAGATTGAAATGGATAATTATGCCATTTCTCTAGTAATGGCATGTAAAATTGGACTGTTCATACACAGGAGTTGGACAATTGGCCTACTATCAAGACAACAAGAGAATCATCATTCTCTTAAGTGGCTCTTTCATTTAAATACATTCAACTAAGCTCTTGGATTTACTTGAGATGAACTGTAAAAATGAGAGCTGGGAAGTCCCTTCGCTAGAAAATATGAAAGACAGGCCCAAGGAAATGTTATAATATACGATTACCACTTTTGGAATTTGCACAAACCAAATACAGAGATGATGCTAAGTGACTGACCAGGTGCAAATGGATCTTTTAAAGTTTATAAATAAAGGTTATTAGTTAAGATTTGTTCATACTTATAAGAAAAAGCACTGTACATTACTATTGATGAAATAAAAACAAAAATTAACCTTGTGCAATTTTTCTCAGTCTGAGAATAATACTATAGTGTTGCAAATCATTGGTGACAGTGCTAAGTTTCTGCTGGTAGTCTGAGTTTGATTCTCAGGCTTATGAGGGACATGCCACCTTAACACCTCAATCACATGAACTTCAACAGTTTCCTTTTTGTTTTGGTTACTTTCTTTCCTTATAACACTGGTGCAACTGTAAAACCTTTTTTTTCCTCTAACAAAGGTTTGTGGGCATGTATATGGAATTTAAAGTACAAAACGACTTTTTTTTATGTCTCTTGAGCAAATTAATCTTTAAAAATGTATCTGGTGGTGACTGAGGAGCTTAGAGCATTCATTGAGCACTTTACATTCCTCACATGTATAAATTATGTTAACCTGTGGTTGAAGTTTGTCCAAATGTCTCACTGTCTCCTGCTGAGAGGATCAAGGCTAGAGTATCATTCAAACATGCTTTTTCCTTCCTTGTCATTGAATACCAAGGTGAATGTATTTCTTACTATGTATGGCACTCTCTTTTTTGTGCGCCAATATACTCTCCTTGCTCAAGTACAGAATAGGACAAATCCTGTTCTCAGTTACACTGATGAAATCCTGGGGAGTTGTACTGATGGAACTGAATACAAGATGTACTTGGTGATATGTATTTGGGAATATAGTTCTCTCTAAGACATGTTGGTAGTGTTCATTCAAAGGGAACCTTGAAGTAGGTTGTAAACATGTCAAGTGCTGTCAGGAGTTGAGTATTACTAGTCATGTGAGTGAGCGTCCCTCAGTTTGGATGGTCTGTGGGTGTACTGTAAGGATACCATCACACAATTGTGCTACTACACCTAACAATTCATTGTTATACTCAACAAGCTGACTGCAGTTTTTGGTCCTGAATACAAACAGCTCAGCCAGGTTTTATTGTCTACAAACAAGCCAAAATACCAGCATCTGTGACCATTCAGCTGGGTTATTTGTGTACATGGTACCAGCTTGAAACATAGCCCCAGCTCAGTACGAAGTGTTCCCAGAGTTCCCAGGCCCCTTTTTATACACCAGTCAAAACAAGTTCATGTTACAACATATGCATCCTAAATCACTAGCACATCATTAAGTGACATCATTCACATCCAGTTCTTATGAGAGAGTGTGACCTTTTTACCAGATTGGGGGACCTATTTACTAGGTCACTCTGATCCTGCTCGGATGTTTTGTTCATTGTTTTCCATCTGTTTGGCTTCTGAGGAATCTATGAACCAACCCTGCTTCTTAAGCCATGTATGAGATGCGTAGTGCTGATCTCAGGCCTACTTCATTTTGTGCTATTACTAGGGCCTCTGTATGACTTGCATATGCACTGATCAATGGTTGTATTAACCATACTTCACTGAGGCCTACATAGGGGTGTGCGTGTGTGTGTGTTTTGTTTTGTTTTTTAATGAGTATCTGATGCCTATTTAATGAGTATCTGATGACTTTTTCCTTAGGTGAGGTTGTTTATCTAAATGTATAAAAGTTATTTTCCCTGTCTCCCCCTCTTTTTAAATCACAAAATAGTGTTCAGTTTTATTTGGCTTTCAAACAGTATTGTTGTGTGATTTAGATTTCCTGTGCTATCAGTTTAGTAGCTCTGCTTTTCATATTCCATTTAAAATTTTAACCAACCTCAGAGAGAGAATTTCAGAGGAATAAAGTCAGCTGTTTAAAGTGGCAGCTAAAGTGAGGAGGTGTTTGTATTACTCAAGCCACTGTGTTTTTATTCCTGGGTGGGCTACATCTTGGCTGTAATCCATAATGATATTGTTTCTGATTTTTGGGGGGTTATGGCAGCCTTGGCCATACTTAATGTTCATCTGTAATCCTGCTGAAATGCTAAGAAAGGTGAATTCAAAATCAGTAGATTTGAATTACTAGCCCAAAGACCATTATTACCCTGCAATTTCATTCTCAAGAACACACGCCATTTAATAGTGTGTAAGTAATATCAGCAGTCTAAGTGTTTTTGAGTATTATATTGGGGACCTTACAGTTATGTAATTCTTAAGTGACAACAAAGCATAGAGCTCCTGACCTTAATTTTTTACAGTGTATATACTTTTCTGTGAAGCTTTAAATAACACATTCCTGATATAAATATGTACAACTACATACAGTACAGTGAACTACAAATAGTGCACTACAAATAGTGTCATTGTTGTAACACAGAGACCAAAATAACTGTTCAAAAGAAGCCTAGATTGTAAACTTGTTACACGACTACACATTTATTTTTTAAGAAGAAAAGATAAGATCTAGATTTAGGAAAGGCTGTCACTTTGTCACCTCAATGTCATTTTGGTTGTATAAAGGGTCATGAAGTTGCCCTGTTGCAAAAGTTAGAGATCCACCTGCCTGGCAGACATTTTAATTGACACTTCACCATCCATATTGGGAATGTCAGGGTGAAAGTGAGCATGGCCAGTGTGACAGCTACTAAATAAGTGCTATAAACCATCAAAACATTACCTGCCCTAAGGCTGATTTAAATTACACTAGAGGCAAACCAGTCTCCACTAGCCTGGGTGATTATATTTCTGTAACATTAATTTAAAGATGCAGCTGATTTCCTCTCCTTAGCTTCATTTAAATATAGCTCTGGCACAGGTGAGGATATGACCCATAGATTGGGGCCCACAGTTTGTACTCTTATGAAAACTTGGGTTAATTATACTACCATTCAATAATATGAAGTGTCTAAATGGGGATGTAGGGTTGGGTGTTTAACCAGTCAAATAAAGTTTGGTCAGTTGACTGATTGAATATCAGTCAAAAATTGTAAAACATTGCCAATAGGTCCAAATAATACACAGAAAAAGCACAAATTTGCTACTAAGAAATGTGTAAAAAAATAAATAAATGTAGGAGTTTTTTGGTAAAATTGCTATAATCTTTGACCAGTCAAAAAAATGCAGTCAATTGACTAGCCAATTGACAATATTTGACCAGTCTGTTGACCGGATTGCCAACCCTATATGGATGTTTTTATAAACAGTACATTATAACATATAATTCTTGCATAATGGACAAATACAAATAAAATGACTAAAGTACATTAAAAAGGAGAGTATTTCAGAACTTTGTATAGCACATCTGTGTGTTGGGGGAAATAGTTTTTCACTCACAAGAGGCAAGGGAGAGAAAAGAATAACAGAAGATAAAAAACCACCTTCTGGCTAGGATGCTTCATGTTCAGTTACAGAAAAATCACAGGCAGAGTATATAGGCCAAGACCCAATTAGCTTCTCCAGACCTGGCAAACTTTTAATAGGATCAAGCTGCAGAGATTTAGCTACTCTGATTTCAGCAAGTGTCATAAGGTTAGGTTTGGTCCCATCCAGAAATTAAACAGAAAGAAGAGGGAAGAGGAGTAGAAAGTGACTCTTAAATTTGAGGCTGCACAAATGGGAATGAATACTTTAAGACACTGCAGTGGTCAAGAACTTACAACTTAACCCATGTCTAGCTAGCTGGCAGCCCCATGCTGAAGCACACTTGTGCCTCAGCCAGCCTCCCTCCTTTCCCTCCCTGCTGCACATGGGGCCCAGTTGATGCAGCCCCCCCCCCCCATCCCGCCCAAGTCCCTTGCCAGCCCAGGGCTGCTTCGATCAGGTTCCAAATGCTGGGGGAAGGGGGCAGGGGGCTTCAGTGTGGGGGCTGCTCATGCCTCAGCCAGCCCTCCGCAGCACATGGGGCCTGGTCAAAGCAGCCCTGGGTCATAGGCTGACCCCCAGTTGCCTGTCATCTAGTCCTATGTTGAAACACTGTCATGCCACAGCCAGCCCCATCACCTTCTGCACATCCCTGGGCACACAAAACAACACTGCTACACAGTAGTACTTGTGTTTTGCTGGACTACCTTGCAGTGGCATTTATTCATCTGCAACCTAATAGGGCCGCACATGTAGACAGTAACCTCTCATGTAGATGCACTCACTGTATTATGACTTTGCATAAAAGCCTGCACCAGAAAAGAGCTAAAATTCTGCAAGTTTTTCACCATGAAGTTACTTTTCTATGCACTGACCAATACTGGTTTGTGCAGAAGCAAAGCTCAGAACTTTAGATTCCACTTTTTGGTACAACAAAGAATTCACTCGTACTATGCTCAGTACTGGCAGCCTTTCTCAGATCAAACAAAACAAGGGACTGGTTCTCTAACTTGGATACAATGTTGACATATACATCAGGAATAACTAAACTCATCAGATAACTGGTCCCTCAAATTCAGCATCCTGTCACCAACAGTGGCTAGTACAAAAAACTTTAGTGGAAACTAGAAGGGATTTAACAACATACAGTTATGGAACACCCTGTCCTCAGAGCAATTTTCCTTTCACTCTAATATTTAGAAGTTGGCTTATGCTCTGAATTGTGACAGTGTATCTGTCTTCTAAAAATGTGTGTGTAGTACTATATTAAATTATGAACAATACTCCATTTAAAGATTATTCGTGTTGTAAAATCAATCACTCAAAAGTTTGGAAATGCCAGAATTAAAATTGCCTGTGTAACAATGATTTGCTCACATGAACAGCCCCCCTTCTTTTATACATATATTATAACACAGAGTCTAACTAACATGGTCTTGTGATATTTTTATGTAGGACCGTTGCCTCATTCAATGCAGAGGCTGGATGACGTTTAATGAGTACTAAATCAAGATTTTGTTTCCTCCTCCATGTTCAAATCCATGACCCTTACCTACAGCATGAAGGTCATGAAGGAGAGGGAATGGTGATCGCTATTTTTTAAGTATTTCAAGATCCTGCTTGGGGTGTAAGGGAGCTGGGCAGAAGTAAATACAGAAGTGTCAAGTAATATCATTCCTTCTTCAACCAGTGCCATTTTTCTCTTCCTTGCATTTAACCCTGATCTCATGAGGATTCTCATCCCAGTCTAGTCCTTTCCTTCTTCCTCATATAGCTGTTATGCCCTCTGGAAATGAATTAGGTAGGTTCTTTCTCCACAGGCCCTGAGTGCTAGCAAAGGGCAGGTCAATGAAAGCTATAGTCCTATTCTCTCTGTTCCAGTGCCCAGCCACACCCTGGTTAGTACCAGCGATCAAAGGGGAGATCAGGCTTTGAGCCTGGCATTTGGATGGAGCACGATCAGTTGCCCTTTGGAGACGACACATATACAGTCTGGTCAGGGCTAGTAGCTGTGCGAGGCTCAAGCATGTACAATGAAGAGAGATTTTAGCAGCAAGTGGGAAAGTACAAACGGAGATGTGCAAGCGGGGATTTTTCAGTCATGTGATTAGGCTGAATTGAGGCAGACTTTCATTGGTAAACAAAAGTGACATACCGCCTACTTCTCCCAGAAGTCAAGTCTCTCTTTCCAAGCATGTGTATGCTAGAATTGTTCAACAATGTTTTGTAAAGTGACCAAAGAAATATAGTCTCCCCCTTATTCATTCTTGGAGGTAGCAGATGGGTTTAGACTAAAATTTTAAAAAGAAGAAGAAAAAAAGGGAGAAAAGAAAAGCCTAAGACAGACACCCACAATGTAAAATTTTAGCTGACAGTTAATGTTGGGCAGTTACAAGCAACTGACAGCAATGTTTTTTTAATAGGAAGTGTCATGCCGTTGTAATAATAGGTAGTACCATGACCCGCTCCTATAATTCTGTCTCTGGATGTTCTTGTTCTGCTTAGAAATATCTAATCCATTTCTGTAAATATGCAAAGGACTTGACTTCTGTAATATTCTAAAGCATGATGGTGCATGCCACAGGCTTAGTGTGTTGTATAAAGAAATATGGCCATTTATCAGTTCTAAATTGAACACCTTTAGATTTAAATAAATAGTCCATAGATTTTTTTGTGTTAAGAAATAGAGTAACTAGAAGTTCCCCTCTACCTTTTGTATACAATTCATTTTGCATCTTTTTCATTTTGTCTCCTCTCTAAAATAAACTATCCTGATCTTTTCAATTTCTTTTCATATGAACTTATTCTGTGCCTCTAATCATTCTCATTGCCCCTCTCTGAATCCAGTACACCTGCCATATCTATTTTTGTGGTGGAATGACTAAAACTACAGAATTTGTAATGAGGATGTGTCTTTGATTTATATAATATTCCTGACACTTTTCTCCATCCCATTACTTAGGTCTACTAACAGGTTGGTTCTTTTCAGTACTGAGTTGTCTCATGTAACTCATGGGTCTTTTTTGTCTGTTGAACCAATTAATTTAGAACCCTGCAAGGTAAGGTGCCCTGTAGATTGATAGATTGTAAGGGGCTGGAAGGGACCTCACAAGATCATTGCGTTCAGCCCCCTGAACTAGGCAGGAAAGATGACTGAGGTCAGGTGACCCCAGCAAAGTGACCGTCCAGTCTCCTCTTGAAGATTTCCAGGGTAGGTGATTGCACCACTTCTGAAGGGAGTTTATTCCACAGTCTGGACACCCTAACTGTGAAGACGTTTTTCTTAGTGTTGAGCCTGAAATGGTCTTCCAGGAGTTTGTGGCCATTACTCTCCTGGTTTTCTCCAAGGGTGCCCTGGTGAACAGTTGTTTGCCAAGCCCTTGATGTATTCCCCTAATATAGCGGTAAGCTGCTACCAAGTCCTCTCTCAGCCTTCTCTTTTTTAGGCTGAGGAGTCCTTCAGCCTTTCCTCATATGGCTTGCCTTGCAAGTCTGTGATCATACGGGTGGCTGTTCTCCGGACTCTCTCAAGCTTTTCCATGTCCTTGTTGAAGTGCAGTGCCCAGAACTGGATGCAGTACTCCAGCTGCAGTCTCACTAGTGCTGGGTAAAGTGGACGAATCACCTCCTTGGTTTTGCTTGAGATGCATTAGTTGATGTATGCCAGAGTATTGTTTGCCCTGCTGGCTACAGCATTGCACTGATGGCTCATGTTCATACTATGGTCTATCATTATACCGAGGTCCCTTTCAGTCGTGGTGCTAGTCAGTATGTCGCCACTGTGCCTGTAAGTATGTTGGGGATTGTTGTGCCTCAATTGTGCACTTCCATTGTGAATGATCTTGCATTTGTCAACACTGATTTTAATTTGCCATCAAGTTTCCCATTCCCCAGAACCATCCGAGATCTCTTTGAAATGCCTCATGTTTTCCTAATATGGATTGTCCTAAATAATTTTTCCTCATCCAAAGATTTTACCACTTTCATTCCTCACTCTCTTTTTTATTATAATTAATAGCACATTACATTTTTAGTACTCCTCTGTTAGCTTTTAGCTGGGAATAAAACTGATAATTTTTGTCTTCTTTCTTTGCTGTCTCTTAGCTGGTTTCTGATATATGACAGTATAGACAATACTTTGCCTCTTATCCCAAGACTGCACGGTGTCTTTCATAACCTTTTTGGAGGGACTTGGTCAGAGGCCTTTTGGCAGGTTAAATAATTATACTCATTTGTACACGTGCTGCATCCTAAATTACTTGAGTTTGTGCTACTTACAACTTTTTCTGACCCATTTAAACCTCCCAATGCACTATCTCTGGTGCATTTGAGCCCTTCTCTTTTTAAAACTCCTGTAAGTAAAAATTGCAAAAAGCAATGCCACCCTCTCCCCTATTGAGGGAAAAATGCTAAAAATACTGTAAATCCTTGAATCGAGACCTCTCTACCCATTTTCAATCTGGAGCACCTATTTACAGTTGAGTTACAAATCTCTGACGAAAGAGGTTTATAATAGAAGTCCTGACACAACCTTAACGGTACAAATGCATCTCCATGCTGATGAGAGGCTAAAGAGGCCTCATCATGTGGATAGCATTTTCAAGTCCATAAAAGGCATAAAGAAAGACAGTTTCTCTTTAAAACTGAGAAAAAGCTTCATTATAATTTCAAAAGAAGCCTTTCTGACACCATTTGGTTTCATCTTTAATTTGCAAAAAAAAAGAAAGAAAAGAATTCTTCTTAAAGTGACCAATGGCTGCTCTGTTCTCAGCATTTATAAATCTGCCTCATTGTTGAAAGCACTGTCAAAGTGAGTCACATGTTAAAGATTCTTATAGTAAATTGCAAACAGCAAGAAAGGCTAATTTAGTTTTGAAGCTTGTGGTTGGTTTTGTGTGTATGCATGTTAAATTATTATGCTTTTAGTTTGCTACTCTGAAATATTAACAAATGGATCCTTGCTGCAAGTTGCCAAAAATTATAGATGAAATTTTCTAGCAGCAAGCATTCTGAGATTACAGTTTTGTACAGAGTCACCGATGTACTCTAAATTAAAATATGTGTAATATATGAACAACAAAGCCTGGTGTCTGCCCTAATCGACAGAGAAGTTAAATAATTTTGAGAACACAGTATCTCACTCTGCTTCCTAAAGTATGTCATTCACTTATAAAGACTCCTGATTTCTTTTCAGACAAGATCTTTCCTCAGTTAAGCGGGATAATGAAATATTACATTGTAAGAATGCTGTCAAACTGATTGGTACATTTTAACGAAAAATATGCCTTTATATCTCCTGAAAGCCAAAAGCAGTGCCTATATTTTAAATATCTTTGGAGGCACTAACATACAAGCACACTTAAAGAGATGCTTTCTCCCTCTTACAAGTATTTATCAGTCTTTTAGTCTTTTATTTTGTAAAGATGATGAGAGGTATGTGTTTGTTGTACAAAAAATGCTGCGTGACTGTCATAATAAACTGCTTGATGAGCCATAATCTTTTTTGTAGCAATTCTGAGGGGTTTTTTGTTGGCTTTGATATTGTTTTTCTTCATGGTGTATTTAGTCCTCCTGGTAAAGTTGCCTGTTAATTGAAAACTATTAGTGCAAATCAACAAAGACTGTAGACTGGGTCCAGCTGGGCTAGCTAGTGGCAGCTCCATAAACCTTTTACTCTTTCAAACTCTTACTTATTGTGTGTTTAAAATTGAGGCCTGTATTCGCCTCTGCTGCAGGAATAGGAAAGTTGGGACAATCCTTTAGGAGTCAATTAGTTTCCTAGTTCTCAAGGCTATCTACATCAGTTCCGGCAGAACTTAGAAGACTCTTTGAATGCTTTAGCCTACAGGAGCTGGCTGCCCAATGGACTTGAGTGTTTAGTTTACATCGTTCTCTGGCCACGCTATCAGTATACCTCCTACATTGAAGCCTGGGGTTAGGGCTGGCATAACAGCTGGCTACTCTGGTATCTACATCTGCTAAGTACTTCCCAAGAAGTCCCCAGAGAAGTCCCCAGGTGGTAGATGAGAAGAGATTCCTGCTATTTGGGTGGTGGAAAGAGTTGTGTTAGAAAGCTTACAAATTGTAACTCGAATGTGAATAGAGACATAAATAGCCTTCTGAATTTGAGTTTACAGAAAGCCTGAAAAAACAATGTTCAGATGTATAAATTTCCTCCTGTTCACCTCTGGATCCTCCTGGTGTTTATTTAAAGGCCAGCACTGTTCTACAGCTGATCAAAGAGAGATACATGATGTCACAGTATGCAGAGAATGCAAGAAAGAAGAGGAACATTTTTTTTTATGAAGATCTGATCAATACATGGTGAGAGGTTTCCCAATTTGGCATCTCTTTAGGATCTCTATAGTTTCCTTTGGGAGAGGAGTTCAGAAAAATGCTCCCTATATTGTTTGATGTAGCTGCTTACAATGGGAACTTCAAAATGGTTGAGATTTTCTTCACATTCCTACCCGACTAATCTAAAGAAAATTGGTTTCCTAGGTTAAAAGAGAAGTTAGCATACACCATCTGGAACTGGAGTGACCTTAACAACTGCACCATGGAAATTTCATATGTGAAGTTTGGAAAGACCTCAGTTAAAGATGGATTGGCATAGGATGCTTCAATTAATGAAGATTGGGTTCAGGAAACATCAAAGTAAATATCTTTAGCTCAAACAAATTCTTAAATTTATAAGCTTTCCAGCTGTGGCTTAAGGTAGCACTAACATCTGGAAACTTAACAGTTCAGATTTTATTCTCTCTTTTTGAAAGGAAAATGCAGACAAAACACTAATGTAACAACTGCAATGTGAAGAAAAATACCTACTTCTATTTTAGCCAAACAAAAAATAACCCATCTTTTTCATTGTCCTGTATCATACCAAATATTGTTGCCCCTTCAGACTCCATGGCAAATCAGAACTCTGGGGTCTTGCTTTTTGTTCCAGATAGGAGGAGAAATGGTTAGTGGCTGTTACAGTACCTTCAGTGCAATTTTATTTATTTACAAGAATGAGCAAAATCCTGTTCTCTTGAACAACAGGATGAATCAAACAAAAGAAGACAGTTCCCTTGCTCAGAGCTCCAAGCTTCTTTCAGCGAGCACTCTCCTAGCCTAAAAACTTTCTTTAGGCTTTTTCTTGGGGTCACATGCTGTGTCAAGCTTTAGCCCTTCTCTATCTCTCTGTGTTGTGCAATAGCCTCTCTACCTGAGCTGTCCCTCCTCTGCACATATATATGTGTATTCCCCTCTCTATAACAGTACCCAGCCATAACCTCTCCATATGCACAATTTAAATGCCTCAGTGAACTCTCATCTCCCTCTGTTTTGGGCACAGGTATGTTGCCTATGCTTTCCGTTTGGAGACTGTTATTATTTCAGATACCGGTGTGTATAAAGGAGCTTAATGACTTTCACAGCCACCTCAAGCAAAGTGCAATGGTTATGCCTAGCATTTTCAACAATGTGCTAATACAGATTAATTTCATGATTTTGTTGAGGTGCAATTTGGGTTTTGAAGCTGGAATCTAACAAAGCAGGTATGTCACTATCCCAGTGGCCCCTTGGTATTCAGTGCTTTTAACATTAAGTTCTTTCAAGGTCAAATTTTACCTTGAATGGTATTTCTCAAATCAAGACACAGTACAGGATTGCACTTCTTTGCCCTGTAAATGCCCAAGGGTATGTTTAAACCATGGCAGAAGCAGGTCTTTGGAGCATTCCTATGCACACCCCACGTACCTGCTCCTGCTTACATGCCCCAATCCAGAAATACATTGGTGAGGCTGTGCCAGGAGCTTGTCTGTGGTTGCTGGGGTTGACCCCTGAGCAGCCTTACCACCATGAATAGGAGTGGGTTTGTAGGGCATAAGTAGGAACACCTCTACCAGGACATACTGCTGCCATGGTGTGACCATACCCTAATGGCAATCCTGTTCCACTTTGTTTGATTCTGTGAAAAGCTTTCATAGGGACTTTCCTCTTAACCTCAACACTAAGTTGCAAAGAATAGTGAGGAGGACCCACCCAGCTTTTCCACTAGTATTTTCTCAGGGACTCAAATGGAGTGGAATAAGATTGTACTCAGATGCCTGAATACCACTTAGTCATCTGAGGTGGAATAGGATCTGTACTCTTCACCAAACATCAGTTATTTAATTCACTCAGGACAACATAAATATTTAACCAGCTCTTCATCAGTTATGTTTAGATGGAGCCAATGTACTGTGTGTGTATGGAATATGGCTTATAATCTTGCAAGTCATTGTCATAAACTACACTGACATTTTCTCTCGTACCACACATACCTTGTTTTTGGAAGGGAGAAGGTAAAAAAAAGAAGATTATTGCAAAGTCATGGGTGACTGTGATGTAGAGTAAGTCACCCTGGAAACAGAATGGCGAGGAAGTGTGGCATCCCAGGAGACAGCCTGGGTGAGGCAACAGGTACTTCCTGATATGGCAGAACAGCAACAAGACTGTGCTCCAGACTCTTGTATGGGCAATAGCAGGAGTGTTACTTCTCTTACAGTAAATCATTCTTTATATAAGTTCTTTTAAATAATAAAATGTTGTTTCCACACCACAGACCTCATTCAAGTACTACAGACTGCGTGCAACAGCTCACTTGCCCTGAGGCAACTCAAAGGCTGCTTCATACACATACTATAGTGTTTAACGAATAGCTACTGAAAAGTCCTTAGGGACTATAAAAGGATTAACCATACTATGTTCCTTCTGCTTGTTGGAACCAGAGAAAAGCAACATCCATCTTGGCAGCCGTTAGAGCACAGTGTCTGCATGCTTCTATTCCTTCCTGCTTCTATTTCAGCAAAGAAAAATCAATGTCCCCCCCACATTAAGATGTACACCCCAATTTTGGGGAGTTGATTTTTTGGGGAAAGGTTCATGTGGGATATAAGTAAATAAAGTATTGAGGTCAGCCAGTTTATACCAGAGAACAATACAAATTATCAAGATTTCCTAATACATTTACTTAGAGGTATTTAAGAATTGGTAATCCAAGAATCTGACATACTTACGACAATTCCAATAAGTAATTTATTACCCCAAACAGGAAAGATGCTGTTGTCCTAAGGTACTTTTTAAGAATATGGTCCTTGCAATTTGATTTATTAGCATGAGTGGAACGAGCATAAAATATCAAGAGCAATGGCTTAAAATTATTGTTTAAGTCTTGCTTGGTGTCACAGAGCATTTAGGTGCCCTGCTCCTTTAAAGAGGGGAAACTGCTAGGGAAAGAGCCCTAGCAGTGAGTGAGAAGCCCCAGCTGCTCATTACCAGGGCAACCAGAGTGAGCTAGTGGCCCACACCTGCCAGCGGTCAGCTGACTGGAAGGGGCAGGGCCTCGCTCACATATAAACCCCAGGGCTGAGGCCAAGGTGGCAGTTCCCTGCCAGCAGCCAACGGGGAAGGAGCTCTCCCAGAGCAAGCAAAGGGGAGAGGCCTGACCATAGGTACAGCCCCAAGACTGGTGAGGGACGGAGCACCCCTGGTGTGGCCCGAATAATGTTATAGCTGGGTGGTTAGAATTTATGTTATAGCCCAGGGGCTTGTGTTTTGTTTGCTGTTTAAGACCAGTGGCTTGGGTGAGGCTATTAAGGGAAGGAGGAGGCCTCATAGGGGACCCACGGCAGTGTGGGGACCCCAGCACCAGAGAGGATGCTGCATTTGGGGGGTGCACCGACCCCGAGCACCAGTGTGGGCGCAGATCAAGGCAGGGCCGTGGGGAGCCCGAGTGCCAGTGCGGGCGCAGATCAAGGCAGGGCCGTGGGGAGCCCGAGTGCCAGTGCAGGCACAGATCAAGGCAGGGCCGCGGGGAGCCTGAGCACCAGTGCGGGCGCAGAGCGAGGAGGGCCGTGGGGAGCCCAGGGAGGACCAGGGGGCCCGGTTATAATAAGGCCCAAACTGAACAACGTCAGTTCCATCTGCGAGGCTCGGGGCATGGTAAAGGGGTGGTTGGAGCCATGCATAGCCCATAAGGCTAGGGTGTCCCGAAACACCCATTGCAAAATGGGACCCACAAGGGGTCCAGGAGCCTGTGGGGTCAGAGAGTACAGAAAGACCGTGTCCAGGACGATGTAAAGGCAGCCTCCCTATTATATATTTTATCATCAAAGATGTGGCGGGTGAGAATCGAGGGGCCCTTTGGGTCAACTTGGCACGGGAAGGGGGCCTTCAGGAGATCACGGCCCTCCTGCAGCCCCCTGCGCTGTGACACTCAGGCCTATTTGCTAAGGCTTTTAAGGAGAAACATGCCAATACCATTATGAAGTAAAACATCCCAAATCTCACACACAGACTTAACAAGATACCATTTTAATTGTCTGTGTTAAATAACACAAAAATATATACAATCTGAAATTAAGTCTCAGTTCTGCTTCTGCCTTTTAACACCAAAGGAAGGGTACCATTTTTGTTAGCAATTCTACAGCTTCTTTTATAGAGTTTCAGCAAAATTCTTCTCAGTTCTTTGACCCTGGAGGATGGGAGAGACTGCCTACGCAGCTTGAGAAATTTCCAGGATCCCATACTATGGTGACCTCATTTTAACACACATACACACTGTTTCAGGATTTGTCAATCTTCTTATTTTCTACTGAACTCTTGACCACTATGAGCATGTTCAGATGAGTGTGGCTGTGCAGTACGTGGCTCCACAAACACATCTGTAGGACCACATACTGTACAGTTAAGCATACTCTGCACTGCTGCAGTTTTTTTTTCTGCAGGTTTTTGTGACCTCTCCAGGGTCACCTCACTCCACTGGGGAAGAGGCTCTTCTCAGCCAGAATGGCTGACTTCTTCAAATGGGCTTTAAACTAAGTTCACTGGGGGATGGGCGGACAACCATCGGAGCAAGCTCACCAAGCATCAACTGGAAAAGCAGCAGGTTAGAATGCTCAAAGGAACCTACTCCTACCCCAACCAAGGAACAGAGCTTCTCCATGAGTACAAGGAAGTCTAGGGCCTCCAACAGCACACTTACATGCCTGTACACTAATGCTAGGAGTTTGGGGAATAAACAGGAGGAGCTGATCCTTCTGATAAACAGAAATGACTACAATCTCATAGGGATCACGGAGACCTGGTGGGACTCCTCCTATGACTGGACTACCAGTATAACTGGCTATACCCTGTACAGGAGAGGTTGTGCTGAAAAAGGGGGTGGGGGTGTAGTTCCCTGTGTGAAGGAGAGCTACACATTCCTACAAGCTGAGATTGGCACCCAAGGAAGATGACTGGAGACCCTTTAGGTTAGAATATGAGGGGAATGTAGTAAAGGGGATACAATGGTAGGAGTCTACTACAGATCTCCAAACAAGGAACAAGTGCTTGACCAAGTATTCTCCAGGGAACGGGCTGAGGCTGCACGCTCTTAGTGCACAGTCATCATGGGAGACTTCAACTACCTGGACATCTCATGGGATGAGCACTCGGCCAAAACCAATTGGTCACAAAGCTTGCTTACATGCATGGATGAGCTCTACCTGTCCCAATAAGTTTATGGGCTGACAAGAGGCAAGGCACTGCTGGATCTGGTACTGGCCAAAGGGGATGATATAATCAGTGACCTAAGAACTGAAGGAAAGCTGGGTGACAGTGAACATGAGTTGATCACTTTCACTATCCATGATGACTGGTTGCTCCTTAACAAAGTGATCCTAGAAGCACAAGGAGAGTGCATCCCCACCTGTAGGAAAGGTGGTAAAAGAGCTCAATAACCCCCTTGACTCAACAGGGAACTTATGGACCTCCTATGTCTGAAAAGAGAGATGTATAATGGACAGAGGACAGGAAACACCAGTAAGGAGTAGTATACTACACTGGTCTGTACCTGCAGGGAGTGAACTAGAAAAGCCAAGGCTGCAACTGAACTCCATCTGGCTACACGAGTCAAGGACAATAAAAAGTCCTTCTTCAAATATGTGGAGAGTCAAAACATAAATAAGGGCAACATTGGACCCCTGCTAAGCCAGCTGGGGCAGCTGACTACCAACACCCAGGAAAAAGCCAATCTGATTACTTTGCATCAGTTTTTCACCAGCTCAAAGGTACCACCGTGCCAAGCATGATGCGGGATGACCAGGGTGAAATTGAATGTATGCCCACCTGTGGCAGGGCACCTTTGGGTGCCTGCCACTTTAAGGGCAGATACAGTCAGCTACCAGGTGCCTAATGAGGGCAGCCATTTTGGGAACACTATATATATAAAAGCTGCAGTTTGCTGCTGCCAGCCCAGGCAGAAACAAATGTTGCCTGGCCAAGTGGCATGGAACATCTAGAGGTGAGAGCATGAGGCTCTTGGTCCTGGGCATGACCTAAAACTGCACCCTGCTGGGGAAGGGTGGTCTGTTGTGGCTCCTAGTGGCATGTGAGCCCCCAGGAAATGTCAGGCCAGTTACCTCCCTGGTCAAAGGTGAGTAGGGGCGCTTAACCCCAGCCCCCACCATCTGATGGGTAATTCAGAGATCTGGGGGAGTAGTGAGGGCCAGGTATGCCCACATGTAGGTGTCTAAACCCAGCAGGGATGCAGATCCTGGAGACCCCAGAGTGGGTAGCATGTGGGAGTAGTGGGGGCCACTCAAGGAGGAGCAAGGGCAGTGGGGTGTGACCCAGTAATGGGCAGTATGCCAGAGGTCCCGGTGAGAGGGGGGTGAAGTGGAAGGGGCCTCCTGTGAGAGGGGAGGCAGTGTGAATGAGTGGGTGTATGGAGCCCAACTTTGGACTAGGTTTCTTCCAGTCTTAATCCAGAGGGTAATATTAATCTGAATATCATCTGCGAGGCACGGGCTGGAGTGTAGGGGTGGTTTGGAGCTGCAGGTAGCGCCCCCTGGCATTGGGGCAGTAATAGGCAGTCTTCCGTATTATACCAACAGTTTATGGAACAGTAAATTCGTGGCAGGCAAGTCTGGGTGGAGTGCCCCATAGAGACAGGTGGGCAGGCTGTCATGAGACCTGGCCTCAGCAGCTGCCTCCTGTCACACCACCATTGGTATGGATCTTGTGAGGGAGCATCTTGAGAGGCTGGAACCCCATAAATCAGCTGGTCTGGATAAGTTGCACCCAAGAGTGCTAAGGGAACTGGCAGACATCATAGCACAGCCATTGGTGAGGATATTCAAAAACTCATGGTACTTAGGCGAAGTACCCGAAGATTGGAAGAGAGCCAATGTGGTGCCCATCTTCAAGAAAAGGAGGAAAGAAGACCCAGGAAACTACAGGCCAATCAGTTTGACCTCAATCCCTGGGAGAATTTTCGGAAAAATTATCAAAGAAACCATTTTTGACAGGCTAACAGAAGGCAACATTCTGAGGGATAACCAGCATGGGTTTGTTGTGGGTAGGTCTTGCTTGACCAATCTCGTTTCCTTCTATGACCAGGTGATGTATCGCCTGGACAAGAGGGAAGAGGTTGATGTCATATATTTGGACTTTAAAAAAGCCTGGTGTCCCGTGATGTGCTCATGGAAAAATTGGACAGGTGCAGTTTCAACTACTCCACAGTCCAATGCCTGGAGAACTGGCTCTGAGGTTGGACTGAGAGAGTGGTAGTTGATGGAACTGAATCAACATGGCACTCGGTGACTAGTGGTGTCCCCCAAGGCTCTGTTCTTGGACCTGTATTCTTTAATGTCTTCATAAACAATCTGGGCACTGATGTCAAAAGCAGACTGGCCAAGTTCACTGATGACACCAAACTTTGGGGAAGAGTCTCCACACTTGAGGGTAGGCTGGTGATCGAGGCCAACATGTAGGTGCCTAAACCCAGCTTGCAAGGTGGGCGGATGAAAACCTTATGGCATTCAATATGGAGAAATGCCAGCTGCCCCACCTTGGG
>NW_017729032.1:69778723-69799252 GCF_001723915.1 Gavialis gangeticus
GCTCAGCAATGCTACACTTGCTAGCACCATGACCGAAAGAGACTTGGGGGTCATGACTGCCCATAAGATGAACATGAGCCACCAATGCAATACTGCAGCTGGCAAAGCAAAGAAAACTCTGGCTTGAATCTGCCAATGCAACTCAAGCAAGACCCAGGATGTCATCCTTCCACTGTGCTCAGCCTCGGTGAGGCCACATCTGGGGTACTGCATCCAATTCTGGGCTCCACAATTTAGGAAGGATGTGGAGAAGCTTGAAAGAGTCCAGAAGAGAGCCACATGCATGATCAGACGGTATGAGAATAGGCGTTATGAAGAGAGGCTGCGAGCTATGGGACTCTTCAGTCTAGAAAAGCGCAGGATCAGGGGTGACTTGGTGGCAACCTATAAGTACATAAGAGGTGTGCATCAGGATCTGGAGGAACACCTGTTCACAAGAGCATCCCAGGGGATGACAAGGATCAATGGTCAGAAACCCCTGGAAGACCGTTTTAGGCTGGACATAAGGAAAAACTTATTTACTGTCTGAGCCCCAAGGTGTGGAATAAACTCCCCCCAGAGGTGGTGCAAGCACCTACTCTGGACACTTTCAAGAAACATCTGGATGTTTATCTTTCTGGGATCCTTTGACCCTAGCTAACTTCATGCCCCTTGGTAAGACCTGATTATCGTACAAGGTCCCTTCCAGCCCTGATGTCTATGAAATCTATAAAATTATCAACATATATTCAAGGCATTGCATAGCTATGCATCTTACATTGGGTCAGCTCAACCTATGAGAGTATTTCAAACTTTAAACAGAAAATAATTTATAACACAGAGACAAAGATGATGTTAGGTAAGCTTTACAGCCCATAAGTGCCTAAGAACAGAAGTACAGCAAATAAAGTGAATCATCAGCAAGTAAACCATTTTTGTGGATAGATAGTCCAGAGAACTGTTCTGGAAGTGGTAAGGGTATTCGCCAATCAGGAGCACACATCCACTGTTCTAATTTAACTGTTAGAGCTGTCTATTATTATAGCGGTGTAACTGAGCTAAATTGCTATACCTTTAGGTGAATGAAGAAGGGTTAAAGTTACCATAGTTTTGTTCCACTGTTCTTTTGCTACAGGAACAGACAGAGGTAAGTTAAACTGAAAAAAATTAATTATAATTCAAAGTTAGGTCTGCCCACAGTTTGTGAAGAAGCCAGAGCTGGAGTAATAGAATGAGTTGGCAGAAAAAAAGTAGATGTATGTCTTGAGATCAGTGTGAAGTGAAAAGTGCTTTAAAAATAAGGAAGGAAATAAAACTGCATTTTGCATGTTATGGCCATTATATTATATTGGATGTTATATATTCTGTGTTTTCATATTTTTACATATAGGATTTCAACTTTTAAATGAAAATTCACGTGAATGTGTATGAAGCTTGTGGTTTTGTGGTTGCTTTCTGACTGATTCTTTGGCTGACATTGTAATTTTCCATGAGTATTCCCCATGGAAACAGGAAGCACAGATCCTCATGAAGTGCTTGATTCTTGAACAGGGATGGCACTAGAGATATTAGTTTCCTGTGCCAAAATAGTCCTGCACCCCCTGAGTTCCACACAAATGTGCTCCAGAGTCCTGAGTATTGGTTGAAAAAGTGCATGAGCAGAGGCACTGCTATAAACACCCCAAAGGTTTCTAAGCCAAATCATTCTCTATGTATCTTTCCCCTCACCTCCAGCTCTTTCTTCTTCCCAGCATTTCTGTGACTTCTTTCTTTTACTTTTATCTCTGTCCTTTTTAGTATCCTTTTTTGTCTCTCTTTCTTTTCCCTTCCTTCGCCCCCTTCTAATTTTTATGTCTGCAGGTGCAGCTTTTACACATGGAAGAGCAGCAGATTGTAGAGGAAAACCAACTAGCACTAGTCAGTTTCTGTCTCCGTCAAACTTCTAACACTCGGGGCTGTCAGCAATGAAAAACTGACAAACTGTAGTCAGATTCCCTCAGCATCAAGCTTTGAGTTTTCCGTCTCAGGTTCAGGTTTCCCTGTCAGGTTCAGCTTTGCAGGGCCTGTTGCAAAGGGAAACTGATTAGGTTTGCCCTTTGCAGTTGGCTTCACATGCCCCTTTGATGGCAAGTTGTGCACTGTTTGTGAACAATAACTATATAAGGAGTAAAATAATAAATGTTACGGTGGAATAACCAAGGCTTCTTTCCAGAGTAGTGTTAAAATTGCTGTCAGATACCAAGGACAAGGTCTGTTGTGGTAGCTTATTGTTGTGTTATTATTGCTGCTATCATGTACAGTACTGAGGGAGAAGTCCCATGCAGGACTGAGATCTTGTGCTAAGCATTTTAGCTATCAGGGTTTAGTGAACCAGGGATGATTTGCTCTATGATTTTTCTGTAACCAGGGGAAGTAATGTGTTTAATTCAGTCTTTGCCACGTATAGTGATGCTCACAGTATGACTTTGAGCTGAGATCAAGGGCAGGCCAGCTTTGCTTTTGTATATTCTCAGCTACCACAAAGCCAGATAGAGCAAGCAACTGAAATTTTTGGACAGTCTGCTGTAAAATATTTCCCCAGAAACATTTCTAGAGAAGCCAGGATTATGGGCTTCAACCTTGAATCCTTGGTTAGTGATATATGTCCCATAAATGTAATTTTCAAGTGCAAAGTGTTTTATTGAGGAAGCTATGATGTCTTTATTTATAGAGCAAGTGTAAGGGGCATTGTAGAGCTTGTGTGAATTACGGAGCTTATTGTTACTCAGAAATATTCCTGTGTTTATATCTAGACTTTTCCTTCATTTGGAGGAAAAAAATCTCCTTACAGACTTGTGTTCATTACAATTCAAACACACTTCATATTATGGGATATTAACATGGGTCACCAGCCCGGTATCAGCAGAGCTAGCCTGAGGAGTGAAATCCAGGAGGTGAATTGCTGGTCCGCTCACTCCCAATTTTGGAGTTCCTCCAAAATTGCAACCAGAAGCTTCCAATATTCCAGACATAGTTCCTAATCCTGTGGACAGCCCCGTGTAGGCAGACAACCATGTCTGCATGGAGCCCCGCTGGCTTGTGCTGCTGTCTATAGGCAGCTTCCAATAACTGAACATTTCCTTAATGGTTGTTTCTCAAAAAAAATTAGGGATCTAGGGGATGCTGGACTAGCATTCACCAATGACTTTTTTGTACATGAGTTTGTTATTGTCTTTCCTTTTCTTTAGTTCTTTAAATAGAGAATCCAGAGTCAGCACTGTTGTTGATACAGGTGTTTAAAGGAGACCTATTCCCATCCCTTTGTAGCGATTTTCAGAGATGCAGGAAACCTGCCAGGAGAGACAGTAAAATATGGGAGCACAAATACATCATCTGAAACTGAATTATCTAACAGCTGCGCTTGTGAGGTGTTTTGTTGTGTTTTCGGTTTTTATTTTTTTGCTTCTTCCCTTCTTCCATGTCTCTCTGTCCCCCTCCTTTTTCTCCTAATCCAAATCTGATTCATCACCACAGCATTTTCTCTGTTATTTCCGTTTTATTATTTTCTCCACTTTATTTTTTCTTCTCTCACATATGTCAGATGGAAAAGACCTACCACATCACCCACTCCATTTCCCTTGCAGTGCAGGGATTTTTTTTTGTGACAGTGCAATTTTTGTGGCATGTGTCTCTGTTCTTCTCATATTTCTCTTTCCTACATGCCTGCAGCCCAGAGCTCTCTTCATTTACTCTCTTCCCTTTGTTTCCCTACCATCCCCGCCACTTCTGTTTCATTTTTCCTCCTTCACTGTCCTCAAACCCCACTGGAGTTTCTCTGCCTTTTTCTTTTTCCCATCCACCCCCAGAGATCCTCCTGTTTCCCTCTTTCATCATTGGGATTTATGATCCCTCCAGATCAAATTTCTATATTCTCATATTCTTCCTTCCCACTGCACAGAGGAGCAGGGAGAAGAGAGGCAACTGAGTCTCCTGTTGGCAAGACCGGACACCGAAGCCAGATCCTCTCCGCTATCTACCTGTCCTCTCCGCTACCTGTCTGTCCGTCCTTCCAGTTTCACATCATCTTTCTATTTATTGCCATAGTTTCTCTGCCATCCTATATCCTAAAAGACTATTGCTCAGTTAGCTTCTCCATTTAGCTGGATCCCTTACTTTACTCCCACATTCACGCCCGCTGTGGCTGGAGGCCACATTGGCAGCTCAGAGGAGGTGGCTGGCAACTGGAGGGGATTTTGTAGCAGCTGAAGCTCAGGCAGCTCCAGCACAGTCACAAATCAGGCAGGAATCCACTTGCTAGGAATTACAGACTTGCAGCCACAAGCTCCATGTTCCCCAAAGACTATTCCTGAATGGAAGATATGAGGGCCTGCAAAGCGCTAGTTATTTTAATGAAAATTCTCTGTGGTGTACTTTCCACCCTGATAACCACTTTATGTTGTGAAAGGTCTTTGCCTCAAAAAAGGGTCCTTAATATTTTTTAAGTGATAAATGTTAAGATAATTGCTAGCACTGAAGTTGTCCCAAAAGCAGGAGAAAAGGACTGCAGGCGTCCTGGGCACTAGAAGCTAGCTCTGAGCCTACACAGGGCTTAATCCCATTATAAACACTTTTACAAATCCATGAGATTTTGTCCCTGGCTTGAGCAACTGTACCTCTGCCTTGGTAGCAAGTAAATATCTAGATCTAGTCCTGGCTTAGGCAGTTCAAACTGCAATGTAGACTGGGGTCTGAATATGAAATCAGAACTGCTGAATGCTTGTCTGACTAGTAACAGGCAATGTCATATGTTTAATACAATTGGGGGGCTCCACAAATGGCCTTTGACAGGATACTGTATACATTCACAAATGGCCATCTTCCAGCACCTCAGTTGTCCTCCACTGCCTGTTTTGTTTTCCTTATTCTTTTCTTGCTTTTGGCTGTTTTTCACACAAGGGAGAGCTCAGTGTGCTTCCTTTGCCTGTTTCTGTACAGCTGTCCATAAAGAAACAGAAGCACCCCGTTGCTGTTTGATGATTCTGGACTGATCAGTTCAAAGCCATTGGGCATTGTTTTAGAAATGGGGACGGGGGAGGGCAAGAGGCTTTCTAAAAGCTTTGTGCAAGGTAACAGCACACTGTTAAAGGAATTGTTTGTTTAGGCTGCTACCAGGTTTGCACTGAAGCTGTCTCTGTGCATCCTCTAGAAAGGTCTGCATTTGCAGGTTCTGCAGTGAGGTAGTTACTGGGTGTATCAGTCTCTCTTCAATCTTCTTGGGTCATGATACAATATGCATCTTTACTCAAGCAAGCAAGCAAGTTTGATCATATGTTTCATCACTCTGCAATTAGTTGAACTTTGCTGACCCTTATTGTTGGCAAATCATCTTCTTTTTGCTTCATATACTTTTAAGTTATTGAATTGCTATCCTTGCAAGAGCCTTTCAGTGATCAGGAAGCTTTAAATGGAATATCACAAAACGTAAGATGGCTCTTAAAGCAGGGGCACCACTTCTGCCAGGTTCAGTTTGGCTAAAGATATTGTATAACTTTCCCTAGAACCCTACTTTCCCCACATTCCCCTGAAATAAGGTAGTTTGATTATCCTCTAAGGCTAAGCCAAACTCACACATAACTACTTTTGTCCAATACACACATTTTAATGTATAGGCACACCATGGGTCAGGGTTTTGTGTTTTCATAATAGATTTTTCTTTTCTGAAAGCTGACCAGAATATTCAAAGACTTTGGG
The DNA here is from genome assembly GCF_001723915.1 of Gavialis gangeticus. NCBI lineage: Eukaryota > Metazoa > Chordata > Crocodylia > Gavialidae > Gavialis > Gavialis gangeticus. The sequence continues at coordinate 69,784,433 of NW_017729032.1, forward strand.
GACATGATTTGCAGTTCTGGGGGACAAGCTGACATCATGTTCTATACCTGCCATTTACCTTCTGGCAACTCATGAACTGAGAGATTTGAGACCTTGGATGCAGGCAAAGCCCCTTCACTATGTCCTCTAATAATGTATTTCTTATCTCCAGCATACCCCAGGGGTGGGCAAAATGCGGACCACGGGCCAGATGTGGCCCACCAGGCCATTCTGTCTGGCCTGTGGGGCCCCTTAAAAAAATATAGAAAACAATAGTTATCTGCCTCTGGCTGCCTGTTATGTGGTCCTCTTCAGCTTGCCAAGACTCAGTAAGTGGCCTGCCTGGCAAACTGCCTCCAAAGTCTTTGTGTCGACCAAGAAGCACTTACTATTTTTTTATTTAAACTCGTCTTGCTAATACAGTTTAAATTCTTAACTTGGCTAAGTAGAGTTTCTTGTGTTTTAAAATGTATTTCAAGGGCATCCAAACCTTTAAATAAGTGAACTTTGATATACTGTTTGTGTCAGACTAAGATCTAAATTGTAAAAAAATGAAACTAGGTCCATTGTCCATGGGGTCTTGTAAGTGACAAGAGTAGTTGTAGATTAAAAAATACAATTTAATCTCTGATGCACATATTAGTAATGAAATCTCTATGATCTTTCCTGGTGACTGCATGATTTGAGTCTATGGTGTTTGATATATTTTTGAACCTCAACAGATGAGTGCTGGAAAAAAAGGAGAAAGGCACAACTCAGGGGTGGGCAATTATTTTGGGTGGTGGGCCGCTTCCTGAGTTTTGGCAAGCCATCGAGGGCCACATGATAGGCAGCCGGGGGCAGATAGATATTAATTTTCTAAATTTTTAGGGGCCCCATGGGCCAGATAGAATGGCCTGGTGAACTGCATCTGGCCCATGGGCTGCATCTGGCCCCCAGGCCGCATTTTGCCCACCCCTGGCATAACTCGTAAGAACTTTTCATATCCAGAGCATTACCCAAATAGCTGTAATAAAAGTTTATATTATTACTATGTGGAGGAAAAGGCATACCTGTCTGGTGATCAGTGGCTATTTTTCTAAAATTGTAGAAATTGTATTTCTGCACAAGTCAGCAGGTTATTGTAAAATTCAGACATCTGTTCCATTATAGCATTCTGGAAAAAATAGTAGAAAACTGATGATGGGCCACAATTTACCAATTCTTAATTCTAAATTTTTGAGAAACAACATATTGAGCATTTTACTTCCAGTTCCCATCTGGGAATGGAGTGGTGGAAAGAACACAGTTTGAAAAGATACTTCTACTTAAAAACAAAACAACTAAACAAACAAAAACCTCAGATTATCCCTGCTGACTGAGTCAGCCTCTAGAGTAAACTCAGCTCAGCTGCTTATCAGAAGATAGATCAGAACTATGCTGCCAACATTAAAGACAAGTGTATGTCTCAGGGTGAGACTGAGATCCTGAATAGAAGAGGTCTCAGACTTTTTTCTATTTTTTATTGGAATGTTTCTGGAAGCTTACCAAAAAATCTAATGCCCATAAAAAAACTTGATGAGAAAATATATTGGAAGAGGGCCAGATGTTATCACAGAACATGACTGCATCTCATCTCAGCCTACCTGGTTGAGGCTGATCAAAGCACTCTATACAAAAGAAAAATGTTACTTTTTCAGCTGGTTCCAAATTTAGTCAAACTGGCATGTGATCTTTGGATAACACTAGCCGTGTAAGCCAATGGTGCATGCACTATTTCTTTAGTGAAGGGAGTTAGTCATATTGAGAAGAGTCCTGAACATACTAATCATGAGTCAACTAGTATACCTGGGAGATGACAGCAAGTGACTTAAAGCTCTCTTGGGCTACTTCTGCACAAGTGTGGTCATATGGTATGTGGTGCCACAAACGTGTGCAGTGGTACATACAGCACATTTAGATGTTCTCTGCTGCAAGGAAGCGCTGCCTGTGCATGTGCTGGGGCCAGCATAATGCTGGCCCCAGCCTCCCCTACCCCACCCGGGTTAACTTGCCACGCTCCAAAGCACACATGACATGGGCGTTCCCCGAGGACAGGTAGTGGCGGTGCAAGGTGTGCTGCTGCTAGTTGTCCCCAGACAGCCAAACGTCCACACTCATCTAGACGCATCCTGGAAGGCCAAAAAAAAAATGCCTGGATTTGGATAGCATTATAACTAATGATTCATCTAGAACTCTAACCCATGATTAAATATTTGTTCTTTTTGCTTATGCAGAAAAAGGAGACTGATATGAGGATAGGACTACTGGCTTGGCTCTGTGGGATAGAGGGAAGAATTTTAGGAAGAGACAAAGTAATTTTTGGAACAATTTTACTTATTCTTGTAAAAGTCCTTGTTCAGCATTAAAAAAAAATTACTCTTTCTATCATTCTCTGCCATTGTCATATGGCATGTAGTACTGCCGTTATTTTCTTTGGCTTGAGCAATAACAGGGTACTAGACTTGACTTTTTTCCAAAGTAACTAATTTTCTCTTTTCAAAAATTGATTCCACATTCATTCTCAGTATAGTAACAATAGTAACTGCATTGGATTATTGGATGCACTAGCTGCAGAACTTCCCCCTTCATGAGTAGCAGTTCATTTGTTCTTCTGCAAAAGCATGAGTGTGATATGTGTGATATTGCATTCATTTACCAGCTCCTGCCTACACTGTCCTAATCAGCCCAGTACATATTGCTCAAAAATGGTTCCTCAATCTGGATTTTATTTTTTCTTTGTACTGAATCAAAAGTAAAGTAGATGTAAAAGTATCACTGCTAGGACCACATGCACTAATAAGCAATTTAGTTTGGTTGCTCATCATTTGGAGGGACAGGGTGAAAAAAAGAGATGTTTAATTGTTTTCACCACTAACATGCTCATAGTATAAAAACACAGCATATCAAAGTGCTGCTGGCACAAACCTATTTGAGACAAGACCCTGCCCGCTCACGTGCATGCATGGAAGAGTTGTTGTTGTCACAAATGGGTGCTCTTCTTAATTAAACAAATATATAACTTGGCAGCTGTTGTAAAACACCGTGATGACAAGCAGAACAAACGTCACATTTAAATGACTAACCTTAGCAGTGGAACTACGCCGTTATCCCCTTTAAAAATTATACTGAGCAAATTTGGGACTTGTTAAAACTCAGCGCAGCAGCAGCTGTGGCAGCACAATATAGGGAAGGAAGCACATCCCCCAAAGTCCACAGTTAGCAAAATTGTGAGCCCGTGTTGTTTTAAGCAAAAATTTAACTTGGCAGAGCTGAGATTCATTTGGACAGCAACACACCAAGAATCTGTTACGAAGGATGGAAGAATGCAATCTCTCTTTCTCTGAATGTTGGACTAGTAGACTACGTTAGAAGGTTGACCTAACTGTGCACTACATCATTTCCAGAAAGTCTTTATCTTCCCTCTGCATTTTTCAGGGCCTGATGTTTAATGTGAAAGGGGATTGCCTTGGGGTTTTGTTTCTGTGTCCCCGTATAGAAAAGAAGAGAGGAGCTTTCAGGGTTGCTCTAAATGTTTTTCTTCTCTGCCTCGTTAGCCTCCATTTTCAGATAACACTTTGTTCTTCAAAGCTTTTCAGTGATCTCTGTCAGAGGGGAGTACTTTTGTTTTGCAAGCCATTGGTGGAGCATGGGCCTGAAAATGTTAGTGTTTGATGTTTCTCTCAACTCACAAGCAGACCCAGGAACGTTGGTGGCCAGTTCCTTTCAGTGGTGACCAGATGGGCTCCAAGCACAGCTCTAAACTGCTTCTATGGCACTCCTGAGAGTACCTCCAAGAAGCAAACCTTAGACGTAGGAACTGGACTGTGAAACTGCTCTAAAAGTACCTCTCTCCAGTCCTCCCTGTTTTTTCCATAGTGTACTTGACAATAGCAGTGGGAGTGTGTGGGTGGGGTCCTCAGTAGCCCTCTAAGGAATACAGTGAAGCAGTATAGACATGCCTTTAGCTAAGTAAAGCTGAGTTTGTGCATGCTTAACTTGAAGTTCTGGATCAACACAACACACTCTGCATTTTAATGAACTGATCTGGTAATTTGTGTAAATACATTGAAAATATGCTTTTATACCTTCAGACATGTTTATTTTTGCATTTTAAATTGTATCTTCTTAACACAGTTAATGTTAATATTTGTCATTTCAACACTTCCAAAGATTTTTGTATCTCAACGTGAGTACCTCCCTGCCTTTAAAACATTTAAGAATCAATGGATACATAATATATCATATTTTCCATCTTACAGGGTGTGATATATATACATAATTTATCCATCTGTAGCTATTCCAATGTGCTCATGACTGTAATACTTAAATGATTACACGTCCACATATATCTGCCAGTAACTAATATGTGTTTTGGGTCAGTTTTTATTTTCTTTCTTATTCTGGATAGTTTTATCGATATGTCCTCCTTCGAAGAGCAAACAAGTTAGCTGAATAGCTCAACAAGAGTGTCATTCTCCATCTAGATAACTTTAGTATCCTGGACCTAATCCAAGTGGACATTGTTCTAGGAAATGAAACAGACTGCACTGGTGGCACTGATGGATGGTCATCTCCAGTCCCTAGACAGGAACTGTATATCCAGGCTCATGTTGCTGGGCACCTCAGCAACACTAATACAGTTAAACTTGGGATGTTGCTAGACCCCATCAGAGCTGTGATAGGAGTTAGGGGCACTACTCTTTATTAATGACTTTATTAATTCCTTTCAAACTGCACTGAAGAATCATGATGAGCATTTGCTCCAGCACCTCATTTGTAGAATTTTAGAAGGATTGTTCAGCAATACATAGGGAATATTCATCATCATCTTGTTAGAAGAAAACAGTGACAACTTGTCCAAGGGGCTGAGCAAGATCAGGAGCTATATGAAAACCATCCAACTGAAATCAGGTCCAGGAAGTAGTGAAGTGATTTTGTTGAAGAGAGATATTCTACAAAAAGCTCCCTGTCTATATAACTTTTCCCTCAGTTATCCATGTTTTGAAAAGGTCTGGGAACCTGGACAGGTAGGAGTGAAAGAAAATGTTACATGCAATTAGAAAAACACTACCATCTGATAATATGTGGATTGGAAGACTTTAATTTATCAGAAATAGATTGCAAAACAAATATGACAATGAGCCTGTGACAGCATCTGATAAAGAGACGCTGTATGCCTGTTGTGGAGGTTTTCAGGGGAAATGGCCAGCAAAATAGAAAGGAGTAGCCAAAAGGAAAATAAAATACAAGTTCTTACGTTGTGTGGCACATTGGGTGTCTATACAAGTGCTCTGATGTGTTCTAATAAGAACACATTGGAGCAGACTTGATTAAGGCAGTGTCTCATGTATTAATGCTTTAGTGTCTCATGTATTCAGTGTCCCACATTACAAAATGGTGGCAGGGACACTTTAAAGCTTATCAAACCAGCTTTAGTTAAACCGCTCCCACTGACACTTTGAAAAACAGGATGCTGAATACATGAGATGCTGTAGGTGTTTTAATTAGAGCAGTTCCCAAAATCCACTCTAATTAAAATACCCCCCTTTCCCCCCCACCTACTGTGTGCAAATAATTAACTGGTTGGTTATATCTCAAAGCTGTTCACTGCTTATGGTGACACAAAGCCAACTAGGAAAAAACAATAAGATATCTGTTGTTTGGATATGTAATTGTAATAGGGGCATATTATTTCTGGGACCCACTGAGATTTTTTGTAAGAAACTGGGAGGAGGTTAATTATAAAACCCTAGTTCACATTTAGATACGTGCAAATAACAAGTTTGGGAGAGCTTTGCAGCACTACTGGTATTACTTATCATTTTTAACATTCAGACAATATTTTTCATTCTCAGTCTCCTTTACAAACATGCCTAATGTATGCTCACAGTGCTCATGTAATGCACGTGAGAATTTCATTCACAGTTTAACAGGTTGGGAAACCAAAGTTTAAAAGTTAAGTGACTTTCTCAAGGTGCAGAGACAGTAATTATGGATCTGATCAAAATCCCATTAGGAGTCCTTCCATTAACTTCAGCGGGTTTTGGATCACGTCTGTGGGAAAGTGAGTTATTGTTTAGGAATTCTTGACCGAGTCCTGTATCAGATGGTCTGATTATGCTCCTCTCTCTATAACACATGTGAAAGGACATCACAAAAATGTTGACCCAATGCATTCTTCAGAAAGCTTTCTTGTGAACTGTTTATCTTGTTTTGACCAGAGCAGTTGGCCACATCTGAGTGTTATGGGTTGAGGAGAAAGAGAAATTGCTGACAGAGTCAAGTGTTTCTTTGATGCAGTCCTACATTTTACAAAGAATGTGCAAAGTCTTATTTTCTGAACTCAGCAGAGGATAGTTTCTTTGCTCCCAGCTTCAAGATCCTTGCAGCCAGCACTAAGTCTCAAAAAAGCTCTTGCTGTTAATGATTTTTTTTGTTTTGTTTTTTTTCCTAAGGGCCACATCACCAGGTTTTCTGTACTGTGTCTTCTTGCATTCGCTCTGTTTCTTGGGTCTTTCCAATTCTCTGTCACAGACATGCACATATTAATAAAGCCATAGCCAGTGAAACTCTTCTGCCTGTTTTTGCCTTGAATGTTCCTTTGTTTTGGGTGGTGATGTGTGCCTGTGTTTTGAGATGAAGCTGTTACTGTTTCAGCAGTCTGATTCCATAAACAAGGTTAACTCTTCCTTGCAACTACATTAAAAGAGACAGGAGTTGCACACAAAATATAACAGTAATGGCAATGCTTTCCTTTGGGTTCCATATAGCCCTGAGAGGTGACTAAGAGATGGGAAGACGTCTGCCTTATTCCCGCTTTATTGTACACTTCTATCTGCCCCTCCCCTGTTTCAGAATGTGTTGAATCTGCTGTGGACACTGTAGAATTACATGTCTGGGTATGATGTGATCTGACATATCACATTCAATACTGTGTGCCATTAATTTTTGTTTAAAATGGAACTATTCAAGCTGTCTGGCAGCGAGTTTTAATGATGGGCTTCCATCCACAGCAGGCTAGCTGTGGGAAATTATGGGCCTACTGTGACTGTCAGAAGTCTGACTTCTAAAAATAAGAGTAAGCAAATTAGCATAACCTAAGGACTTCTATGAATTGCATCCTGCCCTTTCACCTCTGACTTTCTCTCTTAGCATTTACTAAACATGAATTTTTAATACAGCAACTACCACATCTCATGAAGCAAATGACAGACTGAATTTCAAAGGATAATCTAAAAAGCAATGCACATACATCGGAAGAAAAGGAAAATCCTTTCTTCATAAACCCACTTATTAAAAAAGTAATGTAGTATCATGAGTTTTCATTAATACCAGTCTTCAGTAAGCCTAGAGCGAATCTTTGCTTGCCATGTGCTTGCTATGATACAGAACTGCCTGGGAGCGATGAAGCAATATAGTATAAGGAGAATGGAGAGCATGAGGCAGAGCTAGAGAAAATGTCAGCTCTCTGCCACAGAAAATGTCAGTTCTCTGCCACAGCACATTTTCTTTATGTGATTTTTGTGGAAGAGAATTATTCATATTTCAGTGAATATTAATACAGTGATAGTATTTCCCACTAGCAATGTGCTCTAGACCCTCAACATGCCAAGTCATTATGTGCTTATATTCAAAGGTAAGTGTAATATCCTTCTTGTTTTACAAATGCAAATGCTGAGATGCAGAGAAGTCACTGCTGGTGTACAAGTACCATTCATATGCCAAGTCCACTTGGTGAAAACATGTGGAAGGAAGTCCTCCACAGTTCCTACTCCATGCTGGTACTCCTTTCTTCTTGAGGCTCACCAGACCCAAGCCTAGACATATTACAGAGTGCTGCAAGACCTTCCTATTTGTGCAGTAATGTACCCAACAAAACTAGGATGAAGTGTTGTTTGGGAGAGTCTCTGTTTTATCTTGATATTCTAGTTCCCTTTTAAGTTTGTTTTTGTCCTCTTGTCATTCTCCTGTTTTTAAGTTAGTCTATTTTCGTATTGTAATCTACCCTGAGCCTTTGTTGGGAAGGGCTGCATATAAATCCAATAAATAAATAAATTACATTGACACTGCAGTGGTCAGGGCATCAGCAGTACCCTTGCCTCTCCTCCTCTTTACCCTTTGTATTGTCAGGTTTTTTTTGGAGGGTGCTTTGTATCTGTAGTGTGCAAGAGGGACCAGAGTGAATATTCTCTTTGGCCTTTTGGATAAAAAATGGTCCAAACACAGGGGTTGGACTTAATGGCCCAGTGGGCCCCTTCCTGTTCAAAGTTCCTCTGTTCCCATGGATTTACCCATTAGTAGCAATTTTAAGACTTAAGGTATTTCCAACTCTGGGGTCTATTTGCTGCCTCATAGAAATATGTAGTTCAAATTTCCTAATCTCTTTACTCAAAGGCTGTTTTCTCTGTTTTTGCAAAACAAACTCCCAAGCTGCTAACTCCTGACTTTACATGTATCATTAAATACTTCTCAGTTGCTATCCAGAAAGCTCTGCAGAAAACCTGTGGAACATTGTCTTTAAATAATTGATTAAATCAAATAGCAGCAGTGTTGTGCCAACAAATAGATCACTCTTTCAAATATTTTATTTATCGTGCCCCAGGAAACCCCAAACCATGTTTAAAAAAAGAAAAGAGAGAATGCAAAAAGTTGGCTTCATATTTGTCTAAAACATCTGCATATTATAATTCATGATGGTGTCACTCTGGTGCTATACAACACAAATCAGTGTTAATATGTATGTAAGATTTGGCAAAGAAATCAGAGAGGCAAAAATCCCAAACACAATTTGCCAAGTATGCATTTTATTTGGAATTTCTTTATGGGGCTATAAATGTGCACTTAATAATTACTTTGTTTAAGAGAAATGACTCAGCCACCTAAGTACCACCTTCAGAATGAATACATTTTCAGCTTCAAAGACCGTATTAGGTATACCAGGAACTTTATTTTCCAAGAAGAAACGCTTGGAATTCTGATGCTAGTTTTATATAAACTACATTTAGAAGTGGAGCTTTTTCTGTGGTGTTCATAAATCAAGGTCACTTATGTGAGAAGGCTATGTTTTGATAAAACTGTCTGACAATTAAATGTAGAGGGCAAATCAGTGTTAAGTGATATTCTCCGCAAATTCGGGGTCAGAAGGCAGTGTAAACAACACAGTGGCATTATGAAACAGAAAATTACATTCCAAATAATAACACATCTTCATGGTGCATGGTTTTTTATTTTAATGTGCATTATTCTACTCAATCATATTAATATTTTAAAGTACATAACATTTATGCATAGTTTTTTTTAACAAAATGCAACCTTATTTAACAGTGATGCCTGAAAAAGCGTAAAGCAAAGCAATTTGTGCAACAGAATGGTAACAAGTAGTTTCAAGATTTATAAACTGAGATTTTATGTTGCATATTTACAGATTCAATCTGCGTATCAGGCTTTGATCCAAGCCTTAGCATGATGACTGGAATAACTCCAATTAACCCAATGATACCAGGCATGGGGTTAGTACCGCCGCCACCACCAACCGATGTGCCTGTAGTCAAAGAAATAATTCACTGCAAAAGCTGTACACTGTTCCCTCCAAACCCAAGTAAGTGGCTCTGAGAAAAGTAGGCTTGGTAATCTTATTTTCTTAATTTTTTTTGCATGAAATGGGCCTAGGTGCAGAACCTTATTTGAGTTCAGTCCTCTTATAAATGCAGAAAGAACCACAGTGGTATACACACAAGACAGAGAATTGATTTAATAAAGGTAATCATTTTTAGATGCATGTTGGTAGCAAAAATGTTTCCAACCAAAACATATTTCAGCCTGAGTGTATAAAGTGCAGTAGCATATTAGAACACGTTCATTCATCTTTACAAGTGCAAAGAAGAAGCAGGGACGTATATTTTTAAATTAAAAAAAAAAGAAAGTAAATTTAAACAATGAAGCTAAAGGGGGGCAGCCATCTCAGTTATTTGTAATGTTTGTATGTAGATTTCCTTTTTATCTCTGCATCACAAAAATCTAGTTCAAGTCAGAAGTGATTGAAAATTGTTAATGTTCGATGGTCATTCATTGACCTATATGAACTCAGTTTGGTGCTTGTAGTTTAACTTCCTGATCAGGCATCTTCATCGTCAAAGCACCACCACAAATGGGCTTAGTTATTGAAAACTTCATTAGGAGAAGGCTTAAGTTAGGGTGAGCATGAAAAACTACCTGTATTCTCATTTCCTGCAGATGTTGGCTAAGTCATGGGCAAGGCATGTTGATGAGGCACTGGCAAGAAGCTTGCACAAGATCTTCCTATTGTGTGCCACTTTGGGGCTAGATTGTGCAAATAACTATAGAAGGGGACTATGAAGAGCTGACTGCACATAGAGGAATTGCTCAGGAGCTTCCCATGTGCAGGAGGAATCTATATTCATGGCTAACTTCATGGTAGTCATCATACCCAATGCAAATTGGTGGCTAATTCTGATGTAAGACAAAGTAAGCGCCCCTAGCTCCTGCTCTCTACCCTCCTGGGAGCCTATAGGAAGAGTAGTTCTGTGGTTCCTTACGGATAGGGATTGAGTACTTCCTGACCTCCTTATGGCCCCAGTCAAGTAGAAGTATTTCTCAGAGCCACCTGCAAGGCAGAATCTTATTCTCTATAAAGAAGCGAGAAGACCTTGATTGCTAGGACCATTGATAAAGCAACTTTCACCATCGTGTCTTTTTTCACCAAGAGAAGAAGAAATATATTGCTTTGCATTTGCAACGTACTCAGACCATTATTTAATCATAGAGGTGAGATATAAAAAAATTATTTTAAAACTGTAACCTTACTCTCACTGTGTTTAAGTAACTAATGTCTAATTCATATTAATCAGTGCTAGTTTTTAACAGTGCTATTTTTAGAAGAATCCTCTATTAATCTACATATTAACGAGGTGAAATGTTATGACAATGTACATTTCATATTTTATACAGCCTCCAAAAATGTAATACTTTGCTCATTTAAATGTAAATATAAAAAGTCTGTTCATCCAGTAGTGTTTCACAGCCAAATGAGTACTGTGCATGTTGTTAAGTTAGCCTTTCTCTGTTCTGGCCTCTGTTCTATTATCTGGCAACAAGACAAAGTAGATAACCAGTAGAGGATTTTCATTATATTGCCATTTCATCGTGTCTCCCACTCTGTTTCTGGGCTTTTGTGTTATGAAAGAAAAATGAAATTATGCTAAGACTGGGTAAAATTTTCAAAATGGAGTGCCCAGGCTTAGGAATTTAGAACCATAGTTTAGGCACCTGATTTCCAAAGCTGCTGAAGGCACATAACTCCTTGTCTTTGGTGAGTGTTGTCCAAAAATTAAGATGGGACAAAGTAGCTGAGTTCAGATCAGATTTACACCAGAGCCAGGGCTTACTGTCTAAGATCAAATTATAGAATCACAAAAAATTAGGATTGGAAAGAATTTCAGAAGGTCATCTAGTCCAACCCCCTACTCAAAGCAGGACCACCCCTAACTAGATCATCCTAGCCAAGGCTTTGTCTAGTCGGGTCTTAAAAACCCCCAAGGATGGAGACTCCACAATCTCTCTGGGTAACCTGTTCCTATGTTTTCCTATCCTTTGAATGAGAACATTTTCCTAATATCTACCCTACACTTCCCTTGCTGAAACTTGAGACCATTGCTCCTTGTTCTGTCATGTGCCACTACTGAGAACAGTTTCACTCCATCCTCTTTGGAACTACCCTTCAGGTACTTGAAGGCTGCTATTAAATCCTCCCTTTCCCCTCCAACCCCCAGCCGCTCCTCAAAAGTCATGTGCCCCAGCCCCCTAACCATTTTCATTGCCCTCCGCTGGACACTCTCCAGTTTCTCCACATTGTTTTAATTTGTCCATTGTACTCCCAGTGGGGTCTCTCCAGTGCCAAATAGAGGGGAATAATCACTTCCCTCAATCTGCTAGAAATGCTCCTACTAATATAGCCCATTATGTTGTTAGTCTTCTTGTCCACGAGGGCACACTGTTGGCTCATATTCAGCTTATTGTCCACTGTAACCCCCAGGTCCTTTTTTTGCAGGGCTGCTCCTCAGCCAGTCAGCCCCCAGCCTGTACCGGTGCCATGTGATTTTTCTGTCCTAAGTGCAGGATTTTGGACTTGTCCTTATTGAACCTCATGAGATTTCTTTTGGTCCAGTCCTCCAATTTGTTGAGGTCTCTCTCAATCGTAGCCCTACTCTCCAATGTGCCTATTACTTCCCCTAGATTGATGTCATCCACAAACTTCCTGAGGGTGCACTCCACCCCATCTTTCAGGTTGTTAATGAAGATCTGGAACAAAACTGGCCCCAGGATCAACTGCTAGGGCACTCCACTTGGTACCAGCTACCAGCTAGACATCAAGCCATTGATTACTACCCTCCAATCCTAGTGATCCAGCCAGTTTTCTGTCCACCTTACAGTCCATTCATCCAACCAATACTTCCTTACCTTGCTTGAAAAAATGGTGTGGGAGACTGTATCAAAAGCCTTGCTGAAGTCCAGGTATATCCTGTCCACTGCTTTTCCTGCATCCACAGGGTCAGTTATCTCATCATAGAAGGCAATCAGGTTGGTCAGGCATGCCTTGCCCTTGGTGAATTCATGGTGACTGTTTTTAATCACTTTGTCTCCTCCAAGTGCTTAGTCCTTGAGGATCTGCTCCATGATTTTTCCAGGGACTGAGGTAAAGCAGACCAGTCTGCAGTTTTTGGATCTTCCTTCTTCCCTTTTTAAAGATGGACACTATATTAGCCTTTTTCCAATCATCTGGGGATTCTCTTAATCAGCAAAAGATTTCAGAGATAATGGCCAGCAGTTATACAATCACACTGGCCAACTCACTCTGTACCCTGAGGTGCTTCACGCCCAGCCACATGGACTAGTACATGTCCATTTTTTCTAAGTAGTCACTAACCTGTCCTTTTGCCACTGTTGGCTGCTTACTTCCTCCCCAAAATATGCTCCCAGTAATCTGGGAGCTGACCTTGCCTGTGAAGGTGAAGTAATTTGAGATCTGACTGAAGTGAAAAAAACATTGATTACTTCAGCCTTTTCTGCATCATCTGTCACTAGGTTGCCTCCCCCATTCATTCAGGAACCCACACTTTCCGTGAACTTCCTCTTGTTGCTATAGTTGTAGAAATCCTTCTTGTTACCTTTCACGTCCTTGCTAGCTGCATCTCCAATTGCACTTTGGCCTTCCTGATTTCACCCCTATATGGCTGAGTATACAACTAGGGAGGAGAATACTCTTATATTCCTCCTTAGCTGTCTGTTCAAGTTTCCACTTCTTGTAAGCTTCCTTTTTGTGTTTTAGCTCACTGAAGAGTTCCTGTTAGGCCAAGCTGGTCTTCTGCTATACTTTTTAGTTTTGCTACACATTGGGATGGTTCCTTCCTATGCTAAAATACAGACAGTGCTCCAGGACTCCTTTGCCGCCTCAGGTGGGCCTTCCAGGGGATACTGCACATCAGTTCCCTGAGTAAGTCATAGTTGGCTTTTCTGAAGTCAACAGTCCTTACTCTGCTGCTCTCCTTCTTTCCTTTCTTTGCAATCTGGAACTCAATCATCTCATGGTCACTGCTGCCCAACTTGCCATTCACTTCTACATTCCCTGCCAATTCTTCCCTATTTGTGAGCAGCATGTCAAGAAGAGCATGGCCCCTAGTTGGCTTCTCCAACACTCACACCATAAAGTTGTCTCCAAAAGCTTCCTAGATTGCCTGTACACTGTTGTATTGCCATCCCAGAAGATACCAGAGTGACTGAAGTCCCCGATGAGAACCACTAAGGATTCTCAGACCACTACTAAGGATTTTGTTCTCCAAAAAATTATAGTACTTTCTTGTGAGATTTTAGCAGAATCCATGCAGAAAAGTAACCTCTTTTGCACTCTGGATCTAGCCTGACAGCAAGCCACAACAGCAGGAGTCTGGACTTGTACCCAAAATGCAGGAACAGTTTAGATTTGGGGTTCCAGGTTTGGTCAATGTCTAAAATATGTAATTATTTCTCTCCCCTCCCCCTAAAAATGTTTTTAAAAATGACTTCTGTTGCTTAAATTGATTGTGGGAATACTTTACAAGTATAACAAGACAAAACATTGTGTTCCAACATGATTTTTGTTTTTACTTAGATCTTCCACCACCTTCAACGAGAGAGAGACCTCCTGGGTGTAAGACTGTATTTGTTGGAGGATTACCAGAAAATGCTACAGAAGAAATTATTCAGGAGGTCTTTGAGCAGTGTGGAGATATTACAGCAATTCGAAAAAGCAAGAAGAATTTTTGTCACATTCGTTTTGCAGAGGAGTTCATGGTTGATAAAGCCATTTTCCTTTCTGGTATTTTACATTCTTTAATGGATTTCCTGGGCTCCTCATTTGTATTTTGTGGTGCTAATAGATGTTTATTTTCTTAGCTTTTACCTCAGCAAGTATTTCTCTAGCTCGGCATCTTTGGGTAGGAGCAATAAGGGTTCATTTCCACATTTTTCTGTTCCTGCCAAGATTCATGTGATTCTGAGAGTTTTGCTTACCCAAGAGAAATTTCTCACCATCCCATAACAATTCAGTAGACTCAGAATTCACTACTGCACCGGGTTTTTTTCTTTTTAAGTTTTATATAGGTTTAAATGGTTTTGCTCACGGATTGGAGGTAGAATTCTTTAAGGCCAAACTACAGAACCTACAAAAATATGCCAATGAAACTGGAAACCCTGTCACAGAAATACGTACAGACTGGGGAACTCAGACCTACAGGCTGGGGAACTCCCTTCTCGTCAGTGCAGAGG
>NW_017729032.1:69799902-69818370 GCF_001723915.1 Gavialis gangeticus
GTCCCTTCCAACCCTAGAAACTATGAAACTATGAAAGGGCACTGGGCCAGCAATGCTGCAGTAAGTGCCAGTTTCTGTGACAGGGTTTCCAGTTTCATTGGCATATTTTTGTAGTTTCTGTAGTTTGGCCTTAAATAATTCTACCTCCATACACACAAGTATTTACTTACCTCATTATGGGTCAGATTGTGATACTCTTACTCGTATAAAGTAACAACCAGGCTCCCCATCCTCCCCTTGAAAGTTCCATTGATTTCCATGAAGTTTCCCACAGAGTAAAATTGTCAGTAACTTGATTCACTGTAATACAGTATATGCTCCCAAGACCTTCTCTAGCTACTGTTGTTAAAAATAAAAAATCATGTTTCACACCTTTAATCTTGGTAAGTTGCAGAACTGTTGTTTTGAAAGATCTCCTTTATAAGACAGCTGTTTCTATATGTTTAGTTATTAAGCTGTCAAATATATTTGGATTTGCAAACTCATGATACAAATATTTTCAAAGTGACTGTCTCACCCCAGAGTTGCATGAGCCTTGGGGACAAGTGAAATTCATTTTTAGCAGAATTAAATAAACAATATATGTATTGTTCTCCCTTTTATTCCTTCCTTTTCTCTTCTCTTCTGTTACCGTTATACCATACTTTCATTCACTTCTTCACAATCTGCTTGTCCCCCATTCCTTTCTATTTCCTGATTTATTACTTCCATATCATGAGGGCTTAGTGTGGCCATTGACAGACAAATAAAAACAGCACATCTCCCAGCCTGGAACAAATTACATTATAGGAATCTGATCCCATGAGGTGGTAAGCACTCAAGGCTCTCACTGATATCAGTCAGAGGTGTATCGCTCCACCTCCCATCTACAAAGCCTATCACCTTGTCAGAGAAGAAAATCGGATTCATTAGACCTGGCTTACCCTTGAGAAAGCCAGCTTAGCTGTTGCTTATCACTTAGTTATCCTCTTGGAGTTTACAAATCAATTGTTTGTTGATATGCTCCAGTATCTGGGGAGAAGTTTCAGGGAGGAATTGGTTGAGAATGTGAAGGTGAAAGGTAACTTGAGTGACAGTGACCACAATATGATAGAGTTCAAGATCCTAAGGGGGGGAAGGAAAGAGAACAGCAGAATAAAGACAATGGACTTCAGCAAAGCAGATTTTATCAAGCTCAGTGAACTGATGGGCAGGATGCACTAGGGTTAGGGACAGAAATTACACATAAAACAGTACAAGTGAAACTGGTATAAACCTGTAACAGAACAGAAGTTTAGTACACATGGACCAGTTTCAAAATGGCCAAAATGGTTTAACGTAGTCCTGGATGGATGTAGTATCAGATTTAACTGATTTAGGTTAAGCCAGTCTATCAAATTTCTGTCCCAGATCCCCTCTTGGCTGTTAGGTCACAGTCCTCCAACATCCCAGGAGGCCTTGCAGTCTCCCCCCCAGCCCTTTTCTTGCAGGGCGGGTGGGCAAGCCTCAGTTGTGCCGTCTGCTGTAGACCTGGATACTGCTGTTCTCTGCAGTTATGCTGTCTGCTTTAGACCAGCTCTAGACCTAGATCTGAGCCTGCACCCAGCTCTGCACCTGGGCTGTCACACAGCTGAGGCAGCAAAGCCTCTGCTCCTTACTCTGTGTCCTGGCTGTGCCTGCCAGCCTGGCAGGGCAGGGTGTAGGGAACAGAGCCTCTCCTCGTCCCTGAGCCTTGATCTGCCCAGCTGCCCACCCTCTCCCCCACGCTCGGCCCGCCCGCACAGGTGAGAGATGGGAAGCAGTCCCCTGTCCTTGTCTCAGGGGGCTGCCCATGGAGGGGGACCCCCTGGAACTGGGACAGGGGACTGTTCCCCTCCTCCCACCTGTGGGGTTGAGGCTGGCTAAGCAGTGGCCAGACCACACTGGGGAGGGTTTGGAGGGAGAAATCCCAAAGGCTCCCAAAGCAGGGGAGGATGGGGCTTGGGGAACCCTGGGCATGTTGGGAGAAAACCCCTGAGGCAGCTCTGCCCATGTGGGCAGCTCTTGGTGCCAGGATGGTGGACTGCCCACCTGCAGGGGGAGACAGCAGGGGGTTGGGGGCATGTGGTGGATGGCCAATCAGGGATGGCCTGCCTCAGCAATTGCCTGTAGGCTGGGAGGTGTGCTCTAGCTCCCCACCCCCCACCTTCTGGCCTGGGCCAGTGCAGGCATCTGGCTGCCTTTCCTGACTGAAAACTCAGCGTGAGTTCAGTTAATTATCAGTTCAATCTGTGCAGCTTAGAGAGGCCTGCAAAGGTTGAATCAATTTCTCCTTGGGCTTTTGACCCTCTGTACTTAGCCTGGGAGGCAAGTCTAAGGGGAATAGGAGTCCAGGATAGCTGCCTGTGCTTTTAAAGGTGCAGAAGTCCACTATCCTCATGCAACAGAAGAATGGGAAGTGCTGTAGGAAACCACCCAGGTTAGTTAGTGATCTCTTCAATGAGTTGAAATGCAAAAAAAGGAATCCTATAGGAAGTGGAAACTAGGTCATTAATAACTTCTACACTTAGAAGTTCATCAGTAAGGCTGATTTGGAGTTGACTCCAGCACCCACTCAAGAGCTCTGGTGGATGTGAAAGAAGCTGGAACAGCCTTACTGGTTGGATTCTTGATCTGAAGCACACCTGGGTGGAGCATTTTTAGCCCTTTTCTTGTAGGACCCAGTACTGCAGCACTGTAAATGGTCATCAGTGTCTTCAGGCTTATGTCCTAATTTCCCTGCCTGTTCTCTTTCTGACACTCCCCTTCACTCTTCATCCTATCCTTCCCTCTCCCTTTTCCTTCATTCCTCTCCACTGTACTGCTGTCCACAGCTCTCTCCTCTTTCCTCTCTCATCTCTACTTCCTTTTATTTTGCATTCATCCTTCCTTCCGTAGTTCTTTCCCTTCTCACATTTCCCTTTCCCCATTCCTGTTTTTCCTATGCAAGAGAATTTTTGCTTATTGTTTCCAACCACATTAGGGAAGGGACAGAGGGCTTGGAGGGAGGAAAAAGAACAACAGGTAAATGTTGCTGCCAGGTCTATGTTGTATTGTCAGCTCTGATTTCTATGGGATTTTGCAGAATAAACTAGCACTAATCTGTATTTCAGCACTGCAGAGAAGGGAGGCCATGCACTGGATTGCTGCATGCTTTAATTTGTACTGAATTACTGTGTTTTTCTAACTGAACATTATAAATGTTTTGAAACATAATGCATTCTGAAATGGTGGTAGAAAATCATATTGTTAAAGCATTTCCCCCTGCCTACAAACACAAAAGAGACATAAAAATAGAATGTATAATTTGTTATAACTACAGTATACTTGTTATATGAGGGAGAAACCATGCCTTTGACATCTGTGATATAATGATGTTTGTCTATCTAATCGGTTTTATCTGTCTGTCTAATCTAATTTCATCTATCTGGGTATTTATCCCATGCTTATCACCATAGTACTTTATGCAATTATAAAATCCATTAAGTGGTTTAATTACTAGTTCTTTCACTTTTGCCCCCCCCATAGATATTTGTGAGAGGAAGAGGGGAGAAACTGTATTAGGTTTTGATTGCAGAAAAGGGAAATTGAATTGAGGTCTGTATTTGCTCTGCGAGTCATGGTTGAACTCCCTTTCTTAAGTTTTCATTGGGCACCTAAGTCCCTGGATCCTCCTATCTGAGCATCCTTTTCTCTATGTCCCAAACTGGGGACATTCATTGAGCCAACCCCCTTTTTAGCAGCTCCTGGTCATAGAAGGTAAGTCAAGTTATAGTGCATATACTGGATATGGAATGTGGAAATACCATCTTTTGTTTTTATGGCATGACAGTTTACTTCCCTGATGCTGTTCATTTAAAGTTAGGTTTCTGGTAAGTGACCAGAATGGTTTCCTTTGCTTTTTGCTGGATTCAGTTAGTGAGGACTCTCAGTGGGGAGAGTAAATGACTTCACAGGCCTTGCAGAGAGGGAATGCACTTCATAGGCTTTATGGTTCTGAAATGGTAGTTTGCACTATTGACCATTTAAATACCATTGAACATCTGATCATAGGATACAGGAAAATAATAGCCGTTGAGACTTCTGCAGACACATGTGCACCCACTGCCTCCAGTCACCCCAAGCAGCATATTGTAGGCTGGAATGCTGCCAGCCTGCAAGAGGAAACCCACACTTTCCTACATTTTTCTGAGACTTGCTCACAGCCTTTTCATATATTCTCACAGCCCACTTTTGGGTTGTGACCCACAAGTTGAGAAACACTGACCTAAAGCAATTTTGAAAATGTCTATATATATATTTTTGGAACACTCAGGAGTGGCTTTCCAGAGGAAGCCCTGTGAAAAACCTCCTGTCCATGGCCATAACGGGCACCAAACTGCAGAATGAAACTCAGGAATTCTACTTCCATATTCTATGATCAGATTACACTACTCTTTCTGTCTTCTCCCAAAACAAAGGCTGCTTTTAGCAATGGGCCCAGGGTGTGTGGTGGTGCAGCCACATCTGCCCATGCGGCACATGTACACTGAACTCTCTATCTACTACTGCAGTGAGGTGAGCTCCGCTACTGCAGTGAGTGCTCCCATATGCTCTCCACCCCCATTTTCAAAATCCTAGGTCAGCTCCAGATTACTTTGATTAAAAAATCAGCTTCTCGTTGAAGCTGGATGGGTACATTTTTACCAGCTATCCTTTTTTTTCTCTTTTGTTTTTAAGACTGGGAAGATATTTTGAAATGATCAGGAGTCCTTTCTGAAGAGCAAGGTTTTTTGTATTTCTGCGCTGTTCTTATATAGGCAGAGCAGAAGGAAAGCATGCCTGTACTCGTACCATGTGTTTGTGTCCTACTGAAAAACACAGCACAGCTGGGAAATCTAATTTTAGGCTCCTGAGACTTGGCACATTGACAATGTCCCTTTGCACTACTGATAATATACTTTTAGTTTACAAAATTAGTCATTAGAGGAACGTGTGCCAGGAATAAGCTTGGGGGTGATATTTGTCACAGTTACGAGGGACAGCTGTACCTCTGCTCCTCTTTTCTCAACTCTTCTTTCTTCCCAAACTCCCTCAGGCATGGGGCGTCATATCTTTGCCTTCCTGGGATGGACTGTCTCAGTCCCAGTGTTCAGCACATTCTAGATCCTCTGTTCCCTGTTCCTAATATATCCCATTAAGTTTGGTTTGTCCTTTTTGAGAATATCAGGGATGATCCTGCCTCGAGCTGAGGGCTGCACTAGATAACTTCACAGGGTCCTTTCCAACCCTACTTTATAATCCTATAAACTCATGACTGTTACTGAATGTGGTGACTGCAAACAGCCTTCTCAGGAAAAGTATTGTTTAATCATAACAGTTGGAAGAAGACAAAGCATAAAAGGAGAGCTTTTTAGAAGAGTGGTGCTTATCTCCTGTCTGACTACAGAACCTTGTCATGCAGTCCACTGGGATCCCCATGGGTCCAAAAATTGGGCAGTCAGTGTGGTGGCAGTGTTAATTGCTGCTGCCTCCTGCCAGATTTACAAACCAGCGAGCTGGATAATGTGGCCCAGCGTGCTAGATTGGGTGTACAGGGCTAGGGTGGCATGGGGCCAAGCCAAGACAGCATGGAGCCTAATCTAGGAGTGCAGGGCCCAGTCCAGGCTACACAGAGCCTGATCAGGGTAACATGGGCCCCACACATCTATCTCATGGGGCCCAAAGGTTGAGCACCAGGGTTTTAGAACAATAAGTAGTTTATATCTTGTCTAAAACATTACTGTCTTCCCTCACCTAAGCCTCCCCTCCTCCCCCCACCCTCATATCTAGGTGTATCTTTCTCTGCCCACTCTTTGAGGGACTTTCTTTTTTTATTTGGCCCAAGTTCTTTGTTTTAGGTTTTCTGCCTGGATTTGAGTTCCCCTGTGGAAGCTGAGCTACCTACCTCTCCCTGTCCATCCCCCTCACCCCCATTTGCTAGGCTAGATCACTGAACAGAGTGTTAAAAGTAAACCTTGAAAACAAGTAGCACCTTTCATTATTTTTATGCATCAGTAAATGCATAGCTTTCTGAAGCTGTCGTGGCTTATTCTCTGTAAGTGCAGCTGACCCCTTGTACTCATACATTAACACTTCCCAATATAAATTCTTACAGAGGCACTCCAAACCCAACACAACACTCATCTCTCCACATTCAAATCTGAGTTTTTCCCCTCTTCTTGTAAAGCCCAAATGTCAGCTCAGACCCCTGGAATAGCTGGGAGGGACAGGATCAAAGCTCTTCAAGGCATGAACAGACAATCAGCACAGTTGAATGGTAGTTCCCCTGTGGCTGCTGTTTAAATTAGCAATTGTTTTTCTTCCTGCAGTCTTTTTCATGCCACTTACAACCAGCCACGGATGTTCATAGATGTATAGCTACAGTTGAACACAATGTCCCCTTGCACTGGATCCACCCTGAAGGGCTAAGCTTGTCACATTTCAGCTTGCCCTGAGTCAGTGCGGACAAGGGTATCAGAGGGCTGTATGGGGCTGTTCATTTTCAGAGTTTCTGCAGTAGGTTGGTATAGAGAGATGTGTGTATGTCCCATGAAAATTAGAGAATTCTCCAATTTTTAGTATCTCATGGGGTTTTATCCAATATATACAGCTTTCCGCACACCATTCACTCAAATTTTTCTTGAATCATTGGTTCAGAACCGTCCAGATTACATTAAGATTTTCTTTCAGCTATTAAAGTATGCCTTGAGAAAATAATTCTGAACAAAAGATGATATACACTAGCAGCCAAGGTGATGCTATTAAACTATACTGTCCCAGTAGATTACCTTTATTAGTTTATCATTATTTATTCATATTATAATAGCAGTTGGGAGTTTCAATCAAGATCAGATCCCTGTTGTGCTAGGCACTGGGCAGCCCTGACAAGAAGAAAAAAACTAATTACAAACTCTTATGGTTTAGCATGTGCAGTGTTGACCCATTTATGAATACATAAGGTGTTTTCAAAAGTGGGACCTAGCTGTTATACTCACCCATAAGAAAGTATTGCTTACTTCTAATAAACCACTGCATATCTTTACAACCATTTTACATAATTCAAATTATTTCCTTCATGGACCAAAATCAATTATATATTTATAACTGCTATCAGATATATTATGTTTACAGTTATGAAAGGTTCAGTTTCAGTGGAGGGTGGGGTGCCATTTTGTCTATGGAAGAAGCTTTTGACTTTTATATCACAGCTTGCTCATTTGTGTTGGACGGGATTTCAAGGATTTCAACCTTTTGTCTAAATCGTCCTACCAAAATGGAGATATAAGCCTGATCCAAACATTCATAGGGTCAAGGGATCTTTCAAACTCCAAATTTAATTTGGATCCAAATTTTTGCAAATGACCTCTGTGCTCATACATTTTTTGAAACGCGGCTTAGAATACGGCCAAAATTTGAGTGTGTCTAGACCTAAATTTTGGGCCTAGCCCTTCAACTCAGCTACTGCAGCAATATGTGATTTACAAAGGATGAATGTACAGATGCATGTGGATCTTTGTACGGAGGCAAAAAGTCTGAGAGTTACTACAACAGTAGGGAGGAATAAGTGAATGTAGTTCAAGATCTTTTCCTAACTACATTAAAAACACCAAATAAAAATTGCAACGGTTCTGCTTGTTGGTTTCAGGTTACCGCATGAGATTAGGATCTAGCACGGACAAAAAAGATTCAGGTCGCCTTCATGTCGATTTTGCTCAGGCAAGAGATGACTTTTACGAATGGGAATGCAAACAAAGAATGCTGGCCAGAGAAGAACGTCATAGGCGCAAAATGGAAGAAGATAGGCTACGGCCTCCATCTCCTCCGGCAATAATGCATTATTCTGAACACGAAGCTGCTTTGCTGGCTGAAAAATTGAAAGGTAATGGACATTTGTTGGGGTGGGGGGGTTGTATTTTTAACTATATTATTTCATAAGAGCAGAAACCACCCAGTCATAAGAATACTGATAAAGACAACCTCATCATAAACAGACTACTAATTTCTCTTTAATATAATTTATTATTCATCCTTTTCCCTTCCATCCCCCAGCTACTGCTATGTATGATATGGTAGGCATGTACTTTTCAGCTATATGTAATAACTGTCCTTCTAGCAATACTTGCATTTTCATTTTAACAATGGGGTCTTAACTTACAAAACTTTTTACACTTCTTTCTTTTCCTCTGTTATGCATGAAAATACATAGTAAATAAATGCCTAACTTGAACATATAATCCACATCAAATAAGACAATCCTTTAAAATCATAATTATCCCTCTTGGAGTAATTAACATGACAACTTGTTACCGGCCATCTTTTATACTTAAGATCCAATTCTACAACCACGTTGAGTAGCGGTATACTTCCATTGAATTTAGTAGGATTATTCAGTGTGAATATTCTGCTTTATGTAGGCCCTTGTACCTCTTGGATCACTAGAACCTGAACATCTTTCGCTATTATATTTAGCGATGGGACTTACATCTATTGGAGGCAGTTCATTCTTTCATCGTCTCCTGAGGGGAAGAATTGCATGTTCAAGGAAGTGTTTTGTTTTGGTAGGGTTTTGTCTTGTTTGCTTGCTTGCTTACTTGTTTGGTGTTGTTCTGTGTACACATGCTGAGTAAGTACTACTCAGGGTAAGGCTTGAAGATTTCAGCCTCTAATAGTTAACATATAAATCAGACTTGGAATCAGATGGGAAAATGTAAAGAAAATGGCTCATCCCTTCCTCTTAACTTTGTTTCTGTTTTTATTTTTCAATATTAAGCTTTTAGCAGCTGTGGTTGGCATCCTTTCCCCTGAACAGTAGCCGAGCATCTTGCCTCTGCTGTGTGCCAGGTCATGTGAAAATATGGTTCTTGCTGCTGTTTCAGAATTGCAAATATCCAGATTAGATTTGGACTATCTTGCTGTCAATACACTGACATGTTGTGCTAACTATGAAACACATATTTAGAAAGTAGGATAAGGACAGTGCACTCTATTGTCTCTGCAAATATGGTGCCTGCCATGTATATTTGTAATTTATGCAGATACAATTCTAATATATATGTGGAATTAAATGCAGGGCACTATGAAATCACAATGGTCGGTTGCACAATTCAAATCACAACTGAGCAGCTACAGACTAATCTTACTGACTTGTCCACAGCCCAGGACAGTTCTGCTCTTTAAGTGCTTACAGATTCTTTGGTGGATCTGTCAAAAACTTTCTTTGCCTATTGCATAACTGCAATGTAAGACTTCAAAGAAAAATCACTGCTGCAGCCTCTTGGACCTGGCAGAAAAACTTTGCCTCTAGCATCTTAAACTTCTTCCCACTCATTTCCTGCACTCCAAAACAATATGGGGAAGAGGGTATGAAGAGCTACTTCATACTGGCGAAAAACAAAATACGTTGCATAATCCTAGGCAGCTGATAGAGTGGAATGTCAGCTAACTCTTACTCTGCCTCTGTCATCCTGAAATGTATTGATATGATCAGCGCTTAAAGTGCACTTTGGGAAGAAAAAGGCTGAGCAGAGGTTATAATAAAGGTCTGAAAAATCTTCCCCCCTTCAACACACACACACACACAACGTGGACGGCCTGCCCCCCGCCCCCAGCACAGGAACCTGTATGTATGCAGTTAGGAGGGGGGCATTACTGCACATGTGCCATACACAGCTGGGGGGAGTGGAGCTGTGCTGCCCAGCATCTCCCTTCACTGTGGGCATTACATGGTCAACTCTGTAGCACAGGCAACCCAGGCCCCCGAACACAGCTGGGAGAAATAGGCTGCTGCTTGCACAGCATGCATGATTGGAGGAGTGGAGAGCCAGGGTACCCAATACCACCCACCCACTGGGTTTATTGTAGGCAGCCCAGCTCCCCACCTCTCTCACATGCCACCTCAGCAATGGCACCTGAGCTCTCCCATGCTCTTCCAGCCTCACGCATCACCTGCCTTCAGTGCAGGCAAGCTCCCTTCTTTGCTATGCACACAGCTTGGGCAGTCCAGCCCCCTCCTAGCTGCTGTAGCAAATGCAAATGGGCAGGGGCCAGGCAGGAGCCTACAAGCCACAGGCTAACCCTTCTGTGGCCCCTGTGTTCTAAGTATCTACTCTGACCATTGCCCAAACCAGGATGCTACGCTAAATTGGTCAACCCAGTATGGTACTTATGTTCATAATAAGTTTGATGATTAATACAAATAAGGAGTCATAAAGCCCTGTGTGAACACAAGATCCAGAAATTGTTTAGCTGTGAGAGTTATCAGAATTAGCTGGAATACTCACTGGATAAAATGGCACTTAATGTTGGAACTCTGTATCTGGAAGTGAAGTCAACATAGTAGATTAAAGGATAAGAGAAGAATTTGTCAGGTGACCATAAGATGCTAAATTAACCCCAAAGAATTAACATATGGACATGGAACAGTCAGAATCAAAGATTTTGTCACCACCACAGAACTCAGATCAAATGAGGATCATTGTGGTTGGTGATGCAATGTGGCTTTCTGTGCACTAGCATGGGTTCCATCGTATTTACCTCCTGGGATTCGCATGCAATGGATATGATCAAAAGAATCTAGTTTTGGAGGAATATGAACCACTGACTTTACAGGCCTGGTACAAATGTAATGGGCACACTATAACAAACTGAATTTTACTAATATCATCATTTGTGCTCTAATACAGTCTTGGAACCCTAGTTATGAAGCAAGATCCCAAAGTGTACAAAACAGCAGTCCCGTACCCAGAAAGCGTACAGTCTAAACATAAGACAAAGACTACAAATCAATAACAGACAGATGGAGGAATACAAAGAAACAGTGAAGCAATATTAGTATGATAGACAATAGTCACAGCTCAAGAACAGCCTAACCATTGTCAGCCATCTGGAAATAACTGTGCCATCATAGACCTTGCAGTGCCATCCAGACAAGTCTTAGTCAGAAACCTCATCCTTAATTTAATTATTGTCGGTGAGAACTTGATTTTTGATAATATATTGATCTTGCAGGATTAACTGAAGAATATGATCCCTGTTGTAGAATCATAGGTTTGGAAGGAACTTCAAGGGTAACCTAGTCCACTCCTTGAACAAATACAGGATGTGCTTTAATCCAATGCCCACTTCCTGAGAGAAAATACCAAGCAACACCAATGGATTAAAACTGTACATTTCAACCTATTCTTATTATGCTTAAATCTTGACATAATATTATTTGGTTTCCCCATCACAAAAATATCTGAGCTCTTTTCAACTCTTCTTTCCCTCTTGAAGCTTTGCATCCCTAGCAGCATGTAGTGGAGTCACTCATCTCCTTTTTTGTTCTCAGGTTTTGTGGGCTGAATTCTTTTAAACTAAGCTAACATTAAAAAAAAATCTTAAATCAGTATGTAAGCATGTCTCTTTCAGTTACTGTGTTTTCTTTTCTCTCTTCCTTCCTTGGTGACAATAATGCCTCTTTTTAGGCTTAAAAACTAAAATTTTGCAACTGCACACATAATCTCATAAACACAAAGGATTGATCATGTTGCAGGTCTAGCCTGCAGTAGGAGGAACAACCTCTTCTCTTGCTGTGCAAAACATTTAAAACATCAAAAGTGCCATATGGAAGAGACCAATGGTCCATCTCATCTGCTGTCCTGTTTCTGATAGTAGCCAATGCCAGATGCTTCAGAGGAAGGCAAAAAAATCTCATAACTCACATAGTCGTGCATTATTGTACCATGGGGGGATATATATTTTTTTTGACCCCAGCTGGTGATCATCTTATACTCTGGAACATGAGGATTGATAATGCTTTCACATCTTAGCATTACGTATGGAATTGAAAATGCCATTTTTGCTGATACAAATGTTTTTCTGGTTCAAGGATGCTTGGCTGGCACATGGTGTATACAATAGATTGCTTTGTTCCATTCATAAGCAAAGACCAAGGCTGAGCCTTGAAAGAGCAGTCGGTGGCAGGATTCTCAGGCAATGCCCAAGGCATAACTAGAGGTTGGGTGTGTGTTCTTTGTTTTTCTTTATCAAGAAAAGAACACTTGGGCTGTTTGAACTCTAGGAACTGAGCTCTTGCTGGCATTGCCTGTACAGCCACTTGTTCGTCTGCTTTTAAGAACATCAGCCACTGCTATTGGAAAGGTTGTGGTGAGGTTTTAAGAACTGCTGTAACCAATGCTTTTGTTGTTTGGATGAATCTCTGCTGAAAATCAAGATCTGTCTGCCATGCTAGATGAAGCTTAAAACAGCTGCAAACACTTTTCCATGACCACTGTGTGCTCTTTCTAAGACAGTATCCAGATTTGTATTCAGGAAACAGGCTAGTGCAGTTGCTACTATGCTTTTTTCCCTGTTTTATCTTCTTCTAAAGCATTCAAAACAGTAAACTGCTCCATGAAAACTTTTAAATGCACAAGGCCCGATTCTCTTTTGCATTATGGTCCCTTTCCACCATCCTAACAGTGTATAGAGGTGATAAAGTCATCGTAAAAGTAATTTACTCCCATGTTAAAGTCCCTTTACTTTGCCGCAGCAGTATTAAATGCCTTAAGTATAAATGAGAATTGGACTTCTGAGCTGTAGGGATGGCTTGATTTAAGTTTGCTGAAACTACACATTGGTTTTCTGCACTGCTTCCCCATTACCAATATCTCTCCTAGGTTTCATGAAATATTGTGGTCACATTCTATCAATATCATATTTTGGTTGGACCAAAGTATTGATACAAGCTCTGTTCACAGTTTGAAAATGTTACCCACTGTCCCAAATTCCTCTTGAATTCCAAGCATTAATGGTTATTTCTGCTAAAATGGCAACATAATAACATTCTGCTAAAATGGCAACACAATAATCATTGCCAACAACAAAACTAATGTCTGTAATCTTTAGAATGAACTACCTATTGTAAAGAATGGGACTGGGTGCAATTCACATAGGTAAGTTCCACAACATTTAAGGTCTTGTGCTCCAGCACAACATAGAGCATGAGGAGACAGTAATAGTTTCCAGTTTCTTTCCAGCTTTAGTTCACATTTGAAGCTGCATCATTTTAGGTCAACCATTAGGGCTACGATTCCATGGTCTGACTTTTTATTTTTAAAATGAAAGTTTAAATAATGCATAAACTGATAGGGCTACCAATGGAGACCCACTCCAGAGACCACCAAGAACTAGCTCAATCCTTCACTGCTTTTATTTACATGCCAAAGCATGCCACTTTCTTTTCTTTCACAGAGCTCTACACAGCTCTGAAAAATTGTATTCTCCACATTCTTTTCCCTGTAAAACTCTTTGTGGCTGGCAAAGCCTGGATGTTTTATTTCTGCAGTATATCTGACATTAACCAGTAATTGTATTGATTAGCAAAAGCTTCATGGAGTTTCTTGTCCCTGAATGCCTGAGTATGTGGCTTCCAACACTGTTTGCCTATCATATTTTTATTTTAAATCACCCTGTGGTATCCATGTGACAGCAATGAGTATCTGACACATTGCTAACATCTCATTAGTGAGGAACACAGGTCTAATCTCAGACCTCTAATACATAGCCACTAAAATAGTGGGGGCCAATCTGCTTGGCAGGCATGCCACAAATTTGCTCAGCACCCTTCCAGGGTGCCACTCTGGGTGCTGACAGATGTGCAGCTCCCTGTTCTAACTCATGCAACTTCACAGGAAGACCCATGAGTTACAGTAATCCCCCTAACCCAACAGATATTTTCTGTTGGGGGTGGGGGGGGATCAAGCTCCACTTTGGAGGTAGCTGAGTGTCTGCAGTCTCCCTCCCTGAGCCCCCCCACCCCTCAGCTCCACTGCTCTCTTCAGGATGGGAGGGTGGGAAGGGAGGGGAGGGAGCTCTAGCTAAGGTTTGCTGGAAGTGGGGGTCGGGTGGCTTGGAGCCTCCGCCCCCATGTCAGCCTAGCTCTACTCTTAGCAGGGACTGACAGAAGTTAACGAAGGTGCTCCACTTTGGAGTGCCTTCATTTGAACCCTCATGTAATGAGAGTTCATTTGTTGCATGATTGCGCATTTTTAATGCACTCCATAGCCAGGCACTTCTGTCAGGATATGGCTGTAGAGCACTTTCAGGAGGCCATTCACGCAACAAAATGTCACTTCTGTAAGTGCCCCCTGATCCCTTTCTCCTACCTGATCTGTTGCTCTGCT
Organism: Gavialis gangeticus; assembly: GCF_001723915.1. NCBI lineage: Eukaryota > Metazoa > Chordata > Crocodylia > Gavialidae > Gavialis > Gavialis gangeticus. Next base: position 69,814,083 of record NW_017729032.1, read on the forward strand.
TTTTTTGCTTTCTGCCTTATTCTGCTGGGTGATCTGCTGCTCTGCTTTCTGGTTCCTGCCCTATCTGCCACTATGCTGCTTTGTCCCCTTCTCAATCTGCTGTGTGCCATGCAGTCTGCTTGTGCTACTTGTGGCAGCCGTGCTGCAGGTTGGCAGTTCCTGCACTAGAGCATTAAGTCTAAATTGTGGTGAAATAGCCTGTTCAGAGGAATGCAAATTCCATATTTACTCAAATCCAGGATGAGGTCTCCCCCCCCCATTCCCATTCTACATGGGAGAAAAACCCCTTACCTTGAATTCAAGTATAAGAGGAGGGGTAGTGGCTGGGGCTCTGATTTTGGCCCCAGGCTGCTGTTCCCCCCACCATCTACCCCCTGCAGCCTCTCCTCCCCACCTCCCCAGCTCTGTGGGTACAGAGCATGGAGCACATACTGGCTTCAGCTCCTGCCTGGCCCTACAGTAGTGGTGGACCTACTTCCATGACAACTGCTGCTGAGTGGCTAAATGGGCACTGGAGCCAGAGCTGAAGCTGCAACAGGAAGGTAAGTGGTAGGGGTAAGGGAGCAGGTATCAGAGAGTACAGATGTCAGGGTGGTAGTCACCAAGTGGGCAGGTTGTAGGGGGGCACCAGGGGGCACAGGTGCCAGAGGGGCAGGCATAAAGAGGGGATAGGCAGTGTGGAGACGCAGATGGGGACACAGGAGCCAGGAGAGACACAGGCATGGGAGTGCAGACAGCAGAGGTGGTAAGTGGTGGGGGGGAGAGGTGGCAGGGGGCAAGATTCAGGTCACTTGACTCCCATACTGCTTGTCCCACTGCCACTGCTTGCCCTGCTGCAGTACTGGCAGGGACAAATTTAAGACGACCACCCAACAATTATGCCATGTGTAGACCAAACAAGAGGTGTGTGTGCATGACACTTTAAAGCTAAATGCTTTTGCATCACTTTAATGGTGTCGGTGTTTGCATGCCTCAGCAATGTATTGCATATTAATTCCAGCCTCTGTAGGAAATTCGGTGGCATAATACATCTTAAATCATTTGGGGTACAATAAAACTCCTTCAGGGAGTTTTAGTTTGCTGCCCCTACAGCTGCGGAGTGAAGCAGTGGGCTCTGTGCAGCTCCACAGCTCTGCAAGAAGCCCAGCTGGCAGCCTGACAGCAACCTGGGAAAGCTGGTTTCATCCAACAAAAGCAGTGAGTCTGATCACCCCTCCACCCCCACCCAGGGCCTGCCTGTCTGAGCTGTGCAGGGGCCCAGTGCTTCCCTCTATGGCCATGGTGCCCCCTGGGACTGCCTGTGCCACAGACATAATCGCCAACCCCCCCCCAGGGACCGCTCCGCTTGCCAGCAGCTCACCCTCCCCTCCCTGCTGGAGAGGCAAGTAAGTCAATGGGGTGTGTGCATGATGTGGGGGTTTAATCAGCCCTAAGTAGAAGCGGTGTTTTTTAAAACCCACCACTTCAATTTAGGGCCCCTGTTTCATCTACACATGCCCCTAGATTCTATACATGAAATAGATAACAAATTTACAAACTTTCCGTGCCTGGAATCTAATTGGTGGGGGAGTGGATTGCCTTAAATTTGAAGTTGTCTTGGATATGAGTAAATATGGCAATTTTTCTTATAATCATTGGCTGACCAAAACAAAACAAGAAAAAAAAAAAGCAAAATAAATATGTATTTCAGATAAAAAGGTTTAATTCAACATGTAGCATTTCATTTTGATTTGAGGGGAGTGTTTTTTACTATTTTTCATTGAAGTGGGGTTTGTGACAAATTTCACACAAATTTGTTAGTAGTTTAATAGTTTTAGTTAACCAAAATTTTCACTTTTTGATGAATAAAATGTTAGACCCAAACATTCTGGCCAACTCTGGTCCTACCTTGAACTAATTTAATGAAGCTTTCAACCTTGTTTCTGAGAGACAATCAAATATACGTGGTAAGAGTCTTATTTGTTTTGGTGAAGCATGGTAGCAAGTTCGCAGGTAGTTTAGAAATCCTATGTCATCAAGGTTTTCTACAGCAGAGTGTAGTTATTGTAGGCATCTGAAGGTAGCCTGCAGATCTTATTCAACAAGAAAAAATATTTGTCATAAGATGGGGTATTATGAAAATGGCCACTCGTTTGTTGAACTTTTCTTCTTTCTTCTGTCTGTTTTATATTGTTCAGATGTTGAGACCTTAGCATATTGTAGGTGGGAATAAGCATTAACAAATTCTCGTAATCAAATACATTGTTGTTGAATAGTTTCTGAGATGCATTGATAGATATTTGAGATTACAGTTGTACACGTTGGCATTTTTTTTTATGGGCATGTGTAACTCTGCAATTTTGTGTCCAGGACAACAGAGGCACAACTAAAGATAGGGTGAATAGCTTGACCTTCTTTCTTTATACAGAATGCCACTCTAATACTGTTCTATCAGGTGCACTGGAACAAATCTTTTTAATCTGTGTGCTTATGGCATTTGGGTTCCAAAGGGGAACCTTGAATACTATGATATTCCTAATTCAAGCACATCTGTACTGAATGCTGTCATCCTTACAAATCACTTCTTGCAAATAGGCCCTTTTGAAATAATGCATTTATCTTATTTTGTGCAGGTAGTCAAGTAGTTCTACTGTCTAACAAAGGCATGTCATCAAATCTGAATAACAGTTTTAAAAATATTTTAGGGAAAGGGCACAATAAACATCTGTAAATCTCATACAGTACTCTGTTATTTACTTCCCTTTTAACCGTGTTGTCTTTTTATGAGCACAGGAAAATTATTCACATGCTTTTCCATTTAAAAAAATGTAATTTGCAAAATTCAAAAGCCGCGTCTTTGCCAGGCACAGTATTATCCCCTGAAGAGAGAACAGATTGGAAATTTAAATAAATAGATGGCAGTTACAGTAGAGTGAACTAACTGGGGATGCATCTTGTACAGAATTCAGGTAACATCAAGCCTGACAATCTCAACTCTTGCATGGAGTTGAAATATAAACAACATTTAATTGCTTAGGAAATAGGATATTTCACTGAGAAGAAATCCACTCTGCTTTCATTATTGCTCTGTGCTTACAGCCAGACTTTTGAGCATTGCAGAAGAGGTGCAGTTATCCAGAAAGGCAAATCTAATGTAGTAGGGACTCAAATTAATGTAGACTTGCATCAGAAGGGAAATCAACATAGAGACCCTTTTAATCAAAGTGAGGACTGCCTCATTCAGTTGCTGATGAAAAGGTTCTGATACTATTTCTGTCAACTTTTTTTATTAGCAGAGTCAAGACACAGGCACATAATAGACATGTTTCAGCCTTTTCATGTCAAATGTCTACTTACCCTTCCCAATTTTAGATCATAATTTTTCCCTTCCTTCTTTCATATGCTGTTGTCATCTGTTGTAACACCATACATCTAGCTGGGATAGCTTCATGTAGAAGTTCCTAGCAGAAACTGTTATGAAGGCAGTGTTGCCTATTCAGCCATCTATGGCCTGATACCCCAGTTACTTGGTTGCTTGGCTTAGCTAGCAAGCCTTAAAAGAAATGAAATCACAGTAAGGCATATTCTGAGTAGGGTCCTGATCCATGTAATCTATATTACATCCATATGAATTTTAATATAATCATACTTGATTAAGTGTACAGCACTGAAAAATTATTCAAATTAATTATGGCTGACTAGGAAATTGAAGCTCACAGATCTAAAAGTTTGTAGTACAACTTTCAGAAATAGGGAGGAAACTCAATAACCTCATAATTACATTTTATTGGAAATAATGGCATCAGCAGGATAAGATAATGAATTTCTGTGTCTAACACAAAACACCCATCTCTGAAAGAATCCTCTGTGATTTGAGTCTGGAAGAAAGTGATTGATTAGACAGTTTGGAGGGATTACATTTTGGGATACCTTTCTGTAAGCATGCCTTTTTTCTTAAAATTAGTTTACACTGATTATTAATCTTTTAGTTTATAACCCAAAAAGAGTCTTGGATATGTTATGTCATTGTGATAATTCAAGAACAGCTAAGATGGATGTTAATTGTTCTTCAAAGGGAGCCCTTGGTACTGAGATTTGTGTTTAGTATGACACAATATGCAGCATTTAAACAGGAAAAGAAAGAGAAGTAGGGATGATTAGTAGACTTAAGACTTACATTTCTAGGTCAGTGGCAAACTGATGCATGCTTTATGAAAACAGTGTGACACATCTGTGGTTAAGTACACAAATAAACAGGGAGTACACTTTAGTGAGATATTAGGTATTATAAAGATCAAAAGATTAGGTA
>NW_017729032.1:69823370-69824872 GCF_001723915.1 Gavialis gangeticus
CAGTGTGACAAATCTGTGGTTAAGTACACAAATAAACAGGGAGTACACTTTAGTGAGATATTAGGTATTATAAAGATCAAAAGATTAGGTATTATAAAAATCAGGGTTAGGTTTCCCACCTCCTCTGTCAGTCCCTTTACACCACATAGAAGGGCTAGAGTGAAATAGAGGTCCTAAATAAACTGCCTCTGAGGTTTTCTGAGGATTATGCACTGGGGCAGTTGGCAGGACTTCCTCAAGAGCCCAAGCCAAGAGTAGGCAGGAGCCCAAGTCTAGGGAGTGCATAGCTGGGGAAAATAGGGCCATGAAAGATACCTGCAGCACTGCAGATCATCTAAACAAGGTAGCTGTCCAGAGCAGGGAAAGTTAGTCTGGAGTCTTTCAGAAGGCCTGGTAAATATGCATCTTACAGACTAACTAAAACAGAGATGTTTAAGTCTTAATAAGCAGCAGCATTTTATGAAAGCTTATACATCTGATTTAGCTGCCTAGAGGACAGCTTCAGGAGACTGCCAGATATGGACAGGCCTATCAGAGTGTCTACTCTATATGCCATGAGCTTCTTTAGCCCTCATGGGGTGCATCCACACAAGCACGCACATGCATCTTACAGCATCTCAAAGCCCTTTGAGGTGCTGCAAGAGGCACATGCGGGAATTAAAAAAAATCCCTGCACTGCAACTTTGCAGGGTGGGGACAAAATTAGACCCCCTGGATATCCAGGCATCAAAAAAAAACCATGCCAGAAAACAGCAAGGCAAGGCACGGTCCCGGAGTGTGGCTGGAGGCAACCTGGGAGTCAGTCTTTTAGGAGAGCTTGCCTTATGCTGCTGGTGCCACAGTCACCAGATGCGGGAGCAGGCATGTGGCAGCCCCAGAGCCATCCCTAGTGGTGTGCAGGGCCTGGGGCATATCAGCCCATGTTTGGGGAGCAGGCAGGAAGGGTGCGAGCAGCCAGAGTACAGAGCTGGTGGTGTGTGGTAGCCGCAGCGAAGCTGGCGGCGTGTGGTGTCCATGGTAGAGCCGGTGGCATGCAGCAGGACCCGACCCGGCCCAGCCTGGCGTCGCTCGCTAGTCTGGCTTTGCACCAGAGTGGGATGCGCAGCTCTGAGAGGCACAGCTTCTGTGCAAGCTGTCCCTGCGCTGTCCCTGCTCATCGCGCTGGGTCCTGCCACCATGGAAGCAGCCCAGTCTGGCAGTGCAAGTGGCCCCAGTGCTGTCAGGATCCAGCTCAGCACGACACGCAGTCCCTGCAAGTGGCACAAGCCCCTGATGAGCGACACAGGCAGCACTTGGAGCCACTCTGCACCAATGGGGGGGCTGGCAGCAGTGCGCTCTGAGTGCCCCACTTCCACTGCTGCTGCAGGGGGTAAGTTGTGGGCCCTGTATGGGGGGCTGTGGCCCTGCAGGGTGGCTGAGACCCTCTGGGCGGGGGCTGTGATCCTGCAGACTGCCTGGGCTCCTGCAGGGGATAGGGGATGTAACCCTCCGGGGGGGGGGGG
>NW_017729032.1:69824901-69825204 GCF_001723915.1 Gavialis gangeticus
TGGGAGGGCTGTACCTTGTGGTGGCCAGGGGAGTCACCCCTAATGAGCAGCCCCCCAAAAGGTCCTCCCGCACCCACAGTTCCCCCAAGTTGCCCCACACCTACCAACACACCAAACCACATCCCTCCACACCCACCCACCCACCTTCCCCAGAGTGTAGTAAGCATAGTGACAAGCTTACCATTGGTCAGCTCAACTTACGACAAGGTCTCTGATGCATACACTGCTACCAAAGAGAACCATCCAATCGTCAAGTTGGTATGTGATGCTGCAGAGACTGGAGTGAAGACAATTGCCATTGCC
>NW_017729032.1:69825222-69830091 GCF_001723915.1 Gavialis gangeticus
CATCACATACGCATCATGGAAGAAGAAAACCAAAAGCACACATCAGCACATAGATATTTAGAATTTATTTTATCATGATGATAGAGACACTGGTAGGCTTCTAAATTGCTTTAACATTGCTTTATTAATAAATTTACATCGCCCAACTGATCTGTGTGTGTGTGTGTGTGTATGTATATGTAGAGTTGTCCTTTGTTTTAATTGTGGAATAACATGGATTTTGGGGTATTTAAAAAAATGGATTTGGCATGTTGCTGCAGCAGTCCAGCTGGCACAAGAGGTAGTGTCCCCAGATATCAATTGGCTGGGCCCCAGAAGCTCCTGAGAGTGAGTAGCCCTGAGCTGATTACCAGGGCAGGTTTTTATATTGCTGGAGCCAGCATAGGTCAGGTTTTTATACTGCTGGGGCCAGAATAGGTGCTGATCCCAGGCGCTAGCTCCTCCTGGCTGCAGATCTGGGAGGAGCCAGGCAGGGTTATTTTTCCCCAAGTGGCACAATTTGCCCCACACCAAAGTGCATGTCTGGGCATGTGTGCTGAGGCAAAAAGCCCCAGCTCAAATTTGTACCACTTCTATTTGAGCTATTGCAAGCTATTTGAGCTGTTACAAGCGCACGTGCCTGCATGTGTTGATGCACCCATGCAGTCCAGATTGGGAAGTGTCTTAAAGCCAATGTAGCCCCTGTCTTCCCACTCTACTATTCTTGTGTCATGCCTAGTAGAAGTACAGCAATATAATCTCATCATAAAAATACAGAAGTATCATGTTGCTGTGTTTGACATAGTTCTATAACTAGAAGTGCTAGTAATACTAGAGGATTTCATTGCCTGTCTTTGGAGTAATGGGTTAGCATATCTCTTTGTAATGGCTCGGATTGTAGGAACTGTTGCTCTGATTCTGTAAAAACCAATGTACATGTTAAACTTTGAAGAGATGAGTACTCACAAACTTCCAGATTCCTCTGAAGCAAATTCTGCCTCCTGCTACAAGTTGCAGAAGTTCCATAAGCTGTCTCCCCTCCCTCCCCCCACCCACTTAGTGTTTTGAAGCAACTTTAGCCATAGCTGTGGCCAGTTTGGGTTGCTTAGACATACTCAGATCTCATAAAAGAAAAATGCAAAGGATTCAAGAATTATTTCTTTCTTTTCCATAGAAAAGCTCTGACAACACTTTTCTACCCATGCCTAGGGATGTATTTTCTTTATTTTTCCCTTCATGTCACTTTTGAACAAAGATGTAAGTGCCAAATATTTTCAACTGACACAAAAAGAATTTAAAATATATTATCTCTGGAGACCTTTGATTGAATCCAGAAGACACCTAAAATCTTAAGCAATAGACAGGAGCTTGCTGTCATCAGTAGACTGATAGTATTTAAAAGATATACATCACTGCTTTCAATACAACTGAAAGCCCAACAGACAGTGCATAAGTACTGTGTAGGCTTGTGTAATTGATGCATTGTCATCATAGGCATAATTTGTCTAAAACACACTGTAACTTTGGAGAAGGAATTATCTGAGTGTAAGAATATATGGTACACTCTAATGCAGGGATGGGTAAAATGGCAGATCCAGCCCACAGCTGGACTCCATTTTCCAGCAGCCCCAGCTGTGCTGCTGCTGCCAGACCCATCTCCACTGCCCGGGCACATAAGCCTGTCTGCCTTGCTCCCACCAAGAGGGGCAGGACCCACAGAGGCAGGGTGCATGGCTGGGTAGCTGGGATGGGGTTGCAGCTGGGAGTAAGATGGGCAGGTGGGGGCGGGGAGATCCCAGGATCCTGGGGCAGTGGCCATGTGAGACCAGGGCAGAACCATGATGTGTTCCTTGCATGCCTATGCTTGCAGAACCCGTGTTCATCACAGGGGTATGCAGGCAGCAGATTGTGGCTATGCGCTGACGCCACCCCTCCCTTAACCACCCCAAGATCCTGGGGTCTCCCTAGCTCTGCCCGCCACTCTTGCTCCTGGCTGCAGCCCCATTCCAGCCACCTGACCATGTGCCCTGCCCATACAGGTCCCACTTCAGTGGTGGGTTTAGGGCAAATGGGCAGTAGGGCTGGGTCTTAAAGTGGCAGCACTACAGGGGCTGCCAGGAAATGGAGTCCACAACAGGTCATATTCTGCCCACCCCTGCTCTAATGGAACAGTTATATAATGAAACCTATCTTAAGAAAATGTATTTAAACAGGATTGTGCATCTTTTTTGCTGTACCTCTGAGGTGATACTTGTTAGGGTAATGATATGGATTTTGGATGTTGGGGGAACGATATGGAATCTGGGGGTGCTGAGTGTGCAGCTGAATGAAGGCTTTTTCCCATGTCTCAGCAAAAAGCTGCTGGTCACAAGGCCGGATGATATATTAAAAGTAACTAACTTTGCAAATGCTTAGGCAAGCACTTTTCTAAACAAAGTAGCGTTAGAGCCCATTGTGTAAGAAGAACAAGATGCAGCCCACCAGCTGTCGTCAGGAGATGAGACAGAAGCCAAACTGGAGATGGTGCTGAAATCAGCAAAGAACAAGAAAGAGCCAGCAAGTGACTGAGAGTACCCGAGTACATGGTCTTATGTATGCGCTCTTAGCAGAGAGGCATGTAAATGAAAGAAATGCATAGGCAATTCAATGTTAATGAAGTAAACAGTAAATAGAGGAGGAGCTTGAAATGGGAGGAGAAAAGGGGGAAACTGGAGGTGGAACAAGGCAGGGTAAATGTTAATATGTATGAACCAAGGTGTATAAATATTGGAAAAAACTGTTGTTGAGGGTGGCTCACCATATTCTGTCAGTGAGGGAGTGTAGCAGGGCACTAAGGTGCCCGCTACTTGGAAAGCCAGAGTAGTGGCTCAGGGGCTGGTTGCTAGGGGGCAACCAGAGGGAGTTAAGGACACACACCTGTTTAGTCAGCTGAACAGAAGGGGCAGGGCCTGTCTCAGATATAAATCGCAGGCCAAAGCCCAGGGAGCGGGAAGCCTGTGGCCAAGGAGGAAGGAGCTCGGCCCTGAATGCGTGAAAGAGAAAAGACCTGGATGTGCAAGCAGCTAGTGACGTGGGTGAGCGATGGAACACCTGTGGTGTGATTTGGAGGATGTTTTAGCCATGAGGCATGGATTTGCGTTATAGCCCAGGGGCTTGTGTTATTATTTTTGTAGTTACACCGGAGGACCGGGTGAGGCTATTAGGGGTTGGAGGAGGCCTCATAGGGGCTCCACGGTAGCATGGGGACCCCGGTTCCAGAGAGGGCACAACATTCAGGGGTGCTGTGACCACAGCCCTGATAACAGGAGCAGAGGATTTGGGGGGTCAAGTAAGGCCGAGGCCACCTGAGCCCTACAGGAGGTTTAAGACCCGAGGAGGAGATTTGAGGGTGGGGGCCAGGCATGGCTACGGCCACCTGAGCCCCAAGGCCCCAGGGCGGGTGGCGCGAGAACCCCCAGAGCGGGGGCGGAGATTGTTGAGTGCCAGAGGGCACGGTTGTGAGGCAAGCCAGAAGCGCCGGTGGGGCGCAGGAGAGTGAAATCGACCAAACAATGTCTGGTACATCTGCGAGGCTTGGGGTATGGTACAGGGGTGGTTGGAGCCAGGCATAGCCCATAAGGCTGGGGTGCCCGGAACCCCATTATAGAACTGAGACTCAGGGTAGCAGTAGAACCGTAGCCAAGGGAGCGAAGGGCAGCCTCCCTACAATAATTACATAATATCGAAGATGTGGCAGGCAAGATTCCAAGGGGGCTTAGCTTACGTTTGGCATGGTACGGAGAGCCCTAGGGGAGAGCACGGCGACCCTAGGACTCCATCCTGCTACAGAGAGCTAGTCTGAAGCTGTCTCCATTCTGATTAAAGCTATTGCGAGCAATGTTTGTTGGTGTTTTCTCCCTGCTCTACTCTGGCTAATGAGTAACAGGACCCATGGGCAATTGAATCGTCATCTTCCTTGTCGTTGGGTGCCACATGGAATCAGGGTCTAACAATACTTGTGAGCAAAATTAGCTTCCTCCTAAATGAATGGCTTTAAAAAGGCTGCAGTCCAAGTCCTGTTTAAATTAGATTCTATTGTTTCTGTTTTCTCTTCTATCTTTCTGCTCAATAAAAATTAAATTTATTACCCAGTATTGAAATCTGTTTTTTCAAATCAGCCTGTGCTTGCTTAGAAAGTGTTGCACTGTATTTGGGAATGAAGAAAATTAATTCAATTTGAGTTGCTATATGTCAGCCACTGGTGGTAAATTAATTAGTTTAAACTGTTAAGAATGAAAATGAAATTGAAGAATATTTTAGAGAAGAGTTCTTATAAAGTAAAGTTGTTCTGATGTGTACGTATAACCCTTTACCATTGGTTAATTTTTTTGAAAAACATATCTACTAATTACATAACCAATAACATGTCTGGTGTTTAATACTAAGACCTATTTTTACCTTGTACAAAACCATCAATTAAACATAACCGACCCAAAGGTTCTGATAGCTTGCTGGATGGGTACTATATTAATATGTTTTTTCATAAATATATTCTTTCTCACAGGTTATACCTGTTTGGTGGAAAGATGACATGTTTAGCAATATCCTTTTACAGACATCAATTGTGTTTAATAACTCCAAAACAAAAAGGGGTGCTTTTATTTCCTAGGTCCTATTGAGAAATAATGTGCATCAACCAGCTGTTCAGTTTGAACAAGTAGTTCTGCATCTCAGTGCATCTCAACTAAATATGCAGTTCTGTTCTGCAGACTAAAGTCAACCAAAGACTGCGGCACTGGTATCATAGGGAAGGCTTTGGCTTCTGTGACCACAGCCCACTCTTCGGCGAGAGAGGCAACGAGCTGCTGGGCAGAGATGGCCTCTACCTCTCTCCCCTGGGGAGGAGGCTCT
>NW_017729032.1:69833122-69834870 GCF_001723915.1 Gavialis gangeticus
CTTCCAGCCCTAATGTCTATGAAATCTATGAAACTATACATTCAGAGGTCGTATTTGGAGTAAGCAGCAGCTACCTACTATTTCTCTTAACTTCCCTGTCTGTTTCTTTACCGAAATTAGGTACTGAGTCTCTTCTACATGTTAAATTGTAACTATCAAGATATCTACAAATGAAAAGGAGAAGAAACCATTCAATTCCATTTACTTAACGTTCAACATCACCTGCGTTTTGAGTGTTAACAAGGTAGAGCAGTGCATTAGCATCATCATTTATATGAAGAAGGCAAGCCAGGATGGCATCTTAAAGACCAGCTTGTTCACAAAGGCATAAGCTTTCATAGGCTACAGCTTACTTGGTCACATGCTATGCTATGAATGCATTCACAGCATCTGTTGAAGTAAGCTATAGTTTATGCCTTTCTGAATGATTCAGTCTTTAAGGATGGCTGTACACATGTAGGGAAGCTGCTCTGAAGTACTGTAATTACAGCATGTTGGAGCAGACTTGATTAAGCGAGTCTGCTGGAGTATGCTATTTAGCACAATCCATCCAGCTTCCTTGTCTCATGTATCAGTGTCCTTGTGCTTCAACATGGTGGTAGGGACAGTTTAACTAAAGCTTGTTTGATGGGCTTTATTTAAAGCTGGTTCAATGAGCTTTAGTTAAAGTGCCTCCACCACCTTTTTGAAAAGCAAGGATACTGGTATGAACCGCTGTGGATGCTTTAATTAGAGTGGCGCTGAGAGCACATATAAAAATGCCCTAAGCTGCCACCCAACCCTGCATTCTACCTTACTTCAAGCTAACGTGGCTAACTATCTCTATCTGTGTGAAAGTTGTTATCTTCATTCTAATCATCCAAAATATTCAAAGGATGTAACATGAAAAATCAGAATGAACTATATAGAATGAATCACTGAAGTTTAACAGGATATATGACTTAAAAAGAAAATCACATTTAAACTGAATTGCAAGACTTGTATTCCACAGTTTAATGGACCTCTTAAGAAAGTTTTCTTGCATTTAAGCTTATAAAAAATGCACATGATGCAGTGATGTATAAGTTTGTCCTATTAATCCTAATTAAGCCACTGTCGTAAACCACAACACATCTTGTGGGGTACATGGAGTGCCATACACATTTTCTTGTTTTTTTGTATTGATATAGCATATATGGTCTCACTGAAAACCCCATATTAACAGTTTACCAATTTATGTTGCTTTTATCGCTGTATAGGTTATGTTTTGTTGTCTGCATGTATCTTTATGATTCTGGAAATGGTTTAATCAAAGGAACTAAGGGATGCATACTTCAGGAAAAGTTAGTTGGCAAAACTGCTAAGTATCTATTGCTGTTGTGTTTTAGGATGAGGACAATTTCCACTTCTAATCTCAGACAGAAGGGGCCAGTGGTGGAATGGGCACTCAAGTTTTTATGTACTTGTGATGGCAAAAACAACTTCACAATAGCAAAGGCAGCTGAGTGAAATGGTCCATTAGCCAGAAGAAAGCCTGCAGTTTCTGAGAGTGTGGAGAGGGTGGGGGGCAGATCAAGGCTCCCATGGTGAGGGGTGGGGCAGGGGCTGGGGTGAATGGGGCCCTGGGGCTAGGGTGGGTTGTGGGATGGAGCTGTGGGAAGCTTGTCCAAGAGTGCGGGGAGGCACAGCTCCCCACTGCTGCACACACCCCTGGAGGAGGCATGGGGGGTATGTGCCCCCCAGATTTGTGTGTAGAGTGGAGGTGGGCT
>NW_017729032.1:69839870-69845836 GCF_001723915.1 Gavialis gangeticus
TAGGGTGAATGGGGCCCTGGGGCTAGGGTGGGTTGTGGGATGGAGCTGTGGGAAGCTTGTCCAAGAGTGCGGGGAGGCACAGCTCCCCACTGCTGCACACACCCCTGGAGGAGGCATGGGGGGTATGTGCCCCCCAGATTTGTGTGTAGAGTGGAGGTGGGCTGCCTGCTGTGGGCTGGGGCTCTGCACCCTGCTGCCTTTGCTCCAGGAACTGTGTAGTGCTTTGTTGTGCCTCCTGCCACTGGGCGGGTAGGGGATGCCTAATGCACAAATCCAGGTGGCACATGCCACCCATGCCTCCCCCAAAGGTACACGCAGTGGCAGAGAGCTGCACCCTCCCTCCCCCCAGGCTTCCCTGGATGAGCCTCCTGCAGCTCAATCCCATGACCCACCCTGGCCTCAGGACCCCATTCACCCCAGTTGCTGCCCCACTCCCTCCCTCACTGTGGGGAACTCGATCTACCCCCTGTCCCTTTCCTCTCCCCCTGCACCTTCCCCTCCACAGACTTACCTGCTTGGCAGTGCTCTACACACCTCTAGACTGCATTTGTGTAGGGTTAACATAATTCCAGTTTCAAAAAAAAGAGGACACCTGTGTGAGGGGGTGCAATATGTTTTGGGGGGGGGGGCAGTGATACGCCCATGCCCTGCCTCTGCTTCTCACTCAGAAGCCACAGCCTTCCCAGCCCTGCTGCTGCCCCTCACTCCTGACCCATAGTACCCCTCATCCTGCCAGGACATGTGGGGACCCCCACACACACCCACAGCCGCCCACACCTTCACAAATTCCACCCCTCACACACACGACACCCCCAACCATTCAAAGTACCTTGCATAATTTTGTATAATTTTGAGTTTTTCTGCACGCAGTTTTGATTTTTTAGCTCTGCGAATAAAATCCGAATTAATTGCAACTAATTTTTTTAATCGTATAACTAATCACGATCAGATTTTTTAATCATTTGACAGCCCTACTTCAAACTGATGTTCTTCCTGTATTATTCTCTTCTCCTATATAATGCATCTTTTTGTTGTTTTGCCTCCTTACTGACTTCCTGTGGGAAAGAGTGATCTCTGGGCAAGTAATATTCCAAGCTAACCCATTGTATGAAAAGGGGACCAAAAAATTCTCTCACAGTCCATGTGGAGGCCACCTAAAGCTAGCAGAGATTTTTCTACTACAAGTATAAGATCTGGTATAAAATCAGTGGAGCTGAGGCTTGTGGGGATAAGGAGTTATCACAGGGCAAACCTTGGTCAAAACTTGGGACAGGCATCAGAAAAGTGGGGAAAACTTGGGGCTCCATGGTACCACAAGGATGGGTTCGCGACAGCCACTATTCCACAGTTTAATTGACTTTGTTGTAACAGTCTCTTGAGGAACAGATGTTGGCATCCTCACAGGAAATAAGATTAGGTAAAGTGTTAAAAAATAAACTGCAAGCCAAAATTTTGCAGTGGAAAGTGTGATAGACAAGGTGGCCTACCAGATATTTTCCAGTTATAATCTGTAACCCAGTTCTTCTGTTTATTGATGGTGAGTAGCGTCCTTGTAAATACTCACACTGAACGAGTGACGGAAACAGGCCCCTCATGATTATAATTCTTTTTTGTTTATTTTTTATTTTGTACAGTCTCCAGGATCTGACTTCTTGTGTTCTTACAATACATCTTCATTTTCCATGTATCCTGATAAAGATTAAGTGCATGTGATGGTTTAGTGTCCAAATGACACATTGAGGGGCTGTGTCACTGGAGGATTCTGGGTGCACTAATACAGCTGTAGAATTTGGCCTTGTGCTTTGAAAAGATCTATAGAAGTCAGTTTTTATTAGAATGTTTATTATGTATATATCTCAGTCTCTGGGAATATGACCAGACATTTAAATGAACAATACTAAAGACTCAACAATATAGCCACAGAACTAAAATAGTCCCTAATTTATCTAAACACTATTCACTGACCTCCAACATTAAATCCCATATACATTTTAATAAATCTACTGCTTCTCACTCTTCACCCACTATTAATCAATACTACATTGACTAAAATACCATAGTGCACAGATGCATCTCTGTATCTCTCATAATATCCCGTACTCTGCCAAACATGGGCTGTGGTACATAGGAAAAAAATAGATAATTCCAGAATAAGGGCCACCTAACTAAAAATGTTTGTTTTTACAAGTCAGCACAGAGATAGATGGTTTCTAATGTCAGAAGACTTTGATGTTATTGAGGCCATCATTTTGAAACTTGATTGCCTAAAATTGGGCCCCTAAATCCCAGTAGTACATGATAATGCCTAGATAGTGCAGTATATCATGCAAAAGTAACAAGGACATGAACTGTTGTGGTTCAACCCATGTGCCGCAGTAAGAATCATGATGGTAGGACAACTCAGCGTGACAGAAAATACTCCAGGTCCCTGTTGTCACCTGGGAATCCAAAAGAAGTGAGGTACCATTGCAGAAAGGTGTAAGTTACTTGAAAGTCTGAAATAATCACAAGGTCCTTTCCCTTCATCAGGATGCTTTCCTTCTTGCTGTCTTGCTGTCTGTTCTCTCTTCCATCCAGTTGGTTTTAGTATTAGATATTAGTTTTATAAAGGTTCCTATCACAGCTCATCGATGACAAGGGATACCAAGGAATCCAGTTTGATGAAATGGAGGTGTAAATTTACAGCCTAAATTATTTCATTATCACAGTCACTCTTTGTGACCTCAGATATACATTGGTTGAGGATAATCAGTACAATTTAACTTTGTCAGTAACCCAGAGAAGAAAGCTCTTAGGGTGGTCAGCACTGGACAATAGCATTCTGTTTATCATGTGTTCACTAATATGATGCTAAATGCACTCAGGTGGTCTGTAGGGTTAACTACAACCAATGAACATGTTTTCAAACATGGTAGTCTTTGTCTGGAAGGAATGTTTCATATCATGCATACTAATGTGGTACATAACATGTCATTACCTGGTGTGCAACCTGGGGGAGAAAAAGTATGACCAGTCATCTATAATGATCTGCTGGGACTTTCAGGCATAGATGAATAGTAAAAATCACAAAAAAGTCTTGCCACACACCACACTTCAGATCCTATGAGCCTCCTGAAAGATGTAACACATAATCCAATCATATTAGGCTCTTTAAAGGAGAATGGCATTTCCTAGTTTCATAGTTTATTAGTGGCTGGAAGGGGCCTTACAGATCAGTGGGTCCCCAGCAAGATGTGTTCCATTCTCTATCATAATAGTAGATGTTGCCATATTTTTCAGTGTGGTCTAAGCACAGGGATGTGTATCCAGGTCCTTAAGCTCTATATGAGCCTCTCCATGTGGTCCTGGCCAAGTCATTTCAACCTGTGTTTTTGACTTCTGAAAGAGGGACAGTAATATTCAGTAAGGTCCTATTTAGGGTTATTGGTGAAGTGAAATTAGCAACGTGTATACAGTGTTTTGAACATATGAATGCTACTAACATGCTTTAAATTGTTTCTACTGTTATTTTATATTTTGCAGTACTAATTCCTCTTTTTCCCCCCCTTTTGGTCAAAAACAAGGTTTCAGTGACAAAAGTAACCATAACTTATTACCAGCTGTTTTTCAGTACTAGGTATTACCCTTATTCCCACCTCATTTCCTCCAAATAGAAACAAAAGTCTTTTCCCCCTAATTTTGTGTTTTATAATAAACTGTACAATTTTGAGACTGTTTTTTGTGAGATGAATAAAGGGCATACAAACTGCAAATTATTTCTCTTGCTACTCTGCAGCTAAAAACTGCTTGTTTCATATAATACTGGGGAACAGAAGAACATTTGAAATTTTATCTCAGTTTCAGTTCAAATTAAACTACAAAATTTGCAAGTTAAAACATTATTCAATCAGACGGTATTGCACTGTTGGAACAGTATATAGATGGGTTTTGTAATTCAAGTATTAACTGTTTCTGCAGAATCTTGCCATGGAATTCTGCTGAACAACTTGTACAGAAATATGATCAATTAATTTACTTAATAGGGTTGCCTCATGAAACAATAATCAGAATAATGGCTTGGAGCTCCTCTTAAAAAGGCAACTGTTTAAATGGCTATCCTAATTAATCTGTGTGTTTTCATTTGAGTTCAGTCATTGTGTGATTAAAAGGAATATTATTTTCATGAAATCAGTTGACACAAGTATGACCAAACCAGATCCTTCCACTAACAGAGAGACAAGACCAGGTTTTCATTTATACTCATGCCCTGGAAGTGTGAAGGCCCCTTAAAATGTGCTTAATCCATTTTCAAGATCACTTTATGTTGCCAGTGCAGCATAAAGGGGCCTTAGCATAAGCAAGGATTCAAGTCACATTTTTTTTGAAAGAGAAAAACATTAAACAAAAACAGAAGAAAGGATCAGAGAGGCAGTTTATGGAGCTTCACATGATAACTTCAACTCCATTCTCCTGGTGGAGCAACAGACCAAAAAAAGTGAAGCCCAATATGATACAATGTAAACATTATTTATGGTGATTTTAATGTGACATAGAGCAGAAAATGTATTTGTACTAGGATATTTATGCCCTCAATTTAAAAACCTGTGGTTTGACTGTTTTAGATGATAGCAAATTTTCTGAGGCCATCACAGTACTGCTTACCTGGATTGAGCGAGGCGAGGTGAATCGTCGCTCTGCAAACCAATTCTATTCAATGGTGCAGTCAGCAAATAGTCACGTCCGCCGCCTCATGAATGAAAAAGCAGCCCATGAGCAAGAAATGGAACAAGCCAAGGAGAGTTTTAAAAATGCCTTAACAGGGATCCTCACACAATGTAAGTAACCCCTTTTCTGTCCAGTGTTGTAGTGGTGGTGGTAGTGGTGGTAGTGTTTTTTGTTTATTTGGGGGTAAGTAGATACGATAATGTCACATCCTACCTTCATATCCTATTTCATACTCTGTGGCAATTTGGAGGAACAAGGACCATTCCTAAGAGCTTATGTCTCAAGGTGAGCAAAGTTTCAGTAGTTATTTTATTTCTAGACTAAGACATACTGTAGGCTCCATAACTCTTCAGGAAATTAACCAAATGCCTCCATGATCTGGAACAGAGATCACACTTTGTCTGGAGAGCAGTGATTTCTAATTTGTGACTGGTAGATATAAGGAATTCTAACCATCCTTTTGTAATTACAGAATTAGAGAACAATTAAAATACATTTTTGGGCAGTGGTTAAGTAAAAGTAAGTTATAGAAATGAACAAGTTTTAGGGAGTTATTAATAGTGCTCTGAGGCCACCCTCACAGTAAAAGAACATACTGCACTACTGTTGGCAGCATGAGTGCTTGGCTGATATTCTGCCAGTGTTCATTTGGCAGATAAAGCGCCTTAAATATTTAGTGTTGGCAATTTTTTCTTAGCACAGAAGTATAATCAATGAAGTTACCTTAATGGGGTTTCCTCATAAAACAATAATCAGTATAATTGCCTAGGCTCTTCTTTTTTTTTTCTTCTCCAAATAATGTGCTTCATTTATGCAGGCTTTTAATATGTCTAACATCTTTACAAACCTGGTTTGATTCATTAAATCTCTCACCCAAACCGTGGAAAAAGAGGCTAGTTTCTAATTACCACATGCAAACCAAACAGTGAGCCATGTAATAGTCAAAAGGGTAGACCCTTTATAAACAGGCAAGGCAAAAAAATTAAGACATTTTACCAGAATGAGGCCAATCTGCATGTTTCACTTTAGTGTCCTTTTGTGCCTTTGATGTTTACATTAAAATTAATAGCAGACCTCTGTTTAAAATGTGACTTAGTAAACACTGTGGGTTATCTCCAGAAAGCTATGCTAAAAGACAAAGGGAGTTGTTATCTGAGGACACATGTTCAATTGGTAAGTTTTCAAGGTCAATTCATATTCATATTGGGATAGGAAATTCTGCTTTCACCTCTGTGACTGAAAATCAGTATGAGGAGGAATGT
>NW_017729032.1:69850836-69851499 GCF_001723915.1 Gavialis gangeticus
GAATGTGAGTATCACAAATGGTCCTGCTGTTCAGTGCATACCAGGGTGTCAGTACTTATGTGTATAACAACCAAGTCTAATATTTAAAAATGACTTGTTTAGCACTGTCAAAAAATCTCCTATTGTCAGCAATTAGAACCTCAGTTAAATGCATTTAAATTATCCCAGTTCACACCAACTGTTGTGGAATATCTGTCACTTGGAAACTGAGAGCCCTGTAGTTTTGGGTCAGTCTTTCAGTCTTATTGTCTGGTTAGCTCTTATTATGTATAGAGTTGTGATCTTCAAAACCCAGGGCTGGCCCTCAAATGTGAGACTTAGTTAGGCAAGAGCGACAAACTCTTAATAATGCCCTGGAGGGAGATATCCCCCTGGCAGGTCTGTTTTTCAGGGGAAAGTCAGTGAAGAGACAGTCTGGGTAAAATATATCACAATCCCCATACTTATATAAATAAACACAAAGTGCATGTGCTTTCCATATGCCACAAGGTGTTACTTTCTCAACACCACAGACCCCCCCCACATTAGCATTAATGTGTCTTATGAACAGATAGACTGCATTTCACTTATATGACATTTTTAGCTATAAAAATGCCATTCTTATGTATGTATGTATGCGTATAAAGTGAAGTGCAGCCTATGTACTCTGTGTGTGTATATACA
>NW_017729032.1:69856499-69868232 GCF_001723915.1 Gavialis gangeticus
TGTGGTCCAGCTGTCCTGGGCGCTCTGCGTACAAGTATTGCATGTACACGCAGTATTGCCAACTATATGTAAAAATTTATATATATCTATACAGTGTGTGTGTGTGTGTGTGTGTGTGTGTGTGTGTGTGTGTGTGTGTGTGTGTGTGTGTGAAATAACCTCAGGTATAATATATACCCTTTCCACAGAGAGAAGCATAAAGGAACAAATTGAAGATTACTTAAAAATATCAACATAAGAGGGGAAAATGAGTAATGCAGTAGAGAAAGGAAAACTGGCTAAAAGTGCACATGTTCAGAACACACACAGACTACATGTGGGTCTCAATATAAAATACTGTCCTATTAATGAGGTTTAGTGTGACCTGAACATTTCAGCTTATGGCTCAGCTACAAAAGGCCTGCAGGTATTGAAGTCCCTGCTACAAATTTCTACCTTCATGTACTTAGAAGATTACCAGAATTTGAGTCAAGTGCTTAGTACATGAACTAATTATCTGACTGCTTATGCCAGTGAAATCATCAAAATAAACTGTTTAATAGCTGTCACTCCACCAGTTTACTGCCCCTGCTTTATATACTACAGATGGTCATAGTTTTTCATGTGACTTTTTCAGTTATTAAAAGTATAAAGCAAGAGAAAAATGGCCATTTTCTTGCTTTTATTTTAGATTAGTAGTTTTTCCAGATGTAAAACACTTTTTACAATACAGGGTTTTTCCTGGAGATTTGTGTTGGGAGGCACACTTGTGTCATTCCATCGGACTGATGCACCTGGCACTCCCTTCTAAATTTTCTACCCACTGTCTTTTATCTCCTCCTAAAACCATGCTTTCCTCCCTGAAGCCTATAAATCCTAAAACTTGTGTTTAATAAATGATAGCTAGAGAGATAATAAAAAATGGATTTTTTAACTACACAAAAATTGAGAATTTAACGAGCTGTGTTCACTCCAATGCTTCAGTGGTTTTGCTCCTTATAGCATAGGCTTCTTTTGTAGGTGGTCTTATTTAGATTTTAAGCTATTTACAACAGCAAGACAGTCTCATGTAGTGTACAGGGTTAGCACAAAGGGGCCCTGATATCAGTTGTTGTCATGAAGTGCCTCCATAATACAAATAAAAACAGTAATTAAGTTTACTGTTCTCTGGGGGTAGGGGGGGTGGTTCTTTTTTACCTTGATATATTTTTTAAGGACCCTTATACTCCATTTAGCCATGTTTGAGTAGCATATTTATTCTGGATTTTATTGGGCAGTTTTTCACTCATAAATTTTAAATAAGCCTCAACTAGATCTCTGGCTTGTTTGTTTGTTTTTTGCCCTCCCCATTTTCCATCTCAGATATAGATATTTTAAATACATTGTTGCCCTCTTGTAAGATGAAAGATTCCATGCATTTTCTCTGTATTTTTACTATTCCTCCTTCCTTGCTTGTATGCTGCTGTATAACAATGTCATCTATAGTCTCAACCTCTTGTGTTTCTGATGGCTTCTTCCTTTGTGTTTATATCAGCCTTGGGATCCTTTCTTTCTAGCATACTATGTTATCCTAGCATCACTGAAGTCAGCTGAGGTTTACTGTTGGATTCTTTGGGATCTGGATATCACCTAAAGACTTTGCATTATTATTCTATGCTTTGTTCAGTGTGGGTTACTAAATATGCATGATGTCGTCCAGTAAATGATAAGCCTGAACTATAAGTTTTTCAATCCAAGGCCCCAAATTGCCCCTATTCATCTGAATCCTGCAAGTTGTTGACTCAGCTAGGAGTGCAGGGCACTTAACACCTGGTTGAATCAAGCCTTAAAGCATTTGAGCGTATGCTGAAGTCCCGCTGAGGTCAATGCACATGCTTAAGTGTTTTGTAGACCAGGGATGGAGTTAAGGACATGCTGAATACTGTACAGAACTAGACCATAGCCTTCAACAAGGTTTCAGTGGTTATACCCACCTGATGATGCCTGCACTCCTAAAAGTCAGTGTGTCTTATTCTTTATAAATAGAGGGCCAGACCCTACACATATAACTTGTCTAAGTGGGGATATACTTTTCTCTGTGGCTGTGAAGCACAGGAGTAGGAGCAATGGCCTCAAATTGCAGCAGAAGAGATCTAGGCCAGAGATTAGGAAGAATTTCCTATGAGGGTGGTGAAACATTGAAACAGGCTAACCAAGGAGGCTTTCGAATTTCCATCCCTGGAAATTTTCAAGAGCAAGTTAGACAGACATTTGACTGGGATGTTTAGCAAGGGATGGTCCTGTCTTGAGCAGGAGCTGGATAAGGTGACTTCATGAAGTCTCTTCCAGCCCTACTTTTCTATAATCCTAAGTTTGAATCCTTTTAACTTGCATTGTAGAAGTTTGTGTAGGCCTCAGGCTGTATGAAGTTTAAAATAGGCCAGGTTAGCATAACTGAGGCTCAGGGAAGTAGTATAAAAGGAAATGGGTGATGGAGAAAACCATAACCCTTGCTACGTAGAGAGCAGGAAACCAGCAATGGAGGGCTACAGTTAGGTAGGCAGCTGGGCAAGGGCCAGCTACTGAGCAACATGCAGAAAGGGAAAGCCACAAGGGGTTAAAGTGCAGCAGAGGAGAGAACAGTGGCTTGCAGCTCAGGGTTTTAACTACAACATGTGAGAACAAGCCCAGTACTGGGCTATTTAGAAACTGCTGGCCAAGGAAAAAGCTCAAAAAGGTAGAGCCTAGCCTACTAAAAGCCTGGCCTCTCAACCACAGTGCTCAGTCAGCCCTGACTCCTGCTGAGAACAAAACTCCTGCTGGCATGGGTTGCAACAGGGGGGGAACCTTGGCAATACAGATTGCTGAGGAAGCTGCAAAAGCCATCAGCTAAAGGGCAAAAGTTTGCTGGGACCCTGAGAGACACAGGAGGGAGTTTATGAGTGAATTGTAGCTGGAAGAAGGCCAGAGAACCAGGTTGTGGCTACCAGGGTGGTAAGAAGACCACAGCGGCACCAGAGGGGCACCCAGTATACAGCAGCCTTGTCAGGCCAGGGGCCCAGAGAGCAGAACAGAGACAGACTGAGGCCCAGAGGGTCAGAGCCTGAGCTGGAGAGGGCAACATTGGCAGGTGAAAAGTGCAGACAGCCTTCAACCTAGCATTACCAAAGGTGAAGGCCTAAAGCCAAAATAGCTGTGCCAGAACAAGTGATCCAGGACTGGAGACCTGTAGCCATAATAACAGTGGGCTAAAGCCAAGAGGAATGGGGTCTGTACAGGAAGACCAAAACGTTGACAGAGTAACATCTGTGAAGCATGTGCATGACTGTAGGAGTGAATGGAGGCCACAATTTGAACCCTTTAAGACAATGAGAGCAGAAGGGTCTGAGCCCCTCAGAAAGAGCCAGTGTCCGGAAGGATCAGACCCCCACAGGGAAGACAAGTGTTTAGAGGGGTCAGAGTTCCAGGCCAAGAGACTGAGGTCAGCAGGGGGTGGAGGCCAAAATCAGGCAGGCCAAGTAGAAATTAAGGAGGAAAAGAGAATAGGAAGAGCATCCAGAGCTTACCAGCCTCTGAGGGCAGCCTCCTCTCTTTATTGTTACCATCAAGGCATGACAGGCGAGGCAGCATGGTGAAAACCTGAGAGGCTGGAACGGGCAAGCAGGTCAGGATTAAGATGATCACTAGGGGGACATCACAGATGCCCTCAGGGCCCATCCAACTACATAGGACACAAGTGAGAAATTCTAGGAGAGGCTAGCTCAATCAGATCTTGGTTAGTGAAGCCCAGTATGTTCCAGCTTGACCACACTATGACCAACCACATTGCCTTTGTGGCTTTTGTTTCACTCTGATCAAATGTTTTGTTAAATTGATATATGCTAGGCCCTCCAAGCTTATCTAGATATGTTGTGTTATTATTTGCTACCAGTATTTATATCTGGAGTATTTGAATAAAGTTTACTTTTGCATTTGCTCTGTTGGAGGACTCTTGTTGCTGAGCATGAGGGTGGTCAAAAGCAGCCCTGAGACCACTAGACTTCCTCCAGGGGTGAACACATTGGAGCATATTACCTTTGAGAGTTACTTCACTTACTGGGACAGAGTCCAAATACATTTTGATGCCTTTTCCACACAGGGCTTCATGAGGGAGCTCTTATGAGATAAGGACACAAAAATAATTGTTCCTCCTTGCAGTATCCTCACAACTATTCTTAAAACTGACCCAAAAAAACATTATTTTCAGTTATTGAGGAGAGCAGCTAATTGAAGTCAAACCACAATATAGTCAACATGGTAAAGTAAGTGGCATCTACCAAATCTTTATTTTTATTTCATGACTTGGTATATGGTCAATGATGTATTTTTCTTAATACAAGATGCTAGCATTGAAAGAGAAAGTACTATACATTTGTATCTGCCCTAGTGTATTATGTTGGCCTGATGTCAGATTCCTGTTTGCTGAGAAATGACATGTAGGTATAGTGGTCTTGTTAAGTTCAAGTGATTTATCACAGGGCATTGTGCCAAAGTCTGTTGTTACACTGGGCTGACAGTTCCTTTGTTGTAAATTAAACCACATTTCACATCTTAAAAGATTTTCTAAGTTTATTTTTAGACAGATTTCTTTGGCAATCCCTTGTAGGACATAATGAGCTGTGTTTTATTTGTGTACATTCTGTAGTTTCATAGTATAACAAGAAGAGTTTTTAAATTTCTAGAAGTATATGTTATTAATTATTAATATAAATGCTTAGAACAAGCATTGTGCATGTCGTCTTCTAAATTCTGAGCCATGTGGAAGTTTCAGTATCCCCATGATGTTCCTTGTTTCGCTTTTCCTCATTGTGTTTCTTATTAAAAGAAAAGCAAGATTTAAAAAAAAAAACAGCATTGGCACATAGACAGTGAACTAGAAGATTCTCTGGAGGTAAGAGAGGGATTATAATTTATGGCTGTGGAATGTGTATAGGGTCCCTCCCTCTTCCCCTTTCCCCCTCCATTTATATGAATTTAATCTATTTATTATAACCTGGAAAAGAAATTATGCTCCTGTAAAATTCTGGTAATGCCACTGCCTGTCTCTCAACCTCTTGTTGACTGATCAAAACACTTTGACTAGTACAGTTGAAATCAGTGGGTCTGGGGGACATAGGGAGAGGCAGATTTTTAGTATCTAGATTTTCGTGTGTGCATGTGTAAAATGGATGGGAACAATTTAAATGATCTGAGACACCCTGTAATGCTATATTTACTCACATACCACACACAACTTTTTTCCCCCAAAAAAACAGCCCTCCAGAAGTGGGGTGCATATCTTAAGCATGGAATCAGATTTTCTTTGCTAAAGCAAAAGCAAGAAGGTTCAAGATGGCTGCCAGCTTCTCTGTCCCTGTCAGCAAGCAGGAAGGCAGCAGTCCAGGGTTAACCTTTTCACTCTTAATTTGGAAGTAGTTTTTGGCTGAGCACAATGGCTGTGAAAGAGTAAACACTGGCAGCATATTGTCTTCATGAAAAAGCCAGCTCTAGGCCATGACTCTGGAAAGATTTTTTTTCTCTATATTCTGGCTTCCAAAACCAAACTATCTTATTTGGGGGTATGTTGTCTGCAAGAAAATGTCCTAATCTCAACTTTATTAGAGCTGATTAATGAGGTCCACTTAGATCCATGCAGAGACAAGGGATTCATGCTCAATTCTCACCCTTCCCATGCACAATGTGGATGGACTAGTAGCTGTAAGGCAGCATACTTCTCCCCAGAACCCTGCTAATAACTCTGCAAAGCTGAACTTTATCCTGTGGTTGGGGAGGCAAACTGGTAAGGCTCATGGCAGTAAGTGGGCAGATTTCTATTAGGTGTAGGACAGTCTAAGGGATGTACATCATTCCTCGTTGGCACCTCAGAGATTGCCAAGAAATGTAGTACAACTTGGTTTAATATGTCCTTTCCCAGATAGCCCTTTCTGAGGTGCAGATTTTCCTTTAAAGAGTGGTCTTGAGGGCTTCTGTAGTCTGCCGGTTTCTACTGAAGCTTTGCTTCCAGGAAACCAATAGACACTAGGGGGTGCAGGACTTCTATGCAGAGGCCATTGGTTTTTTAGGTGACGTTTAACAAATTACCTTTAAACCATTCTAAAGGCACTTAAAAGAGAAGCATTCATGCATTAAAAGGTGTTAACTCATTCCAAGTAGCCTCTAAGCATTTTAAAGTTACATCACTTGGAATGAGGGTTATTTTTGATCTGTTCTACACAGGTTGAGGTAAAATGTTACTTAATAGTTTGCTCTGCAAAAATAAAGCACTCAATTTGCAGTCCTCCAGCATCCTAGGTAGCACCACTCCTGGCCTTCCAACCATCCCCATCTCCCCTCCTCCCCCCACCCCCACCTGCATGCTTGCTCCATGAGTGAACTTTCAACCCTCCTCTACCACCTGGGGGGGGTTAGTACTGGCCCAGTCCAACAGTGTGTTCTGTGCCATGCAGTGAGTATGCTGGTCCTCAGCTCTGCCCTGGTGTGAGTGATGAGGTCTGTACTGAGCTGTCAGCATTCTGGTTCTCAGTTCTGAGCCCTGGTGTAAGTGCTGTGGTCTGCACCATGCAACAGGTGTGCTGATTCTCAACTCTGCCCTGGTGTGAATACTGTGGAGCATGGAACTGACAGCCAGATTTTTACATACCCAGGGTGCTAAAGGATCACTAAAGCATAATCAACTCAGAGTGAATATAAAATACACCTCACACCATTCAACTTAACTAAAACCTAACTCATTTAATACATTAAATGTATTAATAGTTTCTACATAAAGAGAGAGAAAAACAGTTAAGTGGTCTCACCCAATCCCAGATGCTACTCTACTTCACAGAATAGGTTCCTGGAAGTAGAGAGTGATCATCTGTGTGTAATGGCTGTTTGTCAGTGCAGATGTTGAAGAATTACACACATCGAACTTCCTTGTTGCCCCCCTTTTATGCTTTTTCTTTAATTTTAATCCTCTGATGACTCTTCATTTCTGGGTACCATTGATTGATTTCCCTGTGATGATCACAGTGTTCATGTCTTTATCCTGTCAGCATATTCTTTTGTTCCAACAAGCCCACCATGTGCACACATCTTAATTTGGTCTTTTACTGGTGTCTTAGTTTAGGCATGCCCCGGACTCCAAATTCAGTTTGTCCAACAACTCTGGAAATTCTAAGGGCTCTGCAGTTGGGCACCGTCCCACTGTCCCATCACCTTTCATTAACATATTCAATCATTTCTTTCTTCTATTTTAGTCAGTTAGTGCCAAGGTCAGTTAATTTGTGCTAGTAGCTAGGCTTACATTATACCCGCCTATGTTGATAACACTGGACCATAAGTTCCCTATGAAAGTGAGCTCAAGGCTAGCTGATAGTGCAGACACAAAATGCAAAAGAATAGTTCAAATAATAATGAGGCTATACAAAAAGTTAAACAATGGTTAAATAAGGCTGAATATAAAAGAAAAGTTCAAATAATAGTATAATTCACCACTCAAGCAGGTGAAACTAAAGCTAAATGTGACAAGCTACCCTAATGAGGTGGCATGGGAGAAATTCAATTAACCACTTGTAACCTCCACAGTGGGTGAATTGACATGTACTACTGTCTGGAACAGGAGCATGACATGGGTGACCCCATGCCAAAGTAGGTTCAGAGGACCTAAAAGTGGCTCTGCAAGGCTCCTTGGAGCAGGCCTTCTCTCCCAGCTCTGTAGGCCTGGACAGTCCCCGCCCCCCACCCATCTCAGTCAGCACAAACCCTGCTGCCCCTAATCCAGTTCCCCCTTCCCCTGACCCAATCCTAGTTTCATAGTTTCATAGTTGGTAGGGTCAGAAGGGACCTGAGCAGATCATCAAGTCTGACCCCCTGCTATGGCAGGAAAAAGTACGGGGGTCAAATGAGGCCAGCAAGGTATTCATCTAGCCTCCTCTTAAAGACACCCAGGGTAGGAGCCAGCACCAGCTCTTTGAGTCACATGCAAGATTTTGATCCTTGAATTTTTTAATTCTCTCTCCTTTCTCTTTACTAGTACCCCCACCTCCCTTCACTGCAAACAGTTTTTCAAGATTTCTTTCCTCCCACCCATAACTCCAGCTCTTCTCCTGCTATTGGCAAGGAAAGAAGCCACAGACCCCATGCTTCGTTTCTCCACCTCCAAGTTATATGCTATTCTCCCTCTCCTCTCCCACCCCAGAGGAGGGATGGAGACCTGGCTCCAGTCCATGCCCATGCTCACCAGGTCCTCTAGTGTCAAGTCACAGTTGTGTAGGTCTGAGATGACATTATTAATCTGTGACTGCTGTGACACTCTGCTAACTCATCTAACATTCCACGGTTTGATGGTAACCTGTAACAGCACCCTTATTGATCCTTTGAGATTTCTGGAACTTTGGAAATAGGTAACCATAGCTTATTCTTTCCATGAGCAAATATATCTGTTTACCAAGTGACAGAACAGTTTGGGAAGAGCTCCATAGATGGCTCCAGGAAGAATTTCCATTTATTTAGCCCCTCACATGTTTCTCACATGCTCCTAGTAGACTCCTCTGGCAATTCCCTTCCCCATGGATTGACTTTATCCCAAAGGAAATTTAATGATTGTGAATCAAGAATGAAGTAATAAATTTGCAGTGGTAGGGTAGTCTGACTGAGTTGAAGCAACTATGTCATTTTCCCCTGTTTTCTGCAAGCCAAGACTTCTGGCGACTTGTGGTAAATGCATTATGTTGCACTGCCAGTAAGATGTAAGTCTGCACTGTATATGTGTACCATGACATTAATTTATGTTATGGTTTGTCTAATTGATTAACCAACTCCAGTATATTTTACGTTAGGTTCCATACTTTGCATTATCTACACGCTTCCCAAGGGTGATATTTCTAACTTTTATGGTTGCCTTGCCTGTTCAGCTGATGACAATCGCATCTGTCTCTCCCTGTACAGTAATATGTATTGGGTAAAGAGAAAGGGCTCCAGCATCAAGATGTAAATGTGTAGAAGGTAAATCAGTTTCTGCATTAATTACTAAACACCACTTTTTTTAGTCTCAATTAATTAGAAAATTCTGCAGCTTTCATTTTCTCTGCCACTTCACTCAAATACTGTGTCAATTTCGCATGTTAGAGGTCAGGGTGTAATTTTTTGACTTGGACTCAATGCTGGAATCTATTCAGTTATGTCACCAAATACATTTCATGAGTATTGTCAGAAATACACCCTTTTTCTATCCAGAGCTGACCTGGAGACTCTAATCTATTCATTTATAAAAGCTAGCCTTGACTACCTTATTTCTTTGTTTCCTGGGCTTCCTGCCAAATTGATTGGCAGACTTTAGCTTATTCAGAACTCAAGAGCCAAGCTTTTGAACAGGACCAAGCTGATGGCATATCCCTCCTGCCTTGAAGTTCTTATTCCAAAATCACGTGGTCCACTGATCATAAAATTTTCTCTTATAGTTTTGTGGGTGGACTCCTTTGATAGTGTCACCTGTAATGCTTTTTTCGAACCTTTCTAAGCTATGTAACAATTGTATCAGTATTAAGTGATACCAGTAGAAGCTGTTATGATATTATGTCTGTATGAACCTATAGCAGCATGTTTTTCACTCCACGGCACACTTACATGGCCTCCCCCACCCCATGCCACACCGGCCAAGTGCTGGGAGAGACAGGGTAGCGAGCAGCTGAATGTTGCAGACGGAAGTTGGGGTAGTGAGTGGCCAAATGCTGTGGAGAGGCAGGGGGATTGGGTGGCGAGCAGCTGAACTCCACAGACATGGGGGTAGCAAGTGGTGGGAAGCAGGTGGTGTGGCATTTTAAGCACTGGCTGGAGCCATGCCCCCCATATGTCTGGCTGCCCACAGCAGGCGGGAGGTGTGGCTCCAGCCAAAATGCTGTGGCACACCTGAAAGTGCCTGATGGCACACCAGTGTCCAGCAGCACGCTGGTTGGGAATGCTGGTCTGTAATGATACAAATGTAACGAAACCTGTGCAACCTTACTTTGGTTTCATTCAGGATAAAAGTTAGAGTTATTTAGTTCATTTTTATCACTTGAGCAGTGAATCTGGGGTGCCAGGAGATCCTTTTTAGAGACTGTACAATATTAGGTGTGGAAATGCCTACCCATGAGTGATTTCAAAATGGAATTCATAATGTCAAAGATATTCTGACCTGCTGTCATCTTTCTAAATTCTCTGCATGTGGATTGCAGGGGTGGGGTGGAGTGGGATGTGGCCATGGCCAGTGAAAAGTTGGAGAGCCCTGCACTAAAGGATCATGCAGACTTAATGGGTATATTGTAATAGTGAGTGTGTGCTTCCAAGCAGCATCTCACCCTCCCCTTTTAAAGTAGTTAAAATGCTTGTTTGTCCATACCTTAAATTGCTACATTCTTATTAATTCTACCCACAATCCTTTGGAATTTGGATCTTTAATTCCGTGTCCCTTATTTGTAAATATCCAGGTATTATTGTTATAAATTCCAAATTTTTATTGTAGTAAAGATTTGTCTTTCAGGTTTAGTCCACACTGGATTCTGTTCTGTTATGGTTTGGTGTTTTGTTCTGTTTTGTTCATCGTTCCTTTTTGTTGTAAAGGCATTATGAGGCATTCAGTTGGCTATGCACATTTTTATTGGAGAAAAGGAATAAGAAGCCTTCATGTATGCATAACAATTGATGAAATATTAAGCAAAGCAAAATTGAAGTAGCTTGTTCTTGTCACAAGAATCTCAAGATGCCTTAACTTAGTTATATAGTTGAAATAATTTATTAAAAAGAACACAGCAGAAAGGAAATGTTTTCCTATTGCCTACCAAGCTACAAAACTGTATGTCTTTCATTCTCCTCATCTCTGTTCTTTTCAATCCCTATGCTTTCCATTCTTCAGCATTGTCTTCTCCTCTGCTGGTATCCCTGATCATCCCCTGATCCACCTTTTTGTTTGCCTAGCCCCTCAAATTTACTGCTTGATGTTTTTAAAATTTACATTTAAGACAACCTGGTGCTGCTTTATTTTATGGCCACAGTCTTGAGGAATAGTGCTGTAAGCATCCATTTCATAGGTTTAATACAAGCTTCCACCTATAATAAAGTAGGTTACAGTAACACTGCAGTTGTTAAGCATTACCTGACACTTACACATCCAATATTACAGGTTTGTGAATCAGCAGAAAAACAATAGGCTAATAATCCTTTGCCTGAAACAGGGCAGCTGATTATCAGCCTTAGTGTAAGTTTCTAGGAAAACTGCAAACAAACTGAGTTGTATTGATGGGTAAAAAAACATTTGGAGTGGAGGGTGCACCCTTTCAGGGTTTTTTTTTTAAATAAAATTTGGCCAATCCCTATGTTCTCTATGAGCAAACAACTTTGCATATGGCTAATGAAAATTTTATAGAACATTGTATTTAGCAACAGATGCTTGTCAATGAATATTTAATGACACTTAATAATAATACTTAGCTTTTGTATTCTACAGTACAGCTCACCCATAAAGCTCAAGGCACTTTTACAAAGATGTGTATCAATCATTAACTGTTTTTCAGAGTTTGGGTTCTTGTCATGTGTTGTGCAGTAGGTGAGACAGGGTCAGTAGCTAGACAAAGAACATTGTAGATTTCCCCAGAATCTGTAGGCATCAAACCAATATCAGAAGTGTTCTGGTGTTGGGCCAAGTCTCTGTATTCCCTGAAGGAAAAATGAATCAAGTGAAACTGGAACTCAAAGGAGATGACCCTCAACACGTATAAA
>NW_017729032.1:69873232-69880745 GCF_001723915.1 Gavialis gangeticus
CTCTCTGGGTGCGGCCCTCCAGCCAATTTGCAACCCATCTGACTGTGTAGGTGTTGACACCACAGTTGTCTAATTTTTTAATGAGGATGGGGTGAGAGACAGAGTCGAAGCCTTGCTAAAATCCAGAAAGACTACGTCCACCGCGACACCTGTGTCCAAGGCTTTTGTGACCTGGTCATAGAAGGCAACCAGGTTGCTCTGACAGGACCTGCCTCTAATGAACCTATGTTGATTGCCCTTAAGCATAATCTCCCCTGCTGGTCCCTTGCAGATGTGCTCCTGGATAGTTTTCTCAAAGAGCTTCCCCAGGACTGAGGTAAGACTAATGGGCCTATAGTTTCCTGGGTCCTCTTTCCTCCCTTTTTTTAAAATGGGGACCACATTGGCCCTTTTCCAGTTCTCTGGCACCTCAACAGAGCACCACAAGTGCTTATAACGCTGTGCCAGGGGTCCTGCAATGACCTCTGCCAATTCCCTCGGCAGTCTGGGGTGGAGATCATCAGGACCTGCTGATTTAAACAAGTCTAGTCCCTCCAGAAGTTCCCTGACTAGGTCCTCACTGACCCTGGGCCTGGCTGCTCCTCCCCTGGGACCGTCCAGATTCCCAGTGTGGGGTATATCCCTGTCCCTGCTCAGAAAAATGGAGGCAAAGAATCTGTTAAAGAGATTAGCTTTGCCATCTGGTGCTACCACCAGATTACCAAGCATGTCCTGCAGAGGCACCACATTACTTGGTACCTTCTTTTTACCTCCTATGTATTTTAAAAAGGACTTCTTGTTATCTTTGATCTGGGTCGCTAGTCCCAGTTCCATGTCTGCCTTAGCCTTCCTAACAGCCCCCCTACAATCTTGAGCAATGGAAGTATAATTCAGAGCTCTATTCAGTTGCCTTTTAACTTAGTTTTGTGGGTAGATTTTTTTCCCCATTATCATCTTCCCTGCTTCTAAAGATTGAGGTAGTTAGCTGGGTTAGTCTGAAGTCAGGCAGAAACCAGGGTACAGTTCCACCTTATAAACTAATGAATTCAGAGATTCATAAGCTTTCAGAAGCAACAGCTCACTTTGTCAGGTGCTATGAAAGAACTTTCTGCTCCCGGGGCATCTGTTCATAGCATCTGAAGAAGTGAGATGTTGCTTATAAGAGCGTATGTATCTCTGAATTTATGAGTCTACAAGGTTTAACTCTACCCTGCTTTCTGCTTTTAAAGAGCCGTCTAAGCTAAATTGCTGCATATTCCATCATTCCACCTATAATTCTTTGGTGTGTAGTCAAAGGAGTTGTATGCAAACTGTGCAGTTTACATATGGTGAAGATCACTCCTCCTGAGTTTATCAGCTTTGGTATAGAAGAATCCCACTAAGGAAAATATGGATTCAAGGTTCTTACTCAGGGAAATGAGTCAATAGAGTATCTGCCGAAGTGAGAACTACTCAACTGGGTTTCATATGAAATTATTTTTTTTCTAAATGAAAAAAGTACAACAAGAGCTAATAGAGAAATATGTTAGGAAATTCAAAAGTCATATATGTTAGCTTGACATATCTGTAGATGTGTCTCTCCATGTATGTGCCGAGTAACATTGACTGGAATAGACATGTAACATTTTCTCCTGTATCTGGAGAGGTAGTTTGGATAATATTTCTTCTAACTGCTGAATTTTTTGTCATGTTACACACTTAACATTTTAGATTTTCTTTTTTGGAACACATGAGAAATTGATCACTGAAGAAGGTCTTCTCAGCACACTTCACTCCTCAGCACACTATGAAAGATGTGGAGAAAAACTTAATGACCTCTTCTTGTCTTCTGCTTTCACTGAAACGAGTTTCTAAAATTATCAGATAAAGTCTTCTGATAAATATTAGCACCTGCAGAAAAAACTCTTAATTAAATACTTGAAAGTTCAAAGGTTTCTACAAAATTCAGATGATCTTATTAATTAATTTCTAGTGGAGGATGGTAAACCAGCACTTCTTCCTATCTTTGCGAACCTTTTATACTTCAGTTTCCATTTGCTAACTAAACAGAGATTGTTAATTAGGCAAGATAGTCCATGCACCTGCATCACTAATGCAACATAATAATTCAGTTCTATCAGTAATTTATAAACATCTGAAATGAGAAGTACTTATGTATTTTCATTATTTTTTTTCAAATTCATTTAATATACATACACTATAACTCTGTCTTTTATCAATACACCCTAGGAGCCAAGCAGTTGTTAACACAGTGAAATTATTGCATCTCCTGCCAGAGTGTGAACTAAATAAGAATGGGACAGGTAATCGTTGTAGTAGTTTTGAGGCAGCCTGTTTAATTTAAGGAGAGTTGAAAATATCATTTAAAATATATTTAATGTTATAGTTTTAGCAATTAATTAACAAGTCCTGATTGTTGCAAAGGAAAGTTTCCATATGTGACTCAAATTAATGCTGTCTTCCTAGGACTGAAAGAAGCCTGCAATAGTAATGCAAAAAGAAAAATATACCCCCATTTGTGTCTTTGATGTTAACTCCTCAGTCAAAAGATGAAATATCACCCTTTCTACCCATTTCACTGCTGATCATTTAAACAGAAGCATCCATGTCTCTCTCTGGTAGTTCAAGAGAGGGTCATTCGGCCCATTCGAAGGGAGGTAGATCATTCCGTTCTTTCTCAGAGGGTGCATCTACACATTGTCCTACAGGAACATTGTTACTGCACCATGTTTAACTACTTCCTTTTAGAAGCCGTAAAGCATGGCGCAGGAACTGCCTGCACTGCACCATACGTCTGGTGCATAGTTATTTTTAGCAGCTACTTCACTGTAGCTGCACACTATAACAGGGGAGTGCACCACTACAGCAAAGTAGCTGCTGACCATGTGCAGACACCTATGGATGCTACGTCACCTTAGCATGTTGCTATGGCAATGAAGCATCACGTGTAGACACCCACAAAGTGTAGTAGGATTAGACAGCCAAAGATCAGTAACTTTATGAAACAGATAGTGGTAGTTTAGCTAGAGAATTCAACAGAATAAATAGCAAAGAACCATGAAACAGAAATGGAACTCATTCCAATTGAACAGATAGACCAACATAAAAGCTCAATTGGAAGATCAGCCCATTCACTTGTCAAAAATTGGGCTTGTGAGCAATCTTGTTTGCTCACAAGCCCTAGTGTCAAGATTTGGGAGCATCACACATTTGCTGAAACATTTTATATAGGTTAGTGCGCATTAACAATATATTGCATATGGATGAAGCTAACAGAAAGAGAGGAATGGGATTAGATGTAGATAAAATGGAAATGTAAGATGAAGCACTTGTTGGGCAAGGAGCAAATTTGGTTAAATTTATTAAATTTGGGATTGGGATTAAATATCAGGAGGAATCCTGGTTTTCTCTGATTAAAAAAAAATGTCCCTCAATTTTCAGATTAAAAAAAGTAACCCCAAATCTACATTTTTCCATTATCAGAATGAAAAACCGTGTGTGTGTGTGTATGTATTAGTGGCATTTCATTTTAATCATGAAAAAAATGTGGGTATGGGGTTACTTTTTAAAATCCAGAATTGGGGATTTTTTTATCAGAGAAAACCAGGATCCCTAAATATCAGATTCTAGCTTAAAGGAGGCCTCTTTGGAATGATTCTGTTAGAAAAGTATGAGGGAAGCCTCAGACTCAAATACTGATCCAACCTACTCTGCCTCTAGTTCATCTCCCTCCAGTCACTAAACACAAAAAAACACACATGCATATATATGTTCACATACCCACATACACAAAGTTATACACAATTATAATTAATATGATTGAGAGGCAAATGCATGTTCAATCTTAAGTATATATTTATAAATTGTATAGACTAAAGTTATGGAGACAGACTTGAAGGGAGACATCTCCAACATTGCTAAAATGTAAGTACAAAAGACACGTCATTGGATGGATATTGATGATGTTGTTTCAGTAATGACATCATCCATAGACTCCTAGTGTCTTTGCTTGGCTACTCTATAGTGATCACAACATAAATTGCTTGTCTTGTTTGACTTCCTTGTTCACCAAAGTTGAGCAGATTGTGGCCGTTTTCAACGCTTCTACCAGACAAAAAGCTTGGGACCATTTCTCGAAAGCTCAGCGAAAGAACATAGACATTTGGCGAAAGCATTCTGAGGTTGGTGGTTTTATTATTACTTTTTACCCATCATCTCACAGCTGGATTGACACAGAACAAGTGTGACTGTAGCTGGACATACTGCATTCCACAATATTTATGACCAGTTTTAGCAGTTAATCAACTAACCATTATACAGTCTCATTTACAGTATGAATTGCTCCCATTGCTCCCATTACAATAAAATTTGTTAAATATCACTAGGATGGAGAGCAATGTGTTGATGTTTTTCATACAAGAAATGGGAACTTATTGGAGGAATATGTTAATTAATTAACATAATGAACTGAAGTGGTGAAATTAGTCAAGATATTTTAAAATATCTATAGAATTATATTTTTATATGAAAAAATAGCTTTTTAAGAATACAGCAAGATCTGGTGGAAAAAAGCAAGGTATAATGCAGATTATTTTTTCTAGTTGCATTATTATATGGACATAATAAGATAAGTTTGCTAGGGAATAAAATAAAATTTTCTTTAAAAACATTATTAAGGTTTATTCAGTCCAGAACTGGGATGTAGTCATTCCCATCTCTTCAGTGTCCTTATTTTAAAAAGTAAATACTCACATTAACTCAAAGTTCATGGTTTGCAAACACAATAAATGTAACAATAGTTGACATTGCAGTAGCTATATGAAACCATGCCTGTGCATCTGTCATATGCATGAGTGTAAGAAATGAAGGAAAAGAGGTCTGAGATTCCACTTTCCTTTGGTAGCAAAGGAAGTAGTAGCCCCACTTTACATTTTTGGTCATCCAGCTTTCGTTTTTAATTCAGTAGATACGCTATGAGCCTGTATTTTAAAAAGTAAGTACCACTGTCTTTGTTTTCTTTCTTACTTTATATGAGTAATTTATATCAAGTTGCTTATCTCCATGTAGTACAGTATGTTAATTGTTAACATTTCAGTCTTCTTAATGATTTCCCCTGTCTCAAAACAAAAACTTTAGAAGGTAAGATGCACTTATTTAATTATTTTGTAGTACACTTGTAAAATAAGTGTTGTACACTTAATTTGAGAAACACAAAAGTGCCTTAATATAAATCATGTGGGTAACATTTTAAGTGCCCATTAACTAATGCTAAATTATAGTTGAATACCAATGGCACTAGATGTAACATCCACATGAATACCAAATGAATTCTTTATTATCATTGCTATTATGGTGAATACCAAATGACTTCACAATAATGGGACACTTAAAATAAAATGTTAGCATAATTTACTGGTAAGAGCTATATTTTGCATTTTGTTCACTAATGCTTCAAATGAGTGGCAAATAAAGTCTTTAACTGAAAGTTCGAGACATTGGGGCTGTTACCTATCTATTTTCTTAGAAAGGTGTGAAAACAACATTTTCTGTTAATTTACATTCACTGTATTAAAAGTGTCCCTTCTTAAATCAGCTTTTCATAAAGGGATGTATCATAGCATTCATTTGCTAGCTTCTAAATCTTTAATAGAATGAATTGCATAAAAGCAGGACTTTCCGTAAATGTTAATTCACTAAACATCTTTGCATCTTTAAATATTATTGCATTTTGTTTTCCTTTCTAAAGAAAGGAAACAATAAAAATAATTTAGAAGGATATGAAGCCTCTGGTTGAACCAAATTATTTAGAAAGCTCTTATGTCACAGGTGTAAAATGCTATGCAAATGTCAACAAACGGCTTTGTTGAATTTAAATCATATTGTTTGACTAGTCCATGCTTTGCTAATTCGCTTAAATTTACCTTGACACCTTCCCTTTGCCCATCTTCTCACTATGTAAGCTTTGCAAGCAAGCCAAATGAAAGGCCTTCCTAAGGTTCCCCGTGATGTCTTATTATTTGAAAAATTGACTGTACTATTAAATTTCATGATCCCAACTTTTTAATTGGATTGTCACATTTTGCAACTTAAATGCCTTGCTTTTCTATACAGTTGAATTTCCTGTGTGGTTGCCAACTTCTGTAGTTGAACCTTGAATAATAGCTTGTTTGGTGCTCAAGTTGTAAGTTCCGGCAATTCTGCTTTTGGTAAATTCACGTAAAACTGTACTTTGCAGGTTCTGTAGGGAAAGCTGAACTACACACTTGAAGAAAAGAAACAATGCAAGAAAATGACAACTGATAGTTAAAAGGCATCTGAATGTTTCAGAACATGCATTGGGCTGCTGCTTAATCCCCTGGGTTGTCATTTTAATGAGAATCCTAGCATGATCTCATTTTAACAAGACTGCAAGAGAAGAGCTGCAGCCTGAGAAAAGGAATTAAAGGGCATTTCCACAGTTCTGAGCTCTGGCTAGTTAACTGTAGGAAAAAAAATCCCTAAAAAAAGGTGTGGGGTGCTTTACTGCTCTTGCATCTAACTATACCTTTCTGTGAATATATTTGCCATTCAGATCATTCCTGTTTGATGGAAATATCTGCTGGCTTAAAGAGAACATTGCTGCTTTCTTTCTAATTATTTTGTGTTTTAAAGTGTATTTTCACTCTGAGTGTTGGCCTGAGTCCTAAAAAAAATTGTTATTGTTTTTTCTCGCAGTTACCATAAATAGTAAGTAGTTCAGAAGGGCATTTGATGCAGTCCTGTTACTTATCTGCAATTGCAGCTGAAGTATTTAGCGCTCTATTAATGCCACTTCATAAAGAGTTCTCTGGAGCTTTGTCTTGATCAGCAGATCTGCTCTGCATGAAGTCGGACTATAGTCCTTGTTCAACCAGTCCCTCTTCAAATTTTGCATTATGAAGAAGTTGAAAAGATTTGTAGTTCAACAAGATAAGCAGTAAGGCGGGAGGAAGTTGAACACTCAGTCACTTTGCATTACAAGATGCTTCAAATGACACCAGCTAACTACAAACCCAGATTTGTTAAAAGTGAGTGAGTTTGTGGATCTCATAGTTAGAAAACATAATTTGAGGCAGTGAGTTTGGGAATTAATAAAGTCACCTACAAGTTAATAATTTATCCAGAAAGAGTACATTGATTTGTAAAGGCTTTTTTTACAAGTAAATCTTCTCCCTTTGGGAATATTATTTCTTAATTGGCCACTGTAAAAATGTTTGCGTGGTCAGTTGAAGAATCTGGTATTGGCCACTGTCAGACAGAATCCTGGATTTGATGGACCACTGATCTGATTGTTTGGCTAGAGTAGAACTGTAGTTAAAGCTTTTTAACGGTCCTTTATCACTTATAGCTCTTATCTTGCACATGCTTAGGGTTGTGTTTGTGTTCTAGTTGATTGCTTTTAGGCCATTACAGGTTTTTCTTGAAGAGGACTGGAGAGCATGGAGGCAGAAAGGGATCTTGGAGTCATTATTGACTCCAAGATGAACATGGTTGGCAGGGCTAACTGGACCTTGTT
>NW_017729032.1:69885745-69893534 GCF_001723915.1 Gavialis gangeticus
CATGACTCTGGTCAGGCCACAGCTGGAGTACTGTGTCCAGTTCTGTGCACCCCACTTTAGGAGGGATGTGGACAACATTGAGAGGGTCCAGAGGAGGGCCACCCGCATGAACCGGGGACAACAGGGCAGAACCTACAGTGAGAGACTGCGGGACCTGAACCTGTTCAGCCTTCACAAGAGAAGGCTGAGGGGGGACCTGGTGACTGTCGATAAACTCACTAGTGGGGACCAGAAGGGTTTGGGAGAGACGTTGTTTCTCCTTGTGCCCCCTGGCATAGCAAGGAATAACGGCCATAAATTGTTGGAGAGTAGGTTTAGATTAGACATCCGTAAGAACCACTTCACAGTTAGGGCAGCTAGGATCTGGAACCAACTTCCAAGGGAAGTGGTGCTGGCTCCTACCATGGGGGTCTTTAAGAAGAGGCTTGATGCCTACCTGGCTGCAGTCATTTGGGCCCAGTTTTTCTCCTACTCAGGTTGGGGGTCGGACTTGAAGATCTACAAGGTCCCTTCTGACCCTACTTTTATAATTCTATGAGAGATTATTGGTTTGGCTGTTAAAGATAATGTGGAAATTGGTGCTGCAGGGATATTCATGACCAAAAATAAGTTACCCATGCAGCTGCCTAAGTAGATACAGAATCCTCCCTGGTGAATGATGCTTGTGGGTCCTTTATAGTATGGAACTGCAAAGTGGTTAATCATTTTCTGCTTTAAATAGCTTTTAATTCATTAAATACAGGCTTGCTATTTACCGTTTTAGTGTTTTTTTTTCTGAATTATTCCAGTGCAAAACACCCATTTATTAGCCTCCTTACCTCTGCAGTGATTAATGGCTATATATACTTTTATTATGGTATTCCAGATTTACTGATGAATTCAGGGTGCAGCCTCAGGGAAACACCCTCCTTTTATTTTCAATCCCACTATGACAGTTTGTTGTTAATTGAATGGATAAATAGTGGGAACCTTCAGCACCATTTCTTCCTTCCACGTGGCTACTTCATGTTTCAAAGATTTTAAACCACCTCTTTGGGAATTAGGCTCTTTGTCGATAGAAAAATTAGCTGTCTGCAAACTGAAAAGCACTACACTAATCACTGTGCAACATCCCCATGTACACCTGACAGTATTATTAGGACAAAATAGAATTCTCTCAGTCTTTTCTGTGCTACCATTAAAAAGCCAGCCATTATTCCAGCTCTGTCCTTTTTGTCTGCGAACAAAGACTGTCTAGGTTTCTGCTTGCTTATCGTTTACTTAGTTACACAGATACAGGCTTTCTGCCTTTCTTCTGCCCTTGTAAAGACTTCTCTAAGAATGGGCCATTAGCTCTGACATGTATTTCATATCAAGATGCAGAAGATACCAATAAGGTGTTTAGAATTTGAGAAAATTGGGTTTATGATATACAGACAGGGAAACCAAGTGGCATATAGGAGCAGAGTAGTGTTTTGCCCAACCTGATAACACCTTTATATACTCTTTGATCTATAAATGATCTATGAAGTACTGCATGTGTGGCATTATGACTGCCACCAGGCAGGACTAATAATCATTAAACAAAGGGAATTCATCTACTCTTTTCCCCCATCCTCCCCCTGCACATGTTGTAGCTGACAAACAATTCTTTAAATATTTTAACCTGAAGAACTCCCCTCTTCTAACTCTAACACATGCACTGGTTCAGTACTGAAGTTGATCATTAATACTGTTTTTAAATCAGAGTACTCCTAAAATAGTTAAGCACTAGCGAGATCAGCTCATGGAAGTCAATACTGATAAGAGGCCATCTTGGGTTTTAGGAGCTCCGGAATGCTCACAGCGAACAGCTCATGGGAATCCGCCGGGAAGAGGAGATGGAAATGTCTGATGATGACAGTGGTGACAATCCCAGTAAAAAGCTGCGAGTAGATGAATCAGGTAAGGCAGAGAGCCCCTGCAGTGTCCTGTAATATGTCACCCTTGTCTTTTAAAATCTTACATTATTGGTAGAACTAGGCAAGAGCTATATAGCATGGGATAGCTGCTGCATTTGATCATCCATGTATGTATTTTCTTTGAATTACTTTTACTTGTGTCTAGATAGCTGTCATCGTCCAAAAACTCTCTAGTTTTTTCCACTGTTGGAACCATTATGGCTCTTTCAAAAGGGTTTTTCCAACCTTGCAAAATGGAATTTGATTCCATGGTAATATTATTTAAATATGGAAGCAGCCAAAGTTCCGTTTCTTTCTATACACTGAACCTTTCCTTTCTTTTCAGCAAAT
Source organism: Gavialis gangeticus (assembly GCF_001723915.1). Taxonomy (NCBI): domain Eukaryota; kingdom Metazoa; phylum Chordata; order Crocodylia; family Gavialidae; genus Gavialis; species Gavialis gangeticus. The sequence goes on from NW_017729032.1 coordinate 69,888,016, forward strand.
ACATTACAGTGTATGACCCTGCTAATTAACTGAGTTTTTCATGGAATTAACTCCTAAAGAGATTGTATTAATTGGAGTAAATTAAATAACTACTCTGAAAGAGAGAACAAGTACATTTGGTACATTTGCAAAAACTTTTCCAGCTTTTGGAGAACAGTCAGCTCCCAAGGTGAGCAATTCAGAAGGTGGATATTGGATTGGCTTGGTGACTCATGGTAACTGGCATGCACTATTTACAGAGATATCATGGCTGCAATCCTTCCTTTGATTTCAGGGTCTGCCAAACAACTGTGGTATAGAGAGTTGTGAGGTGTTAACAGGGGTCTACCCCTGTGTTCCTCAGCTTCATAAATAAACAGCTTATAAAAGCTCTCGACCAAACTTAATTTGGTCCTACTAATAAGAGTTTAGATATGTGGACAAATGAAACAAGATATATGCAGAAAAACTAAATGTTAGTATTGCGAAGAATTTGACTTAGAACTGGACTCAAGCACCATATTCCATGACCATAACTCTTTTAATGACTGGATTTTTATGACTGCATAACTGTATGTGTTCTTACATATATGCAAGAGGAAGTTATTTTACCACAGGCGATGGTGGCTATGAGACTTAAGATCTCCAGAAGTAAAGGTTGAAGCAGGATTCCATTCTTCAAATATATAAACACATTCATTGTTAGCAGGAATGTGCTAGGAATAGGCCACTTTTCTTTGAGGAGATATAATATTTTTCAAAAAGAAAGGTTTGCACAATAAACCCTGCTAGTGGCAGCTTTAATTTTTGCCTAAAATAATAGTATGGGTTTGAGTTTTCCAGAATTAATTAGTAGAATGATTGGAACTGACACAGTGGCTCTTCAGGAAAAGTACTGCTGGCAAAGACAGATATTTATGAACATGTAATCATTGGCTTTGGCCATGGCCAGTCTCATAGAGATAAATAATGATAATTAACAATAACAATATACAGTGAGAAATGCCTACTCGCCAGACTCAAGAAAAATAATAATTAAGTTTTGACCTGTCATGCTTAACACTTCATCTGGGTTTCATAAATACTACTTAAGCAAAGGTACAGTTCAAACACTATGCTTCAAATTAATAATGTTACAAATGGGAAAATATGGTTGTTTTTTTCCTGAAGTGAAGAGGGACACATTTTGACAGAAAACCATGACTTATTTGGTTTTTTCTCTCAACTTATTTTGGCTTATTTGAATTTCATCTACTTACCTATGAACTTGGACATATAATTTGCATTAGTTATAACCTGAACAACCCTACTAATACATCACATACAAAGTCTGTACTTCACAGTATAACTTTAATCCAAAGACATGGTTCTTTACCATTTTCTACTTCTAGCCTCAAACTCTTAAATAAGCTTTGTTGATCTGATTCTTCCCTCACTATCATTGATGTAAATGAAGCATACCTTCTCTGAAACAAATGGAGGTACCCCAGTGTAAAAGTGAAAGCAAAATCAGGGCCTGTGGACAATAATTATTTTTTGACCCTTTTCTATTGACTAGTGTAGTTCACCATCTCTTTGGTGATTCATTTTTTCTCTACATGACTTTGCTTGTCCTTTTTCTTTTTTTTTTTTAACTTGCATACATTAGAGGAGTGGTATTCATCCAAAGAGTTGGTGAAATCATGTACTTCAACTCTTCACAGACCACAGCCGCAAAGCACCTTATGAAAACAAAACCAAGAACACTGCAACATGCCACTGGTAAAAGGTAGAGGAGAAAGGACCAGTGCCTTGCCACTGAAATGGCAGAGAAGTAATTTTAGTTACATTTGCAGAGAAAACAGGACCATGTATGGTCCCCAGGCTAGGGACAGAAGTTGCACATAAACTGGTTTAAGTCATAAGAAACTAGTTTAAACCTGTAACAGAACAGGAGCTCAGTGCACATAAACCAATTTCAGAATGGCTGAAACTGGTTTAAGATAAACCTGGTTGAATGTAGTACCAGACTTAACTGATTTGGGTCAAAGCAGTTTATGAAACTTCTGGCCCAGACCCCATCCTGGTTCAAGTTAAATCACAGTCCCCCAGCATCCCAACATGCTTTCCAGCCCTGGGCTGGGCTCTCTGCTTCAGAGAGCAGGGCTGGCCCCACCCCTTTGCTCCCTACCTGGGGCAATGAGGGCTGACTGACAAGGGGGTGGGGTGGGGGTGAGCCCAGCTGGGGATGCAGCCCAGTCTATGGGGGGCAAACCCCTGGCTGGGGTTTGAGGCCAGGGAGGGGGCTTAAATACCCCACTCAAACTTACTGCTGGCTGCAACTGTGGACTACAAATCCCAGAGGCACCTGGAAGCAGGAAGAGGAAGTGATGAGCAACCCTGCAGAGTCCTGTTGCTGTAATTCTGGACTGCAAATACCAGAGACCTCAGGGGTAGCAGGAAGAGGAAGTGAACACACAGCCAGAGAGCTGTGCTCTAGTTCCCCCTGGCTTCTGGTCTGAGCCACTGCAGGCATGTGGCTACATTTCCTGAATCAAAGGTAAATGTCTGTTCACTTCTGTTTCAATTTAACCTGTGAATCTTAGACTAACCTGCAAAGACTGACTCGATTCAGCCTCAGGCTCTTTGACAGTCTGTACCTAGCCCCTGAGTCCTTGCTAATCTCTGGAAAGGACAATTCCTTTCTGACCCAATCTGGTGATCATTTTGAACAAGAGCAGAAAAGCAAGGTCTACCAGACAGATAACCAAGAGGTTTCTGGATGCCAGTATACCTCAGTCAGAACTCCCACATTAGTCTTTGGCCAGCATCAAACACTTCTAAAGAAGGGTGGAAAGAAAAAACAGAAAGCAATAAAGCATCATTGGGGGGAAGAAATCTCTTGCTGACCATTAGGGGTGACCAGAAAAAGCCCTAAAGTATGGAGTTACCAGAAAACTTCTGAGAGAGGAAAAAATTACTTCTTAACCCTAACATAGGGATTCTAATACTTGAATCTGCATTCCTGACTCTTGGATTTATTATTATTATTTACCTATGTTGTCTTGTATCTGTTCCACAGAAAGAATATCCTTTTAAAACTTTATTGTAAAGGTGCATATTTTTTGAGAAGGCAGATTTTTACATATTCCTCATCCTTAAAACTTTTTAATTGTTTCCCCCCATTTATAGAATAAGTACCTGTGATTCTGCATGTGTAAAAAATGGTGCAAATGCCCACAAAGAAGAAAGATACCAAGCCTTATTGTAAGAAATTATAATTCCCATTAAAACAGACCTGCAGGCTAGGGACGCACGGGCATCCTAACGTGAGAATTAGCTACAACTTGGTGACATTCAAGTCCCAGAAAAACACTAAGCTAAATATTGTCTCTTGTACACTTTGAATTTAAGCATTTTGAAGCACGTGGTTAGATGTTTTTTACTGAGTACTTTTCTTTTGGGGTAAAGGCCTGGTCTTCAAGTCAGGTATGATTTTGTTGCAGATCACAGATTGTACTAATCACTCTTAAGATACAAGCCAGATTCCACCAAAGCATACTGTTATTCCTTAATATTACAGCCTAATAATAACTCACCACAAAGTATATCAACTCATTTTTCAACTCAAATGTACTTCTTTTGCATGCAAAACTATCCTTTTTGTCATATTTGTTAACCGTAGCAGAACTAGGCCTGTCAGACCTGTGTTTCAGGCTATGCTGCAATGCAGAGACACAGCATTCTGAACAAACTGAACAAAAATGTCTGGAGGGATGATATATTCCCTCAGACCTCCATTCTTTATAAAGCTGGGACTGGTAGCAAAAGACAACAGACACCAACTACCCACTAAATCTGGCCTGAAGGATACAACTGTTACGTGTATATTTTATTTCCCACACCTCAAGCTTTAGGTTTAAACCTTGATTTATTTGCATTTCAGATTTTTGAGCTGGAAGGGAAAAGAGAAGTTTTCTGATGTAAAACTAAGATTGTTAAAAAATTGGTAACTGGCTTAGATATTATATTTGAAAGTCAAGGTACAGTTATTGAAGCATTAGTTCAGAAAAAGTGGCATCCTCCACAGGGGTCTGGAGAATACAGGAAATCTTTAGAATGATCAGAATTTCTGGGTGCTTGGTCTTCCATGTGATGGCACCGTGAGCAAAAATCCCCCCAAAAGAAAACTTCAAAGTAATTTTAAAAATTAGTGAAGTGAAGCTACTAGCTTTACCAGTAGCAAAAAGGCTTATTTTACATTGTGAAGTTATCTATAAGCTCCTTTCAAGTGGGAGGGGAGGGCTGTTCTTCCTTTTGCAGTTCCTGTGCTGTGAATTCTTGTGAATGCAACTGTAGTGGCTGACAATTTGTAAGTAGTGCATAAAAGAAAGAAATAGACTTCTTTGCCAAGGGCCACCAGGTGGTTTCTGTGGTTAAGGCATTTGATAGGGATTCAGGAAATCGGGGGAAAATTCCAGCTCTGTCAAAAACATCCTGGGCGACAGCGAACAACTCAATTGATCTTTCAGTGTCTCAGATCCTTACCTGTAAATGGAGGCAATGGTGTTTCCTTTTATTTGAAACATTCTCTCTCTTCTCCATCTAGGGTTTCATGTAGGAGCTGTTTTTTTCTGTAATGTCTGTTCAGTGCCCAGCACTTGGCTGGCCCCAGTTTCATTGAAGTCTTTAGTCACTACTGTAATACAAATAATAGGAAGTTGTGGCTTCTATCAGTGTATACTCTAGCACCGGCCATTGCATGCATACTACCAAATCAATGAACTACAAGTTGTGCGCACAATACCGACACACCTTTCTCCACAACTCGCTTAATTATGAAAGGACACTGAAATAGCTGTGATAAGTTTATGGAGGGGATACAGAATGGAGAATTCTAGCTGGCCAGTAAGAAGTTACGATGTGTGGAGTTATACTGGCTGTCTCCAGGGTGCAGAGCAAACTGGAAGGTATTTGATATTTCTCATGCTTCTGTGGTTTTCTGGTTGCCACATGGGGCCAGGAAGGGATTTTTTTACCCATCCTGTTGCTAGAGGTATTGTGGAGAGCAGGGGGAAGGGAGGGGTGGCAGAGTTTGTCTTCCTCAAAAGCGCTGGGTGTTGATTACAGCCATAGCTGGAGATTTTGAATGGGATGTACCAATGCTCTTGCTGAGGATAAAAACTTGGAGACTCCTGGCTAGAGGGTCTTGCCCCTCTGCTCACAGTCAGCCTAATCACCACATATGGGATCAAGAACAAAGTATACCGAATGGTCAGATCGATACAGACTATGGGGGGTTTGCCTTCTGCTATTGGGTATAGCTCTCTTCCTTGGATCTCTTGAGAGCTTTTAATAACTCTTGCGGCAACAACGCACTGATCCCCATTATTCCCCTGCTCTACCTCTTGTCTGGGTGCTTTTGGTGTCTTTAAGTAATAGTCCTGGTAGTTGAGAGACAGGATTGATTGTGTATTTTTAGGAAAAGGTTTGACAAGGATTTCTATGGGATGTTTTAGGTAGGGATGATCCATAAGCAGAGGGTTTCATAGATTCATAAA
>NW_017729032.1:69898534-69900930 GCF_001723915.1 Gavialis gangeticus
AAAAGAGAGGTATAGATTTCATAGACATTAGGACTGGAAGGAACCTCAGAATATCATTGAGTCCAGCCCCCTACTCAAGGGGCAGGAAGTCAGCTGCGGTCATAGGATCCCAGCAAGATAAGCATCCAAATTTCTCTTGAAGGTGTTCAATGTAGGTGCTTGAACCACCTTCAATGGCAGGCTATTCCAGACCTTGGGGGCTCAGACAGTAAAGAAGTTCTTCCTTATGTCCAGCCTGAAATGGTCTTGCAGTAGTTTATAACCGTTCGACCTCCTCATCCCTTGGGGCGCTCTGGTGAACAAACGTTCCCCCAGATACTGGTGATCACCCCTGATAAACTTATAGGTAGCCATCAGATCGCCCCTGAGCCTGCGCTTTTCCAGGCTAAAGAGCCCCATGGCTCTCAGCCTGTCATCGTAAGGTCTGTTTTCCTGACCTCTGATCATGCGCGTGGCTCTTCTCTGGACTCCCTCAAGCTTCTCCACATCCTTTTTGAATTGTGGGGCCCAAAACTGGATGCAGTACTCGAGCTGTGGCCTCACCAAAGCCAAGTACAAGGGGAGAATGACGTCCTGGGATTGGCTTGAATCATCTATGGATGCAAGCCAGTGTTTTGCTCACTTTACTAGCCACAATATCACATTGAAGGCTCATGTTCGTCTTGTGGTCAATGATGACCCTCAAGTTTCTTTCTGAACTACATGACCTTCAGAGGTCCCTTCCAAGCCTACTTTTCTATGAGTCCATGAAACCACTGCAACTTAGGCCTTTTTGTGGGATTTTCCAAAGCATCTATGTGATTGAGTATCCATCCCGCTGAAAGTTAGTTAGCATTTGAAAATCATGCCTCTATGAAAATAATAATAATTTTCTAGGGTTAATGCTATCCATATATAAGAGCTGCAGACCTGGTCAGTACTTGAATGGAAAGCCCAAATAAGTGCAGAAGTGATCCAGCTAATATTTATTCATCTTCTCACAAACTTCTTCAGAAAATGCAGTCTTTTATTTTTATTTCAAAGGTCTTGTCAAGATCTGAAATTGCACAAGTTTAGCTAAGGGTGGTTTTTAAGCTGAATTAGTCAAACTGATAGAAAACCTTGTATGGATACATCAGTGCAACTTTGAATATAAATGTCTGTTTCCACTGTTCAGAACTTAATGCTGCTCTTTCTTTCTTTTTATTTTGAAATCTCATCTAAAACTTATGGCTTTTTATTCTTCAGTGTGCCTCTGGCAGATGGAGATTTCTCTGTCCTCTTTCTTTAAATCGGGTATCTTGTTTTTACTTGGGACCACTGAACTTTGACTTATGTGTTTTATTATTTTTACCACTACATGTTGTGAAAACAACAGTTAGTTAACAGGCCCCAGATCTGGGTGATGGTAAATACAAAAAAAAGTTGACAAAGGTCACATAAAATATTATAGTTTATACCCCTTAAAAATGAATAGTGCACATCCTTTTTTCTTTGGAGAAATGCATAAAAAAATGCATTTAGCCACTTAATTTGTAAGTATCCCTGCAATAATAAATTAATGATCATGTAAAGAGAAAGATACCTTTGGAAGAAATCCTGCTTTTCTCACACTTTAATTAGGAAGTTTTGTCAGCAATAGCTAAGAAACTATTTTAAATATGAAAGACTAAAACAATTTTCCCTTGATTAGAAAAGGTCAGGACGCAACTCCAGCCAGAGATGATCACTAGGGAGAAACAAAAGATATTTGCTCCTTTTTCTTAGGGAAGGGCCTGTACCAATTTCTTTCACAGCAGCTAGTCTGGAACTGAGATCTCATCAGGCAGGCCCCAACTTAGGGTTTCTTGACAGGTTTGTACACTGCAATGTACGCTGCATTTTTGCACAACATATCCAAATAGCAGTATCTGCTTTAGGAAGCACAAAAGCCTACCTTTAGTATAAAGCCTGTGAGTAGATGTGGTGATGTGGTTGAATTTAGTCACATCTGCACTTCCAAAATCAATGCTAGACAATGCTTGCAAACCCTTTTGGGAAATAAAATGGAAGTCTTGTGCTATTTATCAGGTGCATTCCTCTGCAGTGTTAATTTAGCATCCTTCCACAGAAGTACGCATCACTGAAGGGGTAAAGAGCTATACTTTTGTTTTTAAAAGAAAACAGAACTTTCAGTTATATTTACCTAATAAGGATTATACAAAAATGACCAGTTTACTATAAGATGCAGTATAAAGCCCATGTTGCTTTGATGCCTTTCAACTGCCAGAAATGCTATTATCTAGATTACATTTTATTATGTTTCCTGGGTATTTCATACTGATAAGGTTTTATGCAGGATCATTACATATGAGAATAGATTTAATCCTGTTTTTTAGTAAGCTTTAAGGACACTGAGGGATTATTTATGTAATAAG
>NW_017729032.1:69905930-69908496 GCF_001723915.1 Gavialis gangeticus
ACAGCCTCAAGTTTGCAGTTGCTGGTAATGACTGGTTTCCTCTTCCGTGTACAAGGAAAAGCTGTTGATTTGGGTGATAATGGATTCAGCCGGCAAGTTCTCCATCCCAGAATATTTTTGCCTCTAAATCTGTGTTGTGGGTTATGGACCCCAGAAATGTGTACCAGGAGATGCAGAAGTCCATTTCAGAGGTCACTGAATGAATTCTTTTAAATCTGCAGGGTGTATGCTAATTCAGGGCAGCCTGTTCCAAGATTTTGGCATAAAGAACTTCACAAAACCAAGCAGCCACTTGTGACAGCAATCTAAATTTACATTTATTTTAGTGTCATTTTATCGACACTCTTAGCATCTCATTTTGACAGCATGTTAAAATATGTTTTGAGCTCATGCTTGAACAAAATTAACAGTATGTTGTTGGATTTAAACATTTCAGATAATTTCCTAAGACAATTTTAGATTTGTTTCACTTTATTATTAAAAACAGTGAAAAGTGTGTTTTGGAGGTGTCCCATATAAGCTCTAATTATTTATGTCTTCACTTTCATAATCTTTTAATCTTTAAGCCTTAAGTTATATGTAATCCTAACGAGTTTTGCAAGTTAAAAGTAAAGAAAAAACAAAAATATTTTCTGAGACACAGTGTTGAGTTGAAATGTTTTTATTTTCTTCATATCTAAATGAAAATATTTCTTTATAAAGAAATGATTTTGTAATCACAATTTATTTCAAATCCTATACCTTTTACTGCAGCTTTCATAGTTCAGGACACAGCCTATAATTTTTCATTAGGTTTCATAAAACAGGGCAACATACCTGAATGCACAGTTGTAGCTTGGTACTTTACTGTGCTATTTACATAGCATGATCTTACCTCCCTAAAATGCAAAATAGCAGTGAATGTTGTCTTGTTGGAGATAAAAGGAGACAGTATACACCCTGTCCCGCTCCCACTGAAGTTAATAGCAAAACTCAAATTGACTTCAACAGGAGCAGAAGCAGGTTCTGTGTATTGATTTTTCTTCCATGTCCCTCCATTAAGAATCTTGAAGTGTGGCTGTAACATTGTTGAAGTGGGATGTTGGCAGCAAAATCAATGAAAGACAATATTGAACATATGCTGTTTTCACCTTCCTCACAATCTGATGTAGGTTTTATTAGCATCATTCTCACAATTACACCCCACCCCCTGTATAAAGTCATTTTTGTTATAATGCTTTCTCAGATACAGGGCTTTGTCTTGACTCCCAACTTCATGTAAACCTTAAGAGAATAAGGCCTATTTATAACACTGAAAATCCTTGGCTTTAGCCATAAATCACATATGGACAAAGAACAAACATCTTCTTTGACTCTCCATTTTTGAGTTAGCAATACAATTTTATGTATATGGCTCTATCATTTTTATTTTTTAAATTAAGTTCCAGTACTTAAATTAAGCTCTAGTATTGTCTGCTATATTATGCTGCACTGCCTCTCTTCCTGACATTAGGGACACTTGCTAACATTTGATCTTGGATTTTAAAATCTCATTCTAATTTAAATCTACAATAGAAATAGTTCTTGTTCATTAAATGCCTGATCATTTTTAAGATGACATGGAAGGTAACAATCAGAAACACATTGATATTAACCTTAATGCAAAGATTTAGAATTAGACTGAGAGAACTGAGAGCACTGATGTATCAAGCTGACTAAAATCCTGAGACCTTACCCCTCCAAAGATTTCAGATTCCTCTTCCCTACACGTTCAGCAGCCTGATGGCTGGGAAATACTCGCATGCTAAGAGTTAAGAACCTAATGAACACAGCCAGGATTCAAAATTGGATGGTATTTGAAATTCCCAGCACTACCAAGACTGGGTGGTATCGCTGTTTGCTTTGATAAATGAACTTTGGACACTGAGGAGATATGGGATTTTCTGCTCTTTGCTGTCAGCTTGACAACTATCTGGAAAAATCTGCTTATATTCAGCTGCCATGTGTGCCACTAAACATTTCCGTGAACAATATGTTGAAGAATTTGGTTCTTAAATTCAAATCATTAAGATAGGATGTGATTACTTTAAGATGAGTTGTGTGTTTGTTCCAGATTATGAGACTGCACAGAGAAGAGGCAGAGGGGAAAAACCTAATGGACATCCTATTTTATTTTGCTTCTTTCCAGTTTGTATACACAGTTTCTAGAACCCTTTGAAGATGCTAGGAGTTTTCTTTTTGTTAAAAGAAAGGCATTTGTTAAACCTTTGAAGGTATGATTTCCAGAGTTTCAGAGTTGGACTTCTAACTGCTGCCAAGTTTTTATTTTTTACTTTGCCATGGGAGAATGTGTGATTATTTTTTGAAGTTTTTATGGTATGCAATTTCCATTGTGTTTTTACAGTGACTTTCATATTCCAGCAATTGTTGTATCACTTTTAGAGCTGCCAGGTATCCACCTGAAATGGCTCTGATGAAGATCTTCCTACTTGCAGGTGCTGGCTAGTTGCAGTTCCAACTCACCTACATCTAAACTAGTCCTTTGCTATAGATCCTACATGGCTGTGTTTTTGCCTCCAGAATGTTT
>NW_017729032.1:69913496-69937685 GCF_001723915.1 Gavialis gangeticus
AGCAATTGTTGTATCACTTTTAGAGCTGCCAGGTATCCACCTGAAATGGCTCTGATGAAGATCTTCCTACTTGCAGGTGCTGGCTAGTTGCAGTTCCAACTCACCTACATCTAAACTAGTCCTTTGCTATAGATCCTACATGGCTGTGTTTTTGCCTCCAGAATGTTTCAATCCTCAGGAAGTGGGCATTTTTTACTAGTTGTGGGGAATGAGGTACTGGGTGGTAGATGCTCCATTTTGTTCTATCAGCAGCTTGTCATTGTTCTTGTTGTGTTTTATTGATTGATTTGGAATAAACAGCTTGATCCTGTGGGCTTCTGGATGCAGCTGAAAGAAGTACAGTGTGCCAATGTACTAGCACTCAGCTTTTGCTTCCTATCTGCATGCAGAGAGAGTTCTGTGGTGTTGAGAAATACACACAGGACTCAGCAAAGTGAGTAAATCCTGCATCCATACTATGTAGTGTTAGTTGTAAAAGAGAACATGAGGTGAGATGTGGAAGGAGTAAAGATATCAATTATAACTCAGGGAGGAGTGCATAATGACTGTTGTTAGGATTTTCAGTTATTCTGCCTCCAGCTAGGAGAAGTGTCTCATGCAAGTGCTCTTATGAAAAGAAGTGAGAATGGGAAAATCAGCTGACAAAAGTGTTTCATGACATTCCTCAGAAATATTCTGCTTTCCAGCCACCTCTTCAGTTCTTGTGATTATAATGGGTATAGCAGTTCTGCACCATCACCAACCTGCAACATGTACCCCTTCTTATAGGTATAACCTGGCAGGTATTATACCTAGGGCATGATTTAACTTGCTAATCATGTCTTAAGTAGCAACCAGGCCACACATTCATGAAGTTAATGGTGTGATAAAATCGGGAATAAACCACAAGTTATTATACAAAATGTGTAATAATGTTGTGTCTGGTTCCTATCATGCCTTAAATTCAACATGGGGCTGGTGAGCTCCTGGGACTGGCCAACAGTCCCAGTTCTGGGATTGAGGTACTGGGTGGTTCCAGCCTTGGGAGCATGCTGGAGCCCTTCAAGGCTCTGGTGTTTTTCCAAGGCTGAAAGCACTGATCAGCTGACAGGCCTCTGGCTGTGAGAGCGCACCAGGCACCAGGCTTTCCATTTACCAGTGCAGAGGAAGCCCAGGATTATGATTCTGGGTTCTCCCCACACCAGCAGTAGGGCACAATGTGGGATTGAGAATCAGGTCCAAAGTTGCACCCCCTGCCATTCATCTGCTGGGATTGCGAATCAGAGTCCATCGCGCCTTTAATTGAGCACCTGTCAGGGGCCTTAGATCCCTTTGTTGATTTAGCAATAATGAAGCACCATGCTCAGCCCCAGAGGTTGTGACTGCTCTTCATGACTCTTATGCTGACTGAGCTCTTAAGGAAGGACTGTTCAGTGTCTTGTTTTGACTGTGGGGTGGGTAGGACAGCATCAGAATTTCTTGGATTTCTGTATAATTGTATGGAATTCAATATTATATTTTTTCCTTCTCTTCAACCTGATGGCTAAGTACAGACAGTCAAAAAGCCCGAGGCTTAATCAATTCAATCTTCACAAGTTAGTCTAAGCTGTGTAGATTGAACCAATAAGCAACTGAACAGATATTCACTTTTGATTAGGGGAATGCAGCCACATGCCTGCAGTGGACCAGGACAGGTGAGGGGTGCTAGAGCATGCCTTCCTTCTCTGCTGGAGCAGACAGCTTGTTCCAATGCTACCCTGTCCACCCTGTGAGGAGGGGTTTATAGAGAAGGTGCAAAGCATCCTGGGATGCTGGGAGACTGTGAGTTAATTTGAATCTGTAGGGGACCTGGGACAGAAGTTCGATAATCCAATTTAACATAAATCTGACACTGATAAACCAGTTTTAGCCATTTTGAAAGTGGTTTATGTGTGCTGAACTTCTGGGCTAGGGACAGACTTTCAGAAAGCCTTTTCAGGTTAGTCTAAACTGACTTGGCCGAACTGGTTTGTAACTAGACAGATATTCTCTTTGGACTGAGGAAATTCAGGCACATTGCCTGCAGTGGCTCAGGCTAGAAGCCAGGGGGCACTATTGCAGCCCTCTCTTCCCTTCCACAGTACTAAGCTGAGGGGTGGGGGGCATGACCAGTCCCTGGCAGGACACTCTAATTAGGGAGGGGTGTAAGCCCCCACCCTACCTGCACCATCCCAGTCTTTTCCCCGCTGGCTGTTCAAGGGGCAGTAGTGTTGCCAGACCCCATCCCCCTGCTTGCACTCTGGGGCAAGAGGGGTTGTGCAGCACATGCATCTGTTGATGATACAGAAATTTTCAATCTCCCTCTTCCTGCTTCTTTATACTGTCAGCAAACTGACAGGTGAGTAAGCCAGCAGGGGGATGATAACAGTGTTTATCACCTCATCAGCAAAACAATAACCTCTCTCCATTAATTCAAACTCTTCTTAAGTGGCTTAATAGCTGATCTGTTGATTAGCTCCAAAAAGCCCTAAGCAGGCACTGTTCTGCCTGCCTGTCCCAGTGAAATTGGAGACACTCAGACACAGACACCTCTCAGCATTAGCTAGCATGCCACATGCCTAGGGTCTGTGGGGCTAGGGTCTGTGCTGTGGGAGGTAGGAGAGGGGGGATCCCTGATTGTCCAGCAAGCATTGCAGGGGAGGGAGGAAGAGTCTCTGCCAGAGCTCCCAGCCCTGGTGTGGAGCAGAGAGACCCTCCCAGCCCAGAGAGCATGCCAGGATGCTGGGGGAGTCTGATTTATCTTAAATCAGCAAGGGGTCTGGGACAGACAGAACCGTTTTGAGCCAAATCAGTTAAGTCTGATACTACATTCAATCAGGTTTAAACTGGTTTATGAGCACTGAATATCTGTTTTGTTACAGGTTTAAATGGTTTCTGATCACTTAAACCGGTTTACGTGTAAAGTCTGTCCCTAGCCCTGTTGTGTTCCAGATTGGAACCAGTTTCTGATCACTTATATTGGTTTATGTATACTTTCTGTCCCCACTTGATGAGTTTTAAGGTGTCAATTTTCAAATGTGAATGCATATAGCTACAGACCAAAATCTGCGAGTGTGATTTGTTGTGTTTTCAGTGAACTGGTTGATAAAGCTAAACTACATTATGGTTGCATCAAACAGGCATAAGTGGATGAAGACCTGTGAGTTCTGTGTTTTGTAATCTGTGGTCCTCAAATGCTTTCTGGCTTTGTTGTGCGTCTGGTGGACCAGTGAATATGCACTAGATGGTGTTGGAAGATCTGGGACTCCAGCAGCAGCAACCAACCAGGAAAACCTGTAAAACATTCTTTAGCTAACTCTTCAAGGTTCTTGAGTCATTGCCAGCCTTCTTAAAGTCCATGTTTCCCGTAGCCGCTAGCTTTTCAGTGGAAACCCAGATAATGGGATTAACCTTTCTCACTTAATTAAAAAATGGTATATGAGCATGAATATCATCCACCCCACTGCTGAAAATTCAAGAAACTCCAAGATACATTTAGTCAACTCTGTGTCTTTCAAAGGGAAGGAAATATTTTTCCTGTATGTGCACAAGTTCTTTGCATATTTGAGTTTTTTGTTTTTTCACCCAGTCCCAAACTAGCAGAGGATATATTTCAGCTTCATTAACAAATTTTAATAATCAGCATTCCACTCCAGTCTAATGTCAGGTCATGAAATTAGTTTGATGAATGACTGTAAATACCTGCTGTTTGAGAGTTTTGAAAGAAAGCAATTCATACTAGCCATGATGAAAGGACTGTATTTTTGTAAATAAATTATTCTGTTACGAATCAGAACTATCCAAAACATCAGTCACATCAGAGACTGAAATATAACTTTTATTCCCTGATGAACATGGCCATTCTTTTATTCCCTAATGAATATGGCCATTGGAGAGATGGAGTGGCAATGCTGCTGGGGGCGGGGGGTCTTATTAACACCTTCTTCAGCTTCTAATTTTACATTTACTGTTAGTAGACCTAGCATTGCTCCTGACATTAATGCCAGGAGTACTATGTGCTCCCTTGTTTTGTAAAATATGAAATGCATCTGGAAATTTCTCTTTAAGAATATTGAATTCCTTTTATTTTGTTTAAAATTAGGAGCTGAACTTAGGTGTTAGAGAGGCTGCCAGTCATAGCCCTTAATATTGCAGTGATTTAATGCAGAAGGCAATACTGTCATGCCTTACATTATATAAATTCTTGTTCCTTTACATATATGTAAGTTATATTGATGCAAGTGTAGAGTAGGGTCAGGATCCAGAATAAACTGGACAGGCAAGAGAAATGGTTCACAATCAAACAGATGAAATTTAACTAGGAGAGCTACGAAGTCCTGCCCTGGAGATAGAATAATTGTATGTGCAGATACAGGCCGGAGATCTTATGTAACAAGGTAGCACACCTACCATTCAGGTATGTTTATATTAATACCAACTCAGAAAGAATTGCTCTCAACTGAATCATGAATGCAATTGAATGGATTTCAACAGCTTTTCTTACTCACAGTGAACTCACATCTTCTCTTCTCAATATGTCCTGATCATTTTTAATGTTACAGGAATACAGTAATTTCTTGAAAAACATTGATTATTGCAAAAGCCTGGTTCTTTGCCAGCATTTTTAATTCAAGCAAGGTCACCATATAAAATTGTCTAAACAGCTGTTTCTCAATTAGAAAAGAAGCAGAGCTGTTTAAGGACTTTTAGTGTTTGATTAATAGCACTTAACTGGTGCTTTAAGCACTTTCAGAGGTTTTTCAGGCAGTTACGAGTAAGAATAAAATATTACCAGCTAAAAAATTAACCTTATCAGAAACAGAAAACAAATTATTCTAATGGCAAGGGAAGAGAAGGAATTATTTTTCACCAAGTTTTTAAAAACAATCTCCATTGGGAAATCTCTGCATTGCTTTTTATGAATGCTGTGTACGCCCCTGGGTGTTTGTTTATAATGGGACACTTATCACAGTGTTAGAACTAAACAGACAAGGTGGGAGAAAAATGAAAGGGCCAACTACTGGGAAAAATAGTAAAAACAGAAGGCAATGATAAATTTAGTTCTTTCCCTGGTTTGATCATATTGTGTGTGTCTCTTGCCAACCCCAAGTGTTCCAAAACCATGTCAGGTCTGGTAATATCACTAAATTAGTTTTAAAATAATGAGATCGTTTCTTCTAAATGTGTTTTTACAGCTTTGTGTTTGCCTCCTAACTTACAAGCATGTAGGTCACATTTCCAAGCGTTTCCTTGTAGTGCGAAAGCTAGAAATTTAAAGCTGCGATTCTCACCTAATCACTTGTCTCCAGGAGCTAGGGCTTTACAAAAAACTGCAAATATTATAAGACACATGATAAGATTACAAGCATCAGCAATGGTATATATAACTAATTTAGTGGTAGAACCTTTTGGATCTCAAGCAACTGCAACCACCAGCCTATTCTTTCTCCTATTCCTCTACCTTAACCTTGCCATTTGTGAAGAGTCCTTACTACAAAAGCAGCAATGCCCCTTCATAAACTACTGAAATTACAGAAATACAGGATGTGTAGTAAAACTAGGAAGAGGCTAATTAATCCCATTGTTTAGGGGCTGCTAAACAGATCTGTAAGAATTTCTTTAGACAAATGCTTTGAGTTTTCCTTTTTTTATTGGTCAAGATGTGTAAACAATGGGTAATAGCAAATGTAAAATGAAGACAGTTTTTTTTTAAGCATATGCTGATTCCTCTGCCCTCCAGAAGAGGTTAATATTATCACACAGTTAGGATCAGAGGAATTTTATCCCCCAAAAGCCCAGACAGGCATGGCAGGATGCACACATTTTGGGGTCACAGATAAAAGTTTTCTGATCCCAATTGTGTGACTGCTGGTGCAGGTAGCCTGGCATTGGGACCTGGTCCCTGATGCAAGCTTCCTGCCTGCTGGCAACTTAAAAATCAAGCCATGCAGCCTGAAGCATGGCTTGGCAGAACTAATTCTCCCATGCCAGGCTGCTTGCCCACTTTTTAAAGGTCTGAGGGAGCCATGAACTTGTCATTGGAAAACTTCTCCTGATCTTGGACTTGTGCTGTCCCTTTAAAAAGTGGGTGTGCAGCTAGGCTCAAGCTGTTCCAGGGCCTTAAACTCAGCATCCAGCTGCAGACCTCTGTGCACTAGGAACCCAACATCAGAGAGAGGCTCCCCAGCCTTGGGGTCACAGCACCCTAGGATTTTTAAAAGGTGCAGTGCACCCCAGCTGCACCTCGGTCCTGTGAACATGCCAGTTCCTACATGTCACGCATTGAAAATTAAACATAAAACAAAACAGCCACAAACCATTATATATAAAACATGTTTGTGGCTGGTTTGGCATGTTACCACATTTTAAATATCTTGCCTCTGTGGCATGTTGCCATTTATCTTGCACTTAACATGTTTACACATTAATCACACTATAAATTTAACATTTGCCAGGGGCTTCTGTGTGATGATCCTTAACATCCTATTCTTCTGCAAATAGAAATTTCTAAAATAATTCACATGAGGAAGAATCCCTGTGAACATCTGGCATGATCATGAATGTAACCGTGCTGAGCTTGAGCATATTCTTCTCTCAATATATAAGCCTGACTTTTGCTCCCATTGCTGACAGTTACATCCACACATGTAGAGAATAATTAACTCCCATGGAGTTGAGAACTTGGCTTAAGTGAGCATAAATTTAGAGAAAATATTTCAATTGTTTCATTTTTTAGTTAAATTTTGTCTGAAGATGAAGGGAAAAGAACTGCATATTGCTAGAATAGTCTGTAAGACCCCAGACTAGCTTGTTGACTTTTTTTTTTTTTTTTGCTATCATGCTAATTATATTTTCAGAGTTAGTTCAAGCTAGTTACTTAGCCCTTTCCAAGCTTTCACCAAATCACTCACTTACAGAGTGTAGTGCAGTCTATTTCCATGGAAACATAACTGTATAGTTGGAAGAGGCCTTTGCCAGAGAATTAAGTGTAGAAATAATATTGCTGTTATTTATTTATTTTTATTAGAAGCATTTATCGGCTGACCATCATCACGGCCTCTGGGCATCATTTATATTACAGTACTGAGAAAAAAACCTAGATGGGAGATCAGAGGTGATTATGCTTTTCTGATGCACTCAGGGCAACTCATAACAGCTATCAAAGGATTTAAATATCAAAGGATTCAGGAGCCTGACATTCGTAGAGAACCTGGATGAAAAGATGTCTACATATGGAGCTCAGTCTTATTTCTTGTGAAATCAAATTCCAGAGGCATGAGCAGTTCCTAAAAAAATGTTAACCCCCAACTCCCTTTATCTACACAAAGGAGATATAGCTGAAACTTTCTTTCTGGGCTCAGTGTTTAAGGTGAAGTATTAGAAAAGATCATCTCTGAGATAGAAGTCTCTAGGAAGAACAGATACTGGCCAGCACCTTAAATTTTATTCAGCACTTAGTTGGCATCCAGTCAAAGGTCTGAAGCAGAGTTGTGGTGTTTGGGATGGGTGTAAAGCAGTGCCAGAGTCAGGGCACCCCTCCACAATGTCAAATGTAGTGGCAGCCCCAGTTGAGAACTGCTGTGCTCAGTTTACCTCAGTGGTTCGGAAATGAGTGTCAGTGGCACCAGATAAAACTGGCCTGCACATCTGCTGTACAATCAGACCAGGATGGTCTGTGGCATGTATGCATGCTTCTTCTGCATTAGGGTTCCCTGATCATCCTAAAGCAGGCAGGAGAGAACCACCTTGTGCTGTACCCTGCACAACGTCTCCCAGAAACAGAGAGAGGTGAAACAGTCCTGTGTGTCTTTCTTTTCCAGGAGGAGCATGGAGGGAGTGGCCAGATGTGAAGGGAAGTGCAGCAGCTAGGGAAGCATAATTTATGAGGAAAAGCTAACAGAAATGGAGATAATTAGTCTGGAGAAAAGAAGGTTAAGGAGGAGTTTGATAAGAGTCTTCAAATACCTCAAGGGTGAATACAAGAATGGAAATGGGCTTTTCTCTAGGCACAGGACTACAGGGCAATGGCCTCAAGCTGCACCACAGGAAATATAGGTTGGAGATTAGGAGGAACTTTCTGGCTACAAGGATGCTCAAGCATTGGTACAGACTACCTAAAGAAGTTGTGGAGTCTCCATCCTTAGAAATTTTCAAGAGGGTTGGATAGATATTTGTCTGGGATGGTTTACTGTGTTGAGCATGGGGCTGGACTAGGTGACCTTGTGAGATCCCTTCCAGCTCTACTTTCACATGAAGGTACAGCATCGTTCTTCCCTGATTTTCCTGACACAGGTTAATGTGACTTTTGGGAGGGCCCTTTTCCTCCATTCTCCCAGTCTCAAAAGAGCAAGGGTCATAGCAGGGACTCTGGCTTCCTCCATTGCTCTTTACACTACATGCCCTTTCTTTGAGTAATCTCAGTTACTCACACAGCACAAAATATTATCTATAAACTGCCATTCCAGAAATCAACCTTTTCCTGCCCAGTCAGGTGTTGTTCACCTTCCCATCTCATCTCATGGAATCATTTCCCTGCCATTGTAGTGATGCTGGACAATGGTGGATCCACAGTTCTTCCTGTTTCTAGAGTGAATCACCAGTTGGTTTCCTAAGGACTGAAATGCTTCAGTATAACTTAAATCCTCCGTTTAACGTAAGTATTTATGAGGGAAATTTAATGGCGTATGTTATCAGACCTAGATGATCTAACGGTCTCTTTGGCCTTAAACACTGTGAAACCTGCCTCCCTCAAAGCAATCATAATCTCAGCCTCTTTCTTTCATATCTCCTCCTATATGGCTTCCTATGAACTCAAATGCAACAGAGATGAAGCTGAACTCAGTAGTTTTCTGCTCAGTTTTTCCTCACTAGCGTTATTTTGTGCTATTCTTAATAATATACATCTTCCTTCTTGTCACACATGTTGGGGGCATCATCTTTGACTTTCCTTTCTGTTTTTCCACATGTTGAACTTGCATCTAAATCTTATAATTTCGTTTCCCATAATCTTTAAAAACTCTGAGATCACCTTCCTATCCAGATAGTCAAAATTCCCATACAAAATCTAACTGTCTCCTGTTTGAACTGCAACTTCCTTCTCTCTGGTACCATATTCCCCCACTTCTCAAGTCAATAGAGAACATTTTTTCTAAGATCATCTTTCCTGATCCCCATATTGCACTGACTCTGTTACTCCATTTCCTACATCATCAAGTTTTGTTCGCATTTTTGCCCTTCCCTGATGATTTGCTTTCATTGTGTGGCCAGCACCCACTCCATTTTACCACTGCTAATCAGATAAACGATCAGTTAGGGACTGGCTGTTGTGGGTGCCTATACACGTGCTCCGGTGCATTCTAATTAGAATGCTCCAGCATGCTGCCGTGTCTCATGTATTCAGTAGGGCTGTGCAAAGCTGCTAGTATTTGCTTCAGATTCAGCTGATTCAGGGGACAGTGATTTGATTCGGTGATTCGAATTGCTGTCCCAAATCAATTCAGCCAAATCCAATTTGGAGACTTGGCCGCTGCCGAATCAGCCAGATCTCCAAATCTAACAGGCCCCATCCCCTGCCCACTCTCCCAGCCCCATCAGTGGCTGCCCTGCCTAGACCCAGCGTCCTGGCTCTTTAAAAAAAAAAAAAAGCCCAGCACTTGCTTCTGCCAGGTGGGGGCATAATCTCCAGTGTCCCCATTACCCCACACTGCATGGCGGGGGGGTCTCTGCCACAAGCTCTCAGAAGCCGTGATGGCTGCTGCAGCAGCCAATGTGTATAGGGCTTTTTTTTGTGGCTTTTTTTTTAAAGATCCAGGATGCTGGGGCTGGGTGGGGCAGCCATTGATGGGTCTGGGCAAGTGCACAGGGAGTGGGGGATCATGGCAGAGCCCCCCAAGCAGTGTGGGGCAGTGGAGGGCAGCGGGGATCACTCTCCCCACCCCCCTGTGTGGCATCATCTGGTAGGTGCGGGGATTTTTTTTTTTTTAAAGAGCTGGGATGCTGGACGGAGCAGCCATTGACGGGGCTACGAGAGTGGGCAAGGGTTGGGGGGCACTCAGGGTGGCTGGGGGAGCAGGCAGGGGATGGGGCCTGGCAGCTGGTCCCCCATTGTCCCCTCCCCTGCCCACTACTTACCAGCATGGAGTCCGGGTCCAGCTCCCTGCAGCAGCAAGTGGGGACTGCCCAAATCTCTGAATCTCTCTGAAGCTCTCCGAGTTTTTTCCAAATCAATTCAGAGAGCTTCAAATCGATTCAGACCTCTTTTATTGGTCTCCCAATTCAATTAGGATTCGGAGATTCTCCCGCCAAATTGGGCCAAATCTTCTCCAAATTGAGTCAGCACCTGAAGCTTCGCACAGCCCAAGTATACAGCATCCTGTGCTTCAAAATGGTCATGGGGGTGCTTTAACTAAAGTACATTTGTTAGTTAAAGTGCACCCATAGCTGTTTTGAAATGCATGATGTTGAATACATGAGACACTCCCGAGAGCCGCTCTAATTAAAATGCCCTCCCCTCTCCCCAGTCCCTCCCCCATTCCAGAACATATGTATAGGCACCCTATGTGTTTTATCTTCTTTTCGCTAATTAACTCAGTTCTCTGCTTTAAATAATTTTAATTCTGAGCCTGTCTTCCCATTTCTGTGGACAGTACTTTGTGCATTGTAAGTTCATTTATATACATCAATAAATATTATAATAACTGCTACCAAAGCATTCACTTTTTCTCTGTTTTTAATTGTTTACATTCTTGATATCTCACTTGTTGGTTTCAGCTTCCAAATTGACTTTTGATTAAAAACATGTTTATATTGAAGACCCTGAAAGACTTAATAGTAACATTAATATGTAAAACTCTTAGAATCTTCATTATAATGCATCTGGTGCTAAGTTTAAAAATTCTGTGAAGACTATGGTTATGGTAAAAATCATTAGCTAACCAATTATACAAATCTTGGTTAATCAGCTAGCTCAGATGGGAATGAGAGTGAACTCTAAGTGAGTGGTAGAGTGCACTTCTTGATTTTAAAATCACACCCTTTATTATACTATGCTATTCTCAGTGCTTAAGTTACTGGGCTTTTCATATTAAGCTCACTCATAGACATCATCCTCTTCCAACATCTTACGTTAATAGTAACCAAAGAATGATCCCCAGATTTCTGGAGTTAGAATATTTTGCAGTTCAATCTTAACCAAAATGTAGTCTTTTCCCAGAGTCCATATCAATTCTGTATCCTCATACCCATGGGCTTTTTATATCGCTTATTTCTCAACATCTCTCCCATATCAGTTTTGTATTCTGAAATGTTTCAAGACTATCTGTTTTGTATTTTACACTGCTTTTGCTTTACGTAGCATTGCGAAATTGATACTATTTTCTCTTATCCTCTATTTCTATTTCCAGGCCTAGTCAAGCCCTTATTTAAGCTAAATCTTTAACTCTAACTTCTTTAACTTTACTAAAATGTATGATCTATCAGTGACTAACTTTTCTTTTAAGACTTCCTTTAGCAAAGTAACAGCTAGATTTTGTCAGGTTCCTTTCCTTCCCTCCTTCAAAGCATATAATTCTGATTATTTTTAAATCAGGATAATATGACATGGACATTAGCAGAATTCATATGCCATACAGGCTCAAGAATTATCTCCTTGTTGTCCAGCATTGTCAGAATGAAAATCTTCCTTGTTCTTCTTTTCTGATCAGTGTCTCTGTTTTAGCACATTGGCTAAAGCTCTGAAGACTTCAGAAACTATAAAGCATGAAGGTCATAATCCTGAAACAGACAAATATGCATGCTGTATATTTGAAGCTTAAGAACAGACAAATTCTCTAAGACAGATATTTAAAGAAAAAATTAAGAAACATTGGTAGGAAAGTATATGGAAAATGTGGTCTCAGATTTACCTTTTATCATTGAAATATGATCTCTACATTGCTACAAACTCTATGTAGAACAACCATGAAGAAGGCATTTCTGCTGAAAGAGCCATGATGGTGCCAGACCCTTGCACTAGTATCAGGTTTGTTGAAGAGTTTCTTATGAGCCTGGGAAGACAAGAGTGTATGATTAGTAGACCCAGTTCAGATTGCCGAGATTTCAGTTTTGTGTCAGAAATACAACATTGAAAAAAATATATATATAACTGAAAATGTTCATGGTTTTCAAGTGTCTAACAGTTAGGAAAGACCAGATAAGAGACTGAGGGAATAAAAACAGACGCAACGTCTGAGGTGAAGAGACATCTCTCTTCTGAGAGCTATAAGCCAAAGGTTCTGGGAATGAGAGAAGAGACCAGGATAAAACAGTGAGAGACAGAGGCCTCATTAGTGGTATTTTGACTTTGATTCTAAGGACTGCTGTCAGCAACAAATGTAGTGTTGAGATGCAAAGGGTTGGATTGCAAGGATGGGAGACAGGTAGAGAAAAAGTGTTGCTCTAACCTTTTATTTTATGCACTTAGCACACATATCTTAGACCTTTTGTCAACTGCTTCATAATTGTGATTTAGATATATTTACCAGAAGACTTTGCAAAGTACCATAATAGTTTAACTCATAAAACTGTTCAGTTTGCATGGCAACAATCCTGTCCGTTTTTGCCATTGCCTTGCCTGTAAGTCTTCAATATAGGTGGGAGTGCAGAAGCACTGGTATGAATATTATATTTCCTGTCCACAGTCACATAATATGTCAGAGTTGCAGAAGGTTATATTCCTATCACGTCAGAGCCCATTACATATTGATTTCAATGGCTAAATTACATTTTTAAAGTCAGATATAATCAAAATATGCCAACTAAGAATAACAGGCACAAATTAGTATGAAGTGGGCATGTCTGCACAAGACGTTTGCTGCAGAGTTTTTTTTGTGCACAACAACACACATGTAGATACTGACTCAACTGGCTGGGGCACGAGGATGCTTCATGAAAGGGCTGCCTGCTGGTTAGCCCCATGCTGAAGCACCCTCCTGCCCTAGTCAGTCCCTCCACAGCACATTGAGGTTAGTTGGAGGAGCCCTGGGCTGGTAGGCTGACTCCCAGAGTCCCCTCCCAGCCAGGGCTGCTCTGACCGGGCTCCACATGCTGCTCATGAATAAACTCCAGAGCTGATTGCTCCAGAGATTTTGCTCCCAGGCATGCCATTTGAACATGAGCCTGGAAGCAAAAAACTCCAGTGTAATAAGCTCCAGAGTAATAAGCTCCAGAATTTATTCATGTGCACTATTTGCATATGTGGACGTGCCCTCTGTTAATAAAAACCAATGCATAGCAATATCATCTGGCATGGATGTTAAGATAAACAGATAGATTCCACAGAAAAGTAAGAATTTTCTCAGCTGATTTTGGGCATCAGGCTGGAAGTGCTATCTTTGAACCTCAGAGGCTTTCTGATTACTCAGTCCATTATGGTTCTCAAAAATGTCTTTCCACATTGGCCCATTCAGCCACTCAGATGCTTTTATGAGCTGCAACCTATGTTTGTGCCTTGTGCTTTTTGTTGGTCTCTTCCTTAATGGGTACACACTACTTCTCTCTGAACACAAACACAGTCGGTAGTATAAGAGGTGTGTCTCTACCATAAAAGGTAGTACCAGGCAGAAATACCCAAGCTAACCAGAGTCTGAGTATGTTGTACTGTCCAGGTAGCTCTGCATGTGCTAGCTTTAAAATAAGAAGCAGTGTAGCCATGTTAGTGGGATGTTGTGCTCAGACTAATGAAACCAAACTATTCCTAAAGCTACCTTGGGTTTCTGTCAGCATCAATGCTTTGCATCCTCTAGGTATACTTTTAATGTCCTCGTAAAACAGTGTTGAGCTGCAGAGAGTTGGATTGCAAGGATGGGAGACAAGCAGAGAAAAGTGTAGCTCTAACCTAAAAAACAGTATTTTTTATTATTTATTCATTAAAATTGCCAATTTCCCCCTTGGCTTTGTATACATTTGTAATCTTTCTCTTCTACAACTGTTGTCCAGGGTATTTACAATATATCCCTTTGCTGCAAATAGTGTAGTGTTTTCACTGGCATGATGCAAGACATTTCTTGTGCAGAATCTAAAATTCTCTCCTGCTTGCAATAGGGGTAATTGTTTGAGCTTCTGATTTGGTTTCTACATATATAGGTCTTTTTATCTGCTTCAGGATTAGTTTTTGTTGCCTTAGGAAGCTTTTTAGCAATTGGTAATGAAGGTATTTCTGGTCCATAAGTCCTCAGCTACTGAGCTAAGAAAACAGGCGGTGAGTTCCTCTTAAATTACAGTTAGATGAAATGTCCTTATTTCAGTGAAAAATGGAGATCCAGCAAAACTGTATATATTACCAAATTCATCTTGGTTTTGCTAACTTGACTGTGTCAGAGACAAACCAAAAAAGAGGAAAGCTGAAATGTTATATTATTTTAAATCAAAATAACTTTTTTTTTCAATTTTTCTTCAGTCTTATTGAAAACTTGTAAAAGTATAGAAAATCTAAATTAATTATTTCTTTTTTTGCTAAAAGAAACATTGTGTCTAACCTGAAATGCACTCCTTTTGACTTTTCAGGTCATCAAAAATCATCTTGATATGTTTTCATGTAGGGCAAACCAAAACAATACTTTTTAATTTTTTTATTCACTAAAATTGCCAAAAAAATGTAAATCAATTAGTCACACAGTGCTAATTAAGATATAGTCCTATGATGCTAAACACATCTCCCTGGGGCCTGTTGGGGCTTTTAAATCCATTTCTTTTCCATTTGCAATGATTTTTCTTCCAACCTGTTTGACCAAACGCTGTAAGAATCTTATGTGTTGTGCTTGGAACAATACACCTAAAGAATTGTCAAAATGGACCACTTATGAATAATGGTCTGTTATTTGTAATTAGTTCAGCTGGAACCCCCTGGCAATTTACAATGTGCTATTACACTGCTATTGTACATGTTGTACAGCCGCTCAATTTCAAGAATGTTTGAGTTGTAATCAACTAATAAGGGGTCATTTTCCATGCGTAATTTGAATAGGTATCTGCTAGACTTGTACCTAAGGAAAGTCATGAACATTATTTAGTACCTGTGCTGGAACTCTAGACCATCTCATATTGTGCAGCTTTGTGCTACGAGCCTGATTCAAAGCACGTTGAAGTTAATAGGATTTCAATATACTTTGCATTGGACCTTAAATCTTTAGACAAAAGTCTGTCATATTGAGTAATTTCATGTCTCTAGTCCTAATATATTTTTATGACTGGAAGTGCCTGTACTTTTTCTGCTGCCCGTCCATCCAGAATGTTGGCTCATTTTGTGTTTCTGTTCTGAGCTAGTCAAATATTATTTGGATATTAGTGAATCTTGAGTCGTATTTTACTTAAAGCTGCTTTTCCTTCAGATTTTTTCTTTCACTAATTGTATGCATCTCAGAAAGTTCAGACTGCATAAGAAGCTCCTAACCAAGGTCTGAGTCTCACATTTAATAAGTGGTTTTGTATGTTTGTAATCATTTTCTGAATTCTATGCAATGGCTTGCACAACAGTTTCTGTAATATGATTTCCATCATTTTCTGATCTGTTTCAACCTTGACAGATTTCTGCTCAGAAACATCTTTTTTCACCTCTTTTATCAAAATTTCATGTTCTGTTTCTTCTGAGTGTAGTCCCATAAGTGTTCTAGTCAGTGTTTTGGAAGGAAATGCCATCATGCAGCACAGGCTACAATCTATATGAGCTTATAGCAACTAAAATCTATAATCCAGGTCCTACTAAACGTATTAGACATCTAAAAGGTAATAGGCACCTAAGTATGATACTGTTCTATCCCATTGAAGTCTATGAGAAACCATCAATATATCTGCTTTCGTAACACACTATCATCTTAGCTTTAACAGTGAGTCACAAAAGGACAAAGGATCTACCATCTTTTGCATCTAATGTTTTTTCAGGATCTTGAGCATGGTGGAATAGGATCACATTTAGGCACACAATAGTTAGAATAGGGTATGACCTTATCTTAGGGCTTTATACTCCCATCCATCACTACAGCATCTGTGTACCTTTCAGGTAATATCAATAGCAATAGCAGAGTCCTTAGTGGATTTTGTTAACCATGTTATCCATCCTGTGGGGATCCCCATGGGTCTGGAAATTTTAGCAGAGAAGCAGTTGCACCCATTAATTGCCGTGGCTCTGAAAGCCATGGCAATTAACCCTTCCATTGTTCCACTGCCGCCAAATTTCTGTATTCATTAGTAGCCCAGTAGCTTAACCTCCTGCGCCAGCTATGTGCTGCCACTGCGTGTCCCATTCTGTAACAGCTGCTCAGTCTTCATCTCAAAAATATGCAGGGCTGCACAGCCCCAGGCTGGGCAGGACAGGATGGGAGGCTGTGCAGCCGGCATAGAGCTACAGGGCTGGGAAATGTGACAAGAGGTGGCAGGTCAGGGACTGGATGATGCCAAGGCTGGTGTCTCTGCATACCCTGGGGGATGCCATGGGTCTGGTGCAGTGCAAGTGGGAGAAGAAGCGATGTAGGAGATGTAGTGCTGATTTCTGCCTGTCCTAATGCAGTGGCCCCTCTAGGGGTAAGGACAGAGGTTCAGGGTCAGGTGGCAATGCAAGTCCCCTGCACCTGAGGGGTATGTTGTGGAAGCTCTACCCATGGGAACCCAGCCACTTCCCACCCCACCTTGGGGAGGCAAGTCCTAAGGTGTTGTGTAATGCAGCATGGCTGGCATAGGGACCCATTGTCATCCTGTCTTGTGGTAGGGAGAACCTTTCTCTGAGAGGCTGCCTACATGGCCTGAATGGTGGCTCCCACCCTCTTTCCCTATAAGAGCTATGCTGCACTGAAGTCTGTACCTGCTTCCTGCTGCCACCTCTGTGGATTCTAGTATGAACCACAAAGTTGTTTCCTGCCACCCTTTGACCCTGCCAGGGTCAGGGCTCAACCTCTCACCATCCTCCTTACTCCACTGTTTCCAGTAACAGGGCCCAGCCCAGCCAGGTAGGAAGATGATGGATTAAGCCAGTGCCCAGTTCTTGTGAACTCCAGGGCTCCAGCTCAGCCAGCTGTGCCAGCCCTTCCCCAAGGCACTCTTTCAGAGCACACTACCACAAATACTTAGTCTGGAGTGAGAGAAGTACAAGTGTAGAATGGTGTCTATGCTTCAAAATCTCCTTGGTCACAAGGGGGTGCCTGCAGGTCAGTGTTGGCTTCTGCCCACCGCCCCCCACCTCACCCAGCCCAGTATCTACTGTCTCTGCAAAGGGGCTGTGCTCCCTCTTTCCAGGATTGCCTTCCTCTACTCCCCACCACCAAAGTTCTCTTACACCATGGTGCCGAGGGTTGCCAACCCAATAAAAGTTTTTTGCTGACAATTTGCAAACTTTTTTCTAATGACCACTGTTTTTACTGACATGTTTTACATAATGTAAACATAAACCTTCTGCCAGGCCTCAGATAGCAGTTAGAAGGGCTGGGTTCAAACTTAGGGGTTTAACAACAACCAAAGTAAAAAACATTTGGTTATCAGTAAGATGTTGGCAGATTGTCAGTAAAAAACAACAGCTGGGGTTAGCAACCCTGATGGGGAGCTCCGTGGGCCAGATAACATGGCCCTGTGCACAGGATCAGGGCAGTGTGTGGAACCAGTCCGCAGTCAAATCCAGTGTACAGGGTTGGGCCACAGGATTGGTCCACAGCTTGATTCAGCATCCAAAGTCAGTCCGCAGGCACAGTCCAGCTGTGGCTTGGCTCTGCACCACTCATCCAGATCACAGGGCTGGATGGGTTGGACACCACTGCATTGGACAGGGGCGGGCAATTATTTCAGCTGGAGGGCCATTTACCAAGTTTGGGCAGGCTGTCAAGGGCCACATGAGTAGCCCCACCCCTTGGCAGGTGCCTCACCCTCTGGTCACCATCTTGTGACTGGAAGTCCCATCCCCCTCACCCCTGACCTTTGCCACCAGAAGTCCCTCCCCTTGCCCCCGGAAGTACTTCTTTCAGCAAGGGGCTTTGCCATCTCAGAACCAGAAAAATGCCAAATTATATTCTAAAAAGCGAACATCTACAAAATCCGTGAATTGGATTTCAAAAAATATTTTTGTCCTGATTTGCATGTATTTGTGTAGTGTACTTAGAGGTGATTGCACAATAGCTTAAAATGAAGTTTGACTCTTGTATATTGTGGAGGGTGTAGGTATAGGTTTGTGGGATGCTGTCAGTGTGTGGGGGACCATGTGAGTGTGTGGATATGTGGGGTGTCAGTCGGTATGGGGTTTGTGGGGGATGTGTGGGGGGGTGGCTGGGGTGTATGAGGTGGTGTGGGGGTCTGCATGTATGGCAGTGCAAGGGGGAAAGTGTACATGTATGTGGTGGGGGGGTATGTGGGGCTTACCCTCTGAATACACGCTCGCACACACACACACACACACACGCACACACTCTGCCCCTCCTTACACATATACACACACGGTCTCCCCCACACTACATATACACACAGACGCACACACAGGGTACTGGCGCGGCCCTGTGCTCCCCAGTCTGGCGATGCAGCCATGGCCACGTTGTGCTGGAGCAGAGCGGGGGCAGGAAGGCAGGGAAATGGCTGGGGATGGAGCAGGGCTGGGATGCTTGGTCCTGCCGATGGCTCCCCTGGGTCCTACTGTCCCTGGCTCCTGTCATCTTTGACAGGCAGCCAGGAGCAAATAAATATTAATTTACAAATTTTTTAGGGGCCCCACAGGCTAGATAGAATGGCCTGGTGGGCTGTATTTTGCCTGCCCCTGGCATAGGAACATAAAGTACAAGTCCCAATGAGTTTACAGTTTAAAATCAACTATTCCTGGTATGCGTCACATACAGTATGAGGTAACACAAGAGGGAAGAGGAGGGCAAAGGTAGTAAGAGAAAGTTATTACATAGGATATTGTTAGTGGTCCAAACAGTTTTGAAAAATGTTATCTGATGAATTCAGATACCTGGAAATAATAAATTTAAAGTTTCCTTCCAAAATAATATGCAGACTTTAAAAGAAGGCTTCTCTTATTAGCCATGGATAGTGTTAAACCCAGATTATTCAAAACCAACATTTCTGTGACAATTATTTCCAGTTTCCCAGATCATTCTGTCATGCTAATCACCCCAGTGCCATTTTTGCCAAAGATGTAGTTTGCTTAGAGATCCCAAGCAATACAAGTAACAAGATGTAAAGTAATAAAGTTGTAACCCAGAGGAGTGATGGTAAGAGACCAGATTTTATTTCCTGACCTCCTATTCCCTGAGAGAAGTCAGGGTGCAAAAGTTGAGTATATTCCTTTATATGTTGGATTCAGTGTCTGCTCATTCTGGCTGTTGGTATCAAGTCTAGCCCTGCAATAATTTGCACCAAAGGCAAATAAAAATAATTTCATTTCTTATTGCTGATGCATCTGGGGAAAAAAACCTCTTCCTTACTTTGAAGGAAGAGGGTTCATGTTGAAGTTTATATATTTGGAAGGAAACAGAGTTTATTATTTGTAGGAATTGTAATTATTTAATTTAGAAAAATTATTAATGTTAATACCTAAGTATTAAAATCTGTTTTTTCAGAAAGTTTGTGTTTGTTTAATGTAATTCCAGCAATTTGCTTGACAGTACATGATTCAAATATTTGGATTAGTGTAGGATAGTTCTAGTGCACCAAATTCAGTGTTATTTTTGTTTAAGAATAATTAACTGGGTGGGTGTTTTTAATTTGCTACTAACCTAAGTGCACCTGCAAGAGGTTCTTCTTTTGTGTTACAGTTACATTTTCTAACTGGAAAAATGAAGGATGTTTACAGCTTTGCTCTCCCATTATCCACTCCTGTTCCTTATAGTTCTGTTTACCCACACACTTGCTTTAGCAATGAAAACCTCTTCACCCATCCATCTTTCTATATCTTCATAAGTGCCTTTGCACTTCCTGCCATGTGACTCTTTATACTTGGAATGCTCTCTCCTAATCAGCCGGTAAAGTCATTTTACTTTCTTCAAATCCTTCCTCAAGACTTACTGCTACCATGCACTATACAGCAAACTGCCTTTTATTCATAGTTATTCACTGATGATGACGCATGTAGCAAATTTGTAATTTGGATCTGATGGGATAGCTTGTGTTCAGGGGTGGGTCCAGGGGGTAGGATGCAGTGGTTCAGTAGCACCACATCCCTTTTAATTCCTGCTCCACTCAAAGTTTAAAATCAACTTTCTGGTACTGGCAGCAGCATTTTTATTCAGGCAGCAATGAGGAAGTCAATTGACTTCATGGCTCATTATAATCTACCTAATTCTGTCTGAACTCTTCATTCCACAAGTGTTAATGACACTTACATATTTTTAATAGTCTTGATGTTGCACTAATCAAGCTACCCTTTCTTCTGAAATTCTGCTATTAGCTGCTCTTGGTAACATAGCTCCTATTTCACCACACTGCAAACTGTTTTTAACTCTAGCTAAAAATATTAACTCAGGTGTAGAAACATTAATTCAGGTGACTATTAATTCATGTGTGGAAATAACTTTCAATAAAGCATTGGATGCACTGTCAAGATGCACAAGAAGGCTAGATTTTGCTTCATAAACCTGAAAGACCTGAACTTTGCTGAGGATGGCAGATATTCTAAACCAGTGGTTCTCACCTATTTGGACTTGAGGCACCCCTCATTGGACTCAAACCACCTTTCCATAACTTTGGTCAATTGAGTGACACCCAGTTTCAAAAGCCAGTGTATTTATTACTGTACTTACCTCCCTATAGAAAGGCTGGGCAGTGGCCTGTGAACCATGATTCAGGTAGAAACAAGCCTTAGACTGTGTTTATCTACTTTTCTTATCTTATCTCCTCACACCTCATGGAACCCTTCAAAGGATTTGGTGGCAGTGCTCTAAAATGTTACCCATCATTTCAATTGAAAACCGTTTTTCTAACTGACTGGTACCTTAAAATATGTAACATGTTCTTGTCCAATTTCTATTATTTGCTCCATTTTTTATTTGGCCCCAAATCATCTCCCAAAGCCTCAGCACAGTAAATGGAGAGCAAGAAATTGTTCAATCAGGGAAGAGAAGGGCAGGGGAAATATTCCAGAACTGTTATTGCAGCCAGGGCAGGCAATTAGAGGCATTATGCCTAATTCCATTGGAGACTAAGGCCAACAGATTTACAGGCCTTATTCCATTCCACAGTGTTTAGGGTATTCTCTTCAGGTTAAGCGGAGTGACACCCACAAGATGCATGTCTGCATCCTGCATTCCCAGCCCCTTGGAAAAGTATTGACTCTACTGCATCTGCGTCCTTCTGTATCAAGAGAGTGCAAATACTTGCCTCTAGTTTAGTTAAAACATCTGAGTGGAATTCAGTGCCAATCCAGTAGTACGCTATATAACTCTATATAATGATTTTAGCTAACAATAAACATGCTTTGGCTCCATGTGAAAATGCTAGTTTGTGCATTTATTTTTCCTTGGAAGACTGGAAGGAATGCCCAAGCTGTAATGTCTGTTAAGTTGGTTCTAGTCCATCTTTGAACTAGAAGAGCAAAGTTTGAAAACTACTTTTCGTTAGAGTGGAGGGGGGGTGTTGTTTGTTTTTTTGTTTTGTTTTTTGCTTGGTCGGCTTTTTTTAACATAGCTAGTTGGCTGCTATGGGGAAAAAAAGATTTAATTCTCTTATTTGCCCATTGGACTCATCACAACGGTTTCTTGAGGGTAAATTCTTTCATGGAAGGTTGATTACATGCTTTTCAAAACAATTTAATTTGATGTAACAATGCTGTAGCTACAGTTAAATCTTCCAGAAGGATACAACAATGAACTTATATGTGTATTTTAATAATCATTGCAATTTTTTTCAATAATGTATTAGTAAATGTCAAAATAACAAAACTTAATTGGGTCAGCAATTTCTCTAATCAAAAGTAGATTATTGTTATTATAATGATATAGAAAGACTTCATATCCAAGCAACAAAATAGTTTAACTAGTGAGTCATAGTGCACAGGGGGTCAGAGACTCACTGTGGAAGAGTGGTCTTTTCAAAAAAAGCCTGAAGTGCAGAGGCAAGTGAATCATTTCTTATCATTTGGAATTTACCCATCTTGGTATGGTAGATGGACAAATAAGAATTCTGTAATATTAAGCTTGAAATCACTTAATCAGGAATGTAAATCAGTTATGTGCCCCAATTACAAAATGGTGATGGAATTGGCTACGGTGTTTTCTTGTTTTTTTAATTACAGTGGTCTCATAATGTTGTTATGTTATCAGATTCCAAGAATGAAAATATTATTGTAATACACTTTGGTATGCCAAATGACCATTGATGCTGCCAAGTATAAATACTGACAAGAGCGAAGTTGTTCTATAGGATGATAACAGCATCCCTAAAATAATGGATGCCACACTTCCCTACATGTATTTATGTTCAGATAATTTATTTAAATAATGTTCCTAGTACATGCTTTATAGCATTCTGCCTTTTGCTACACAAATTTCAGCTTACATTGCAGACTGTGCAAGTCATTTGGCAAATGTAATTTCCATCCCTGCATACTAATCGATTTCTTCACAAACACCTGCTATCAGTTATGATAATAAAAATGCCATTCTAAATTGAAAAGGGGCCAAATGGAGCTTCTTCCTAAGGAAATGACTTAAGTGTCTTTCAATGCTACTAATGTACTAATGTTCTTGTAGTGCCAACACTTTTTTTGAGCATTTGCATTTTATATAGTTTTGCTCTGTTACATCATTTTTCTCTCTAAATGAGTCCTATAACCATTGTTACGAAGTAATTTGCAGGAGGGCAGGAGTGGACGTTCCATGTTTCTTCTCTCTCAGAACTGAATCTGCAAGGACTCAAAACTCCTTCAAACTAAAAGGTCTAAAAAGCAATTGGAACCTATGGGTGCTACCATGGTATAAATATTAAACAGACACTAGCTTCAGTTACTGTTATAATGCTGGGAAATGCTGTGAAGTCATTGCCAATTTAAGGATGGAGTAAGAACTTCACAATTTTGCTCTTGGATTGAGTGTCATTTTCTTACCTAAAATATACCCTAAATTTAGTAGCCAGACTGTGAGGAGGGATTGATATCTACAGCAGCACTTAGCAATTCCACCTACACTGGGAGATAACATCTTGTTAACAGTGGTTGCCAGAACAAAACCATTTTCAACACTGTTAGGCCTTGCCTCTACTCAGAAATGTCTTGCTTGTTTTCAGGAATATGAATTTCTAGTGGCGACAAAATGCCAGCATTATTAGCTCCATATATGACTTGGTAGTAAAGCTGCCTGCAGCCTGACTCCACTGGAGCTAGTTGCACCAGTCTAACTGCACCATTGCTGAGACAACTCATGCATTTCCAAGTGTAGATGTACCTAAGTCACCTACAGACATTCAGGGAGGTTAAGGAGAGGTTAGATCTCATTAAGCATGGACACCTGCTCTAACTTAGATCACCCAGATGCAGACCTTACACTTAGATCCCTAGCTAGGTAGATCTAAAAGCAAACTCTACAGAAGTTTAGGAAGTTTAGATTGGTCTAAAAATGGCTGATCCCATCTAAGTTAACTGTACCTTTGAGATAATTGAACTTAGTTTGGGTCTGGCGAGACCAATCTAACTGAACTTCTGTACCATTCCCAGCACAGCCCTGGGGCTGAGAAACCCTAGCCACTGGCCCCAGCTTTGGGGCTGCACTTTTTCTATCTGCTCTCCTGGTCCCAGACTCTTTTTAGTGCCCCTGGTCCCTTATCCCATCTCCAGCCTGCCAACTATCCCATCTGATAAGCTGCTACTGGAGCTGGTTTTACGGGCATTCACCAGTGTTGGGAGCCAAGGAAGTAGGTCAGAGCTGGGGGAGGGGTGGTTCAGTGTGGGGGGAGGTTTTTCTTTTGGGTGTAGGGGTGGCTGGGGAGCTAAAAATAGCCTCTGGGCCTGGGGGGAAGAGAGAGTCCCCACAACACCCACCCCTACCCTGAGGGCCCCTCTAGTCCCCCTGATCCCACCAAACTCTTTTGGACCCCACCAACCCCACTTGCACCCAACCTCCCCTCCCGGCAAAATGTGCTAGCCCCTGCAATCTGCACCACAGACCCTGCTTGCCCCCCAGTCTCCCAGATCCCCCTGCAGACCCAACTTGCCCCCAGATCCCCCATGAGTACCCCACTTTTCCCCCAATTGCCCCA
>NW_017729032.1:69942685-69955406 GCF_001723915.1 Gavialis gangeticus
TCAGAGCTGGGGGAGGGGTGGTTCAGTGTGGGGGGAGGTTTTTCTTTTGGGTGTAGGGGTGGCTGGGGAGCTAAAAATAGCCTCTGGGCCTGGGGGGAAGAGAGAGTCCCCACAACACCCACCCCTACCCTGAGGGCCCCTCTAGTCCCCCTGATCCCACCAAACTCTTTTGGACCCCACCAACCCCACTTGCACCCAACCTCCCCTCCCGGCAAAATGTGCTAGCCCCTGCAATCTGCACCACAGACCCTGCTTGCCCCCCAGTCTCCCAGATCCCCCTGCAGACCCAACTTGCCCCCAGATCCCCCATGAGTACCCCACTTTTCCCCCAATTGCCCCACCAGAGCCTGCTTGCCTTGCTCTGATCTTCCCAAGCCCCCAGTAGCCACCCCGTCTCTACTTACCTTAGATAGGGTGGCCATTTTTAACTCTATCTAACCCCAACACCCCAGCCTCCCTGAATGTCTGTACATACCCCTAATCAAAAGCATAATTGGCTTCATTTTGGGCCAGAGCTCTAGTCCTCTTCCCCAATCAGTTGGAAGCCATTTTATTCTACATACACTCCCAGCTGAACTCTTTTCACAGCTCTGGATGGCAGGATAGAAGAGAGTCAGTGCTGGTATCCATGGGTAGTAATAGTTCATTTTCCCAAATTAGACTGACTCTACTAAAGTGTTTCTCAGGTACTTTCTCTAAGGCAGCAGTCCTCAATCTCTCTATGCCATTGCTACTTTTCTTCCAGCCATTGTACACCAAGCCAGGACCATCTTTCCATTAAGTAACATTTGAAGAGCAGGGTTTCCACAACTCCTGAACTTTTGTTTATACTTGCTCTTCTGGCCCTACCCAAGGTTGAAAAAGCCATCCATTTATCTGGGCTTGTCAGTGACAGAGAACTGAACCATTTGGTATTGAATCACTTCAAGTGTAAGCGATCTAGTGTGCCATTAGAATTAGTTTAAAGGGTTGTTCTGTGTTCACACTTGTGCTGTCCTTAACTCTTTCCTTTGTAGTATCCTCTGGTTGTCTCTTGAACAGTCTGCAAGTACCTCTCAGGTGCAGCACATTTCAAAAGGCTATGAGTGTACTGTGGAGCAGTATTTGTGAGAAGGAATCAGGGAACCAATTCTCTGTCTACAGTGACATTAAACTACTTGCAATTGAACTAATTAAACTTGACACATTTATTTGACCTGCATATACTAACTGCTTATTAGACTTTTTGTTAACCATTAGTGGACAAGTTGAAATGTTTTTTGTTTGGTCACAAGGTGTTCTATAAATGTGCCAATGGCTTTTACCAGTTGAATTCCTCTAATGTAGACTAAGCAAAAGGGTGCAGTATTTATCTTGTAAATGTTGATGTTGTATCCTCTTTTATCTGTCCAGTGCCACCTAAGTTATCAGCAATAATTCATTTTACTGACTTCTTGCTGTGTTAATTTTCTTTTAGCTCTAGCTGCCCAGGCTTATGCACTTAAGGAAGAAAATGACAGTCTCCGGTGGCAGCTGGATGCTTATAGAAATGAGGTGGAGCTTCTAAAACAAGAGAAAGGGCAACTCTTTCGTACAGAAGAAAGCCTTACGAAGGACCAACAGCTACAATTTCTACAGCAGACAATGCAAGGCATGCAACAGGTATCATGAAAAGGGGTTAATGTCACTTCCCAGAAATGTGCCATATTATTCCAATTATAATTCAACCCTGCTTAAAAGTCGCCCACATGTTTTCTAATTCAATTTTAGGAAAAACAGCTTTTCCTCTGAGCATTCTAATATTATAAAAACCTTAGTCTGTCTGTCCATCTGTCTATAATGCTTTATTCACACTCTGATTGGCTGAGAAACAGCCAATTAGAGTGCTCCATGAACGTTCAGCCAGAAGACAGTGCGGCAGAGCACTGCCATGACAGTGAGGACACAGGGTCCCCTGTCCCCTGCAGGCAGCAGTGATAGAGGGGAGTGGGGAGAGCTGCCTCAGCCCTAAAGCAGCAGGGGAGGGGAAGATCGGCCAGCCCTGGCCACACAGCAGTGGGTGGGGAGGATGCGGAGAACTGGCCTGCCCAACCAGACAAGAAGGGGGGGGCAGGGAGGGGCAGGCGGAGCACAGACTTGGGTGGGGGGGACAAGGAAATGCTGAGCCCCGACACAAGCTGGCTGTGAGGGGTAGGGGGGACACGGTGGTGCCCCACTGCTACCACACCCTGACAACCACCCTGAAGGCAGGAGAGGCAGTGAGGGTGGGGGGAGTGGGCCCATTCACCCCCTCCCTGACTGGAAGCGGGGGTGTGGCCAGATGTGGGGCTTTGTCCCCACCCACTGTAATGGTGGGGTGCTGCCGCCCTACCCTGCCAAAAGCCCCCAGGGAGGGGGAGGGGGGCATGGTGATGGCACCCCACCACCACTGCCGGGCTCTGCCAACAGCCACGGGGGAGGGGAGGGGAGGGGAGGGGAGGGAGCAGCATGCAGACCACGCGGACCTGGAGCGTGGGGATGTGGGAGAGTAGCGGCAGCCTTGGCCCTGAAGGGAGATGGGAGCAGGACCAGACCCAAAGCACAGGGTGGGGGCCGGACATAGGCCTTTGTCCCACCCCAGCCCCACCTCCCATCATTCTTGACAGGCACTTGGCTAGTAAGTTAATAAGTACGAAAAAGGATTTTGAGCTGCTTTTGCTCTCACAAAATCCCACAGGAGAATCAACTAACCAAAGAAAGGACCCAAAGGGTTAAATGGACTAAACATTAAGATAAAAACTGGGCTGAAAATTATTTCTCACTTGGTATATTTATTGCATGCAAAAAAATACAGCAGGTACAAAAATCAGGATGCTAGAAGGCCCTGCCTTAGATTAACCCTGCATATAAGTCAAGTGAGATTTTTATGATTCTTTGGGGCAGGGGAAGAGGGAGGTAGCTTTTAAATTCAGAAAAGAGTAGTTATACAAAAGTAGTATAGTACTTTTTGTGGTATAGTACCACACACCTCTCCAGTGCCAAAAACTGCTTTGAAGTCAATGGAGCTATTGATGTGTCTGTGTCAAGCACAGTGTCACCTCCACCACTCTTGACAGTGACTTAATGCTATAAACTGGGAATTTATTTCTAAGCGTTTGTGTCCAAAAAATTAACAGTCTTCTACTTCTGATTTCACCACTAGAAATCATAAATCCTGTCTTTGTGACAGTGCAATTGGTAGCTGTAAGGATGGCTATGAGGCTCCAGATTTATAGCTCCCGATCAAGAGAAAATTTCAGTAGCAGATATGTGAATGCACAGATTACAGCTATGTCCAAAAACTTTTCTGAGTTGGGATAATTTAAAGCACAAACATGTTACTTCTAAACAAAATACTTGAGAGTCGGGAAATCTGGCATTAGCTGCCCTTCTAATTCAGGAATAAAATTGGTAGCAAAAATTGACTTCAAAGCACTTAAGCACAAAGTTTAAGCATGTCAGTAATCTCATCCTTTATTAATAGCATACTTTAGTATTACTGACATCAATCACATGTGTATAAATGCTTTGCTATATGTAGGACTTGATGCCTGATCTCTATTGCCTTGAATTTTGTCAAGTCATTCACAGCAACACAAAGTGGATATAAAATGCTGCCAAGTCAAAATGGTAAGCCTTTTACAACTCATTCAGCATTGTTGTATTTGCTCTGAACCTACCTAAGATTCAAAGCAAAGGAGATCAGGTCCTCAGAATTGTAAGTGAATCCCTGTGGGAAAGTTGATTAAATGTTAATATTGTTAACCAAGAATATTAAGAAAAACCATACAGTGCTTTATCATTTTCTATCTGTTTTATGTAGTCATGACACTGAATTTTATCCCTGCCTTGATTTTAAAGTCCTTGGCAGTGAATTTTTGCTAGTTTGGAATTAACCCAACAATTTTCTATGGTACATGAATACAAACAAGAATAAGAGCTGTACATTTAACTGTAATAACTTCAGGTCTAATGACACAATATCTTTTGACTGTTTTGACTATTTTTGCCTAGTTTGTTGTGCTTTTTTAAATTTCATGTATTATCTACCAAATTAGTGTACATTATAATAGTTGTATCTGCTTTTACTTTGCTTTTCAGATTAATAATATAGTGCTAGCATATTTGTAAAGCATCTACTTTCTCTTTAATTGGAGCAAAAAGATGTGTTATATGGTATGTGATGATGTGGCACACCACCTCCACCCCCATTTTCTAAATGTAGATGGGTCAAGGAATTGGAAAAGAGGGTGCTGGCAGTCCAGTGGTAGTGCCTGCTAAAGAAGGAGAGCATGGACGCTATTAAGGTGGAGTCCATGATATTTGTTGTGAAGTTGTGAGCAGATTCAACAACCAGGTGGATTATTGGGGTGGCTTTGGATAGACAGTTTTCATTTACTAGTAGCATTCATACTATCCCTGGATATCTACACTTTCCCTGTGCTTCAGCCATGAATATGTAAATAGCAGCCTTTGATTTAAGATCAGCCTTTGATTTATGTAGAACCTGTAGAACTCTGGGCTATGCTTATAGAAATGCTGAGGACTGGTAGCTTCAGTTGAAATCCATCAGCATAGCAGGTGCTCAGCATCTATGAAAATCAGGTTCTATATGAAATATTAAACATATACCCAGGACTTTGCTGGTAATGATTTAACAAAAAGATTTCTCATTCCCTTTTATCCTGTTGCATATATTAAAGTTAATTTAAAACAAGATAAACTAGATTCCTTTGAGTTCCTGAGTCCTACATATAAGTCTGTATTACAAAAATGTATTCCTTCTCTCAGTTCACACCCACTCTCTTCTAACCCCCTCCTTCCTCTCACTTTGAAAACTAGAGAATAATTATTGGTGCTGCAGCCTGAAGAACAGGTCTTGCAGAGAAAAATGGACGCATTTACAGAATCAAGGAATATTCCGTAAATGGACTTGCTACCAAACTGTAGCAAATAACACAACATTGATATATTCTTAATGTACTCCAAACATCTGGCCATTTTTCAGGATTCTTTCATGCTCTTATCAGAGTGATTAAATGAATGATTTTTTTTCTCTCCTCTCACTCCTACTGTTCAAAAGCAGCATCAGCAAACATATATATCTCCTCCTGAAGTACATGCATTGAACAATAGTAGCAATCTGCCAACATGCATTGTCTAAAAATGAAAATCCATTGGAACAATGGCAGGTCAGGCATTGAAGTTATATGTTTTTGAGTCAACTCCATCCATGAAAATGTGTCATAGCTTAATTTCATAGCCACTATAAAATCCCAAACAAATGGAAATAATGTCTTGTATCCATGGTAACAAATGAGATAGACTTTACCTGATTTTAAGACGGAAATTAAATTAACTTGTCACTGCTCCAAAGCTTCAGTGTATTTCTATATAAGGATATACACTTAAAGCGTATATGTTTCAAATGGCTCAGTATTTTTGCAATGCTGGAAATTGTGTAAGAAAACTCTGTAATCATAGGAAAGGGTTAGCTATTTTAGCATACACCTTTAATCACTCACTATTTTTTAATCTTTTCTTCCTTTCTGAAATGATTCAAAATGTTCACATAACAGAGCACAATTATTTCTACCACATACATTATTATAAGTGGGACGGGCAGCTCTGCCTTATTAAGGTTGATTACAGCTTGCCAAACTTAAACTACTTGGGCTGAAATTTTCCTTGCTCAGTCCCTGCCTCAAGTGAAACCATTCCATTCTGAAGAGAATGAGACATTGTTTTGCCTATTTAAGAAAATTCTTGTAACTCTTCCTTTTCTGCTTTGTGTTGGAGACATCAAAATTGGCAGTAAGTGGCCTTTGTGTCAAGGGCATCAGTTGTGCTATTCCTTTGAAAATGGACTCAGTTGGGGCAAGTTGTAAGGCTTTGAAAAACTTATGTTCACATATGATAAGCAGAGATTTATTAGAGCTTAGTAGTTAAGGTACTAAGCACATTCCTTCCTTTAACATACAGTTCTGACTAGAGGTGCACTGATAAATCGGTCCCATATTGGATCAGCACTGATATGAGGAAAGTTGAGAGTATTGACAATTGGCTTTTTTTGTCAGATGAGGCCAATAATGTGACTGATAAATGCCCCGTGCATGCACGCAGCGTAGCACGCAGGCGGCCACAAGCACAGCCCAGCAGCATGGAGAGCAGCCAGGTCCAGCTGGTAAGTCTGTTGTGGAGGAAGGGGCAAGGGGGGAGGGAAGGAGAGTAGTGGGGTACATTGAGGCCTCCATGGTGAGGGAGGAAGTGGGAGTGGGGTTGGGGCTGGGGCGGGGACAGGCTCTGCCCAGCTGGGGTGGGGCACAGGACAGAACCATGGCTTGTCCGAGGGAAGTCGCAAGGAAGGGGGGGTTCCCACTGCTGCACACACCCTGGGAGTGCATGGGGGTGGGGGCGTGTGTTCCCAGATCTGCACAGGGCAAGGGCTGGCTGCCACTGGGCTGGGGCCAGGGCTTCTCTGGGTTCTTCCCGGTGGGGGGCTGGGCCAGGGTGGTTCGGGGGTCTGCAACCAACCCAAAATTTGCTGTAGCCCCCCAATCCCCCCTCCCAGTGCTGCCACTGTGCAACCACCCACTAGGAAGAGGCCACTGCAGCCCCAGCCCCAGCCTGTAGCTACAGCCCACCCCACCCCATGCACAGATCTGGGGACACAAGCCCCCAATGCCCTCCCAGGGTGCTCACAGCAGCGGGAGCTGCTCTTCCCCATGCCTCCCAGACAATCCGCAGCTCCATCTGGTGCCCTGCCCCACCCCAGCAGGGCAGCACCTTCCCCTGTCCCAGCCTCAGCACCAGCCCCACTCCCTCTCTCACCACAGGGGCCTCAATCTGC
Source organism: Gavialis gangeticus (assembly GCF_001723915.1). NCBI lineage: Eukaryota > Metazoa > Chordata > Crocodylia > Gavialidae > Gavialis > Gavialis gangeticus. The sequence continues at coordinate 69,949,533 of NW_017729032.1, forward strand.
ACCCCCAATGCCCCTTCCCTACCCCCACACACTTTCCCCCACAAAAGACTTACCAACTGGATGCCACTCTCCACACTGTGGGGCTGCATATCAGATCAACATTGACTGATATGGCTTGTTAAAAATTGGCCATCAATATTGGCTCAAAAAATCTCTATCGGTGCATCTCTAGTACTGATCAGACTGAGTATGTGCCATTCCCACAAACCAGTGGAGCAAGCTCCACTCCTAAGAACCTCTGAATAGACCATGGCCATAGAGTGTCTTAATAAGTTCTGCACAGCCTAGGGCTATAGAAGTTCAGAAAGATCTTCAGTGTAGTATGCTGCCAGCACCCTTGAGGAAACCATCTGCAAGAGGATCATGAGGCAACCCGCCAGATATGACCTGGCCACCTTCCTCAGTGGCTCTCTGGAGGGCGAGTTCAGCAGAGACAGCAAGGACTTTGCCTCACTGCGGGGCTGAGCCTGCAATGCCACGTCACCTCAGGAAGTGCACTGGCTGTGCCTGGACCTGGACCTGGACCAAGGAGTGCCAGGAGCTGGGAGTCTCACTGCAGCCAGCTCCACATGCCAACTGCATCACTGTGATGCACCACATGAGGTCCTTCCATGAGGAATGGTTCCTGAAGGACGCTGTTCATAACAAGTACGCCAGTGACCTGAGGGCCAAACCTGACCAGAGCAAGGTCTTTGACATCACCTCAAAGTGGGACTCCAGCAACCACTTCATGCCCAGCAGGAGCTTCAAAAACTTCGCAGCTTGGAACTTCCTCCACCATGCCCACCTCAACTGCCTGCCTCTGAATGGGGCTGTTCACTTCGGTCGGCAGTGCAGCTACATGGTGGAGACACTCCCACATGTGCTGTGCAGCTGCAGGCTGCATACCAGAGCCTGGCAGCTCCACCACAATGCTGTCCAGGACCACCTGGTGAAGGCCATCCTGGTCACAGTGGGGGAGATCTCCATGAACTGCACTGTCCCAGGCTGAGAGAGCCAGATGCGCCCTGACATAATCATCACCCATGAGGAGGGCAAGAAAGTTGTGATTGTGGACGTCACAATCCCCTTCAAGAACTGGTGCCAAGCCTTCACTGATTTCCAGGCTTACAAGTGGGAGAAGTATGCCTCACTGGCTGACATCCTGAGGGGCCGCAGCTGAAGGACCTGAATCTGTTCAGCCTCCACAAGAGAAGACTGAGAGAGGATCTGGGGGCCATATGTAAACTCACCAGGGGGACCAGAGGAAAATAGGTGAGGCTCTGTTCCCCTGGGCACCACCTGGGATAATAAGGAATAACAGCCACAAATTGATTGAGAGCAGGTTCAGGTGTAATGTCAGGAGGCATTACTTTACAGTTAGGGCTGCCAGGCTCTGGAATGGGCTCCCAAGGGAGGTGGTGCTCCCTTGGGGGTTTTCAATAGGAGGTTGGATAGATATCTGGCTGCGGTATTATGATCCCAGCACTTGTTCCTGCCCAGGGCAGGGGTCAGACTTGATGATCTATTCAGGTCCCTTCTGACCCTAGAAACTATGAAACTATGATGTGACAGTCAACACACTCATCAGGGGAATGGTCAGAGCCTGAAACCCCAGCAACAAGAGCATCCTGTGTGCCTGCTGCATCTCCCGCCACTACGTAAAGCTGATGCACCACCTCATAGTGTTCGACACCATCCATTGGCCCATGACACCTACATCGAGCCCATCACAGGCCATTGCCAGCACACCAACCCCACCAGACCAACCGCCACCGAACTGGATCTAGAGGGGACTGCCTGAAACCCCCTCTGCACCTGATGGACTCTCAGAGCCACTGTCTAACCACAGACCACTCCAGTGCACCTGGCAAAGACCCCTCCGGTAGGACTCTATAGACTGAGCAACTTCTTCAACCTACTCCGGCGTGCATCTATCTTGTTTCTCTCTCAGCATCACAACCCGCCCTCCCCTCTTTCCCCACCCATCCTTCCTACCCCCGGGCTTAATTGGCTCACATTGTATTTTCTGTAATCTCGTTGCATTCCCTTCCTCACCCCCATCCCTCTTATGTTAGCCCCTCACTCCGGCACTCTGTATTTCCTTTATGGTTTTTGTCATTTTTTGGTTCATGACTTTGGTTGGACATTTACTAATAAAATTCAATTTGTTTCTGGTCAGGGTAGGGATGAAACCAGGGAGCCTGTCAGTCTTAAAGGAAATGCACAAAAAGACTTTGTGCCCACTAGAACGCAGTTCCCTCCAAAATCTGAAGTCAAATGAAAGATTCTGAGTCTCACCATTCGTCTGCTGTCAGCAAATATCTGGGGTGCCATGCAATGTTAGCACTGGTAGGTGTGCAAACACGATTCACATAATAAACCCAGAGGTTTCAAATAGGAATCCATAGTATTAAAAACATTCTGCCCTATTGTCATCTTTCTGAGTTCTTTGCAACAAAATAATTGCTCTATTATTTTTCTGTAGTCAAAAAAAAAGTGAAAAACTGTTGCTATCAGTTACTCTTGTAGTTCTAGTGGCAGAGGTCCATGCAGTTAACCTCTGCAGTTAAGATTCAAACCCTGCAGATGACCTGTTCAAGTGTCAGTTTGTTGCCACGTGATAGAATTTCTAGTTTTTCAATTTGCTTTTCTTTAGAGATCTAGGAAACTACACAGAGATAAAGTGGAAAAAAACGTTTCTAGAATCACAAAGCCAAGTACTCAGAAGTTAGGAAGCAGTAGACATAAGGTGCCCTGTGCATTATCATCCAATCTTTAATTACATATATGCTATGTTTGCCATAAGACCACTGCCTTGCCCAGGGCACTGCATGGCGCAGTGCTTAGGTAATAAGCAGTTATTCATTGTTTTTTATCTTCATTGTTGTGTGTAATCATATATATATTCTCAGAATGATGTGAAAGCCTACTTAATTCTCCCTTCAGTGAATACCAGATGAGTATGGAGTTCCTTGGGTGCCATATTATCATATCATTAATAAAATTGGCCAGTACGTCAGTCTGTAGATATTGAACAGGCTGAGAATGCTGGCCCAAACACTATGCTGGTAGCACAGCTTAAAAAGAAAAAATTACAGTTTGACTTGGCCATTTTTAGGAAAAGCCACAAGAAAGTTATTTGAAAAAAGCAAAATGTAACAAAAATATGAAGACTCAAATGTTTTGCATCAGAAGTTACCTTTTTTCTGATATTTTTCATGGAAATCATTCAAACAGCACTTGTGCTGTGGTAGCAGCCAGCACTATGAACACATGTATTAGAGGGAACTTTTCCCATGCTGTCAGGACAGTTTGAATTTGGGTTGTTTGGACTGAGCAGCGCTGAGCATGTACATCTCATACCAAAGGCAATGGGAATTAGCAATGCTCAGCATTGCTTAAATTTCAGAGTCTCACAAGAGTTGGATTATGCCCTTATTATGCAAATAAGAACATGTACATTTGTGTAAAGGTATGTAGATTGTGTGGATTATGTAAATGTATGTGGATTACGCAGATTTGATCATTAGAGTTAGATTATGTCCTTATTGTGTAGATTACTTGAAATATGGACCATGTCTTTAGATGTATCTGGAACAAGACTGAGGACACTGTCATAACTTTGCATATATTAATAACATATTTGATATTCCAGAAAGCTAGCAATATACTTACTTGGTTGCCATTCATGTGCCTTGGAATTTTGTTCTCCATGGTGGCAAAAAGGAATATTTTTTCCCTTCTGTTGTAACAAATGCCAGGGATTTATTTTACCTTCCTCAGAAACATTACATGCTGGCTGAAGCCAAGTCTGGGGATTTTAACTGCATCAGTACAACTGTTGAGATTAAAACCTGGAGGTTCCTTGCTAAAGGGTCTTGCCCCTCTGCTTAGGGTCAAACAGATTGCCATATTTGAGATCAGGAAGGATTTTACCCTCTGCTCAGATGTTTCCATCATTTTGTATCCTTCACCCGCAAGCAAGCTGTTTATCACCCAAATAAAGTACAAATCTACCCCGCCTTCTATCACCCAAATGGCAAAAGTCCTGGATGCTTTGGTAAAAGCCTGAAAACACACAGAATATAGAACTACCATGGACACTAACAACTGCTTCCCCTTGGGTTTAGATGTTTCAGCAGAAGCTAAGCACCAAGATACACATTAACTGTCAGCTGGATGGAGCTCGTTGTGAATTGCACTCATTAGTTTATCTTGACAACAAAAAAGCTTCGTGTTCTGTTTTATCCTCCTACTCAGCACTCACCAACCAGTTACTCAACATGTAGCCCAGCATACACATGAATAGCTATAAAATGCTTCTTTTTAAAATGCAGTATTAAAGAGCAGAGTAAATAAACGAGAGGAAAAATACTACTTTTTATATTTGCTTTTTTACCTGCTGAATAAATAGACTAGAGTAATTAAGTTGGGAATATTTTTATTGCTCTCCACAGTATGAATTCTAATTTGATCTTTAAATTTGCCTGGAGCAACGGCAGTGGCAAAAAACTGTCAGCACTGATAATCATTGATAAATTTATGGGAGGGATTACATGATACAGGGACCAGACTCAATGATGTGGGTAGTCCCCTTCGGTTCTGTATTTTATGTTCTTGTTTTCTTCTGATTGATATTTGAATTTTGACCAAACATCCCTGTTTCTAGGACAGGGAGGAAGTGGCCCAGTAAAGATGTTTAAGCACTTTTGTTTACTGTGTTCACTTAAATATTTGACGATAAAGCTAAAAGTTAACTGCTGATGATTATATTACCCCCCAAAAAAATCAATTACCTCATGACTGTCTTTATCTCAGAGTTGCAAACTGAAGTTGTCTCCCAAATTAAGCATCTCTAAGGTAGCAGGGGAGGAGGTCAGCCTTTTTGGATGGCATGCCACAAATTAGCTCCACACCCTCCCTGAGTGCCATTCTGATCCTTCTACCCTGCCCAGTCAGCTGCTCTGCTTTCTGCTCCCTGAACTGTGCTCCCTGCCTGATCTACTGCTTTACTTTCTGCTTCTTGCCCTGTGCTCCATGCCCATTTCAAGCCCCGGTGTGGTCCCTATACTAATCCCAGAGGTGATCAGTGGCTGGGTCCGGGGTTTGAACCACTTTAATAGGTTCCCAAAATCAGCTGACAGTTGCCTGATTGCTGAGCAACTTTGCTAGCACAGAAAGAGCCTGGGATCATAATCCTGGGCTCCCCCTTTACTGACAAGTAGAGTGCAATTGGAGTTTGATCCGTCATCCTCAAGTCAGGCATCCTGCCATGCTAGCACAGCATTTGGCACAATTTTTGGGATCGTAGCTCAGATCCCATCACACCTTTCACTGAATGTGAGCTGCCTTAGAAATGCACTAATATCTATACGAAAATTGCAGGTTAGTCCTAGTAAAATCTAGTTCTCATAAGGATTACAGTCTGACTTTTTTATCAGAATAACATAACATAAACCTAAGCATAGGACCTCTCCTGGTTATTACATTCTTCTTCGTTTCAGGATGGAATTTTGGTGCTTTCCTAAATCAGCTCCCAAGAAATTAGTAGAAATAAATTAAGCCAGTGGGTGGTTTTTTGAAAGTCCCAATCCTAGCACAAGATATTATTTTCTTTATAATTTAGCAGTGAGATTAAAATTCATGCCAAATTGACCTATTTCACGGCTTTATACCAACATTTGTGCTTCATCTAGCCTTGCTGCTACTGCTTTTATTTATTAACTTTCCTTGAAGAAAATCAATGAAATATTTCTCCTTGAAAAGAAGAAACAAAATCTAAAATCTGTTTTGGGCCTTTACAAGTGAGTAGGGTATGTTTACACGGAACGTGCCTCTGTGCTAATTGGGGCCATTTGCTTATACAATTAAAAAGACTCCTTTTGAAATAAA
>NW_017729032.1:69960406-69967619 GCF_001723915.1 Gavialis gangeticus
CTGGAAGCATTTTCACTTTTCCACTTTCCCTTTCCTTCTACACATGAGTTCAGTAAACTTCAAGTGCCTTTAAATGATCAAAAGATGCAGTATGCCTACATGATGGGAGGGAAGAAGGGAGGGCAGAAGTTCATGGACCCATGTGCTGGGCGGGGGGGGTGTTAGTCTTTGTGTGTCTATTTTCATTTGACACAAATAACATGTTTGTATTTCTTGGACTCAGTCCTCCCTTCTGCAGTGCAGGATTGGGACTTCTATACAGGTGATAACAGGGGGAGGAAAAGATAGGAACCATCTTCCTGTGGAAACAGCAAGACAGAATTCCTCCCTAGCTCAGAGGTGATGGGGGGATGCTCAGCTCTCCCCTCCCCACTGATTAACATGTTGCTATTAGCAGCAAGAGCTAATCAGCAAATGGTGACTATGCAGTTGGCTCCTGGTCAAAGTTCACTGCACAGGGTGGCACACCAGCACTCGGGAAAGAATATGCAGGGCTTTTAACGAACAATGCACCAGCTAGGTCAGAATTTAGATCCTTCTTGCACTACAAATTTTGTGAACCATCACTGCAATCAGAATTTCTTCCATGGACCCAGGAACTGTCTAGGAGAAGTAAAGGATAACTGCCATAGCCTTGAGATAGATGGTATGTCACATTTCCCTTCACTGTTATTTTTTTAATTCAACAATCCTCCTTTTCTGTATCATCCCCAATTATATATTAACACTGGTTGTTTGTTAACATAAACTACACTGTGGCTAGCTTTATTTAGGACTCATTTTGAAAGCTCCTTTGACTTGTCTTTCACATTTTCTTGTTTCCTTGGTGATTTGTCTGGCCTCATCAGTGTCTTGTTACTAATGCATATTTGCTCAGCTGGGAAGTTGCACACTCATTATTCAAGCCTGCCATGTGCTGGCCATTTGTGATATGAAATCTTGTCTGCCATAGTAGTATACAAGCATGATATCACAAATAGTCCATTATGTTACTGGGAAAGGTGTCTGTATGTGAGAGGAGTTTGTGGTTTATTTTGCAGGTAAAGTGTGTGTGTGTGTGTGTGTGTGTGTGTGTGTGTGTGTGAGTGATTACATTTTCTTTTTTCCTTTTACCTAAGGAGAATTCTGCCAAGAAATGTTTACATTCTTTTCTTCCATTGTTTGTAAATAGCATTTTCCCTTGCTGATTTTGTCCTTTGCTATATGGCAAACTCTGACTTCTCTTTGTTTTTGTAGAATGAAGTTGAATTTGACACAACTAGGTTTGTTTTAACAAAAGAAAAAGAAATCACTAGGCTGCACAGCTTGTGGAATTTGTAACAGAAACTTGCACCTGTAGGTTTTTCACTTAAGGCAGGAGGAATAGTTTCATCCATGCATGAGTTTCAACTGCTAACATGAGCAAGCATTGTGAGTCCAGGCCCTAAGTTGTTAGGGACTGAAAAATGATCCCTGTGAGGTCTGTTTGGGAGTGTCATTTCACTGAAGTGTACTGGATATCCTCTTCTGTGATCTCCAGGGCTAGGGACAGACATTACACATAAACCAGTTTAAGTGACCAGAAACTTAAACCTGAAACAGAACAGATGTTCAGTACACATAAACCAGTTTGATAATGGCTGAAACCAGTTTGAGATAAATCTGGTTGAATGTAGTATCAGACTTAAATGATTTGGGGCATACCAGTTTATGCAATGTCTGTCCCAGACTCCTTCCTGGTTTAAGTTAAATCAGATTCCCCCAGCATCCCAGTTCCTTCGTAACTCTAGGCAGGGTTCTTCTCCCTGCTCCAGTCCAGGAGGGCTGGCTTCTCCCCTTGGCTCCCTGGCTGGAGCTCCTGCAGAGACTGCAGATGTCTGCTCAGCTCCCCTGTGCTCCCCACCCCCCCATGATTTCCTGCTCAAGCAGTGATTCCTCCTCCCCTCTGCCTTATACAGATACTTCTGAGCATTAGCTAGCATACCACATGCTGGCTACGGTCTGTGCTGTGGGAGACAGGACAAAGGCAGACAAGACAGTGTTGACTTAGGGCTTTTTGGGGCTGATCAGCAGGTAGCTGGTAATGTCCCTCCATTCCTTCCTTGGAAAAAGTTGTTTAAGAAGAGCTTGAACTAATGAGAGAGGCTTTGATATGTTTGATTGGCTGATAAATGCCCTGTGTAACTCCCTGCTGTGTAACTAAATGCTCTATTATCAACAGCAAGAGCGGCGGGGGGGTGGGGAACCTCTCCCTAATTAGAGCATCCTGCTGGGGCCTGGCCATGCCCCCCCCTCAGCTCAGCACTGTGGAAGGGAAGGCAGGGCTGCTGTAATGCCCCCAGCTTCTAGCCTGAGCCACTGCAGGCATGTTCTGGCATTTCTTCAGTCCAGAAGGGATGTCTGTACAGTTACAAAATGGTTTAGCCCAGCCAGGTTAGATTGAAACCTGCAAAGATTGAATCAGTTCAGGCTCAGGCCTTTTGAATACCTGTCCATAGCCCAGAAGTTGAAAGGAGACCTGGTATCCCTTTCCTTATGATGGAATTTTCTAGGTTTGCTCTAATGGATACCTTGAAAAACTAAGCTGGTGTACCAAATAGCAAGAATAATTTACTTATTTTTTATTTAAAATATTTTTTATTATTCTGCATTGGACATTTAGCAGCACTGAACAAGGTGATCACCGAAATACTGATGGTAGACCATTCAGTACTGTGACAGCTAAATATACAGGAACAACTGACTTTCTTTCTGTTATTCAAACCAACTCACAGCCCTATACATAGCTCTTGGCATTGTGATCACTTCCTAGGCCGCATTGTTTAAACCCATGTTTGTTGGCATAATAAGATTGCTGATTCTAAAAGATGCTTTCTTGGTGGAACCATTCATTATGCAAGCCTGTTGTTCTTGGGTGTGCATGAAGTCATGTATGCACTTGTGTGCATGTATACATGTTCATAAGATATATTTAAATGTGTACATGTAACACTGATTTGGGGAGAGGAATGCAGGGATCTTGGGAGACTATTTCATGGCTGTATAGTGATATTCAACTGCAAGCCGATTGCTTTCCCTGTGAGGATTTACACATATTTGGAGACATTTTGTGTTATATGGTTGTTAGCATTCTCAGCCATGCTGGCACCACATTGCACACGGTCTGAGTAATTCAGCTGGCTTCAATAATGCCTTCTATATTTAATGTTTCAGAAGCAGAGAAGATTGGTTTAAGATGGTAATTTTCTGTCTGCACTTTTGAAATCTATGCAAGATGGGTGGTATTGAACTTTTGCTATAAGAATTTCTATACTGGAGATAGGGAATTTGTAAAAAAAAAAAAAAAATCCCACCGAAAAAAAAGCCCAACTCACCTTTTACAATATGCAGGAATGCTTTTCTAAAAACTATTTTAGTCTTCATGACTAATACTAAATTAATAGCACTGGAGACTGAAGTTTTCTATTTATCTGCAAAGCAAATACAGGAGAGTCAGTGCTTCTTTATGCTGTTCACACAAAGTGCCTGAACTGTGATCTGGAGAGAGACCACCTTTTGATTTAGTCAGTTTCCATTTCCATTTCAGTCTTTCTGTTGAAACTGTCAGCATGGGAGCCTGCTGTGATCTGGACAGCAGTCCCCTGGACTTATTCCACAAATTCATCTCTCTATGACTACCAAATAACCATCTGTAGAAGATGATTTTGTTCCCATCTTGACTCATGCAGCTTTCAGACTAGTTACTAGGGTGTTTAAATGCCCTGCAAACATCTAGCAGATAACAGAGGCCTAATCAATAAATTGCATGAATTTACAATGAAGAATTCTTGTTGGTAAAAATCTGCCCACTTCTACAGGGAAAATTTCAGAATTTGTGGGAGAAGAAAGACTTAGTAGATGTATTAAAAAGTTATGGAAATTGACTGAGCAAATGGCCTCACTGGAAACAGAATGGTTTCATAGATTTCATAGACATTAGGGCTGGAAGGGACCTCATAAGATCACTGGATCCAGCCCCCTGTCCAAGGGGCAGGAAGTCAGCTAGGGTCAAAGAATCCCAGCAAGATAAACATCCAAGTGTTTCTTAAGTGTCCAAAATAGGTGCTTGCACCACCTCTGTGGGGAGTCTGTTTCAGGCCTTGGGGGCTCAGACAATAAAGAAGTTTTTGCTTATGTCCAGCCTAAAATGGTCTTGCAGTAGTTTGTGATCATTGTCATCCCTTGGGGTGCTCTGATGAACAGGCGTTCCCCCAGATCCTGATGCACACACCTTATGTACTTACAGGCTGCCACCAAGTCACCCCTGAGCCTATGCTTTTCCAGGCTGAAGAGTCCCATAGCAAACAGCCTCTCTTCATAAGGCCTGTTCTTTTGCCCTCTGATCATGCACGTGGCTCTCCTTGGGACTCTTTCAAGCTTTTCTACATCCTTCCTAAATTGTGGAGCGCAGAATTGGATGCAGTACTCCAGCTGCGGCCTCACCAAGGCCAAGTACAGTGGGAAGATGACATCCTGGATCTTGTTTGAGATGCATCGGTAGATGTAAGCCGGGGTTTTGTTCACTTTGCGAGCTGCAGTATCCCACTGGTGGCTCATATTCATCTTGTGGTCAATCATGACCCCCAAGTCACTTTCGGTCATGATGCTAGTGAGTGTGCCATTGCCGAGTCTATAAGCATGATGAGGGATTTTTCCCCCGAGGTGGAGCACTTTGAATTTCTCTGTATTGAATGCCATCAGGTTTTCATCTGTCCACCTTGCAAGCCTATTGAGGTTGGCCTGGATCACCAGCCTGTTCTCAAATGTGGACACTCTGCCTCAAAGTTTAGTGTTGTCAGTGAACTTAGCCAGTCTGCTTCTGACACCAGTGTCCAGATGGTTTATTACAACATTGAAGAGTACGGGTCTGAGAACAGAGCCTTGGGGGACACCACTAGTCGCTGAGTGCCATGTTGATTTGTTTCTGTCAACTACCACTCTCTGGGTCCGACCTCAGAGCCAGTTCTCCAGGCATTGGACTGTGGAATAGGAAGGCCGCAGTTGCCCAATTTTTCCATGAGCACATCATGGGACACCAGGCTTTTTTAAAGTCCAAATATATGATATCAACCTCTTCCCCTTTGTCCAGGTGATACGTCACCTGGTCATAGAAGGAAATGAGGTTGGTCAGGCAAGACCTACCTGCAACAAACCCATGCTGGCTATCCTTCAGAATGTTGCTGTCTGTTAGCCTGTCAAGAATGGTCTCTTTGATAATTTTTTCCAAAATCTTCCCAGGGATTGAGGTCAAACTGATTGGCCTGTAGTTTCCTGGGTCGTCTTTCCTCCCTTTCTTGAAGATGAGCACTGTGGACAAGATTTCTGAATTGATCAAAATGAAGTGTTAAATCCTGCTCCCCATTCTGATGTCTGTCTCTCCTGCCATATCTTGATGGGGGTGAATAAGGTAACACTGAACAAGGGGGAGGCTTACTGATTTTAATGAGGACTACAACACATTGCTTCCCGCTCGGCTACAGCCACTTGCAGCTGCTGCGGGCTGAGGTCCCTGTAAGTAGAACAGAATTCAGTTCAGCTAACCTGAGTCCTATTGGCTGGGATCTGGTACACCTGGGACTGCAACTCTGTGCCCCTCTTCTATCCAAGATGGTCACACCACAGCTGCCTGCAAGCTCACTGCGATGTACATCTGTTTGCTATTCTCTCTCTTGCCTTACCTCTCCTGAGCCCAAGGTAAGCTGTCAGGTGGGGTGCGGTTGCCCAGGCGTTGAATCAACATCCCGCCCCTTTTCCACAACATCAAAGAAAAAGTGTCTTTGCCAGCCGTCATCAACCTCAGTCCACTGTAACAGTCTCTCTCTCTTGGCATTCCTCTGGCACCACTGCTAACCATCCTGGGGAGGGGCTTCTCCTATCTCTCCCCCCAGCCTGTGCCTCTGTACAGGGAAACTGTCTATTGCTCCAGCTCGTTACTCACCTCAGCTCTGGGTCCCCTTCTGGGGGAAGTCTTCACTCGGACCATAGCTTCTTTATACAATGTCTCTAACAAGCAATTAACACCTTCCTGGTGGCTCGCCACTGTGCGGGAAGTCCTTTATTGGCAATTAACAAATCTGTAGCTCGTCTCCTGTGTTGAACTGCGGGTTCTGTACGAATGGGTAGGTGCTCTCACGCGGCTGTGTACCAGGGTCACTGCCTTCCTGTTACAGGGACCACATTGGCCCTCTCCCAATCTTCAGGTATAGTGGGCTTGATAGTTACACAAGCAAAGAGGCAGTTGGGTAGTTATACTACAAAGAACTTAGCAAGCACACTGAGACAGGCAGGAAGTGATGATATGTATAAAATAGACAAGCTGACAAGTCGGGGAGGTAGCCAAGGCAGTGGCAGGGAGTTGTAGTAGATGAAGGGATGCAGGGACAAGCATAGCAATGCAAGCATCACCATACAAAGTAATACATATGTATTTGAATTTGTTGTATTGAGCAATTTACAAGTGATTGGGAGGGCAGAAGAAATATATCTATGTCATCAGCATGAATAAGCATAATAATGTCAAAAGGGAAAAAAATCAGAATAACTCTCTGTAATAATCTTGGCACCACTGACTGTAACCTTGCCTTGTCACAGGCAGGTAGCACCATCTGTTATTAAGGGGGCCTGATACTTGTCTGTTGCATGGTCATGTTTCAGTTTCAGTCGCTGTTGATTTTGAAAAACTTCAACTGTTTGGCCTGAAACTTTTCATGCCAGGCGTCTGCCTTAAGCTGGGTTTTTTGGGAGGCTTCAACCCAAATGATTTGGTCATTTCCAGAAACAAAGCCATAGAAGAAAAAGGTTGTTTGGCAAAAGAATAACACATGCCGAGTTTCTTTAGCTGGATACAAGAAGAAAAGAAGAGTCTCTGACCTGAGCCACATGAGGGGAGAAGTTGCTTCAGATACTGATAATAGCCAGGGAGAGAAAAGGATGGTGACTAAAGCCACACCTTTAGAAAGAGGTTACAGGATATTAAGGTGACTTAAGAGTCCAATCCTTGAGCCATAGATCTGTCCACAGAAGTTGCAGATCTTTCCACAGGGGAAGGTAGGCTGTAGGCTGGGATTTCTTTCCTTTTCCTTCCTCCACTCTCTCTTCTCTGCTTCAAGGGCAAGAAACTTTACCTCAAACTAGGCTGCCACTTGGCTGAGGTTGCAGCTCCATTGGAATTGGTTAGCAGCCAGCTCCTCCCAGC
>NW_017729032.1:69972619-70008744 GCF_001723915.1 Gavialis gangeticus
TGTGCTCAGGGAGAGCAGGATCTTACTGTAAGGAGATGGGGAAGTTGCTTCAGATACTGATAATAGCCAGGGAGAGAAAAGGATGGTGACTAAAGCCACACCTTTAGAAAGAGGTTACAGGATATTAAGGTGACTTAAGAGTCCAATCCTTGAGCCATAGATCTGTCCACAGAAGTTGCAGATCTTTCCACAGGGGAAGGTAGGCTGTAGGCTGGGATTTCTTTCCTTTTCCTTCCTCCACTCTCTCTTCTCTGCTTCAAGGGCAAGAAACTTTACCTCAAACTAGGCTGCCACTTGGCTGAGGTTGCAGCTCCATTGGAATTGGTTAGCAGCCAGCTCCTCCCAGCTCTTGGGTTGTCATCCATTTTCTTGAAAAACTACCCAAATGCAGCCAATATGTATCTGCCTTTAAAAAAGATCTCAATTTGCTCATGTTCAGTAGAGACTTTTTATGGTTTAGCCTCTAAAACCTTTAAGAGTTTGTCTTAAGTTCTTAGGGTCAACTGGACTGGGCAGCCTTGAGAGCAGCTCAGCTTGCTGCATCCCAGATCTACAGACATGAGGTGGATTTTTCCTATAGCTGAAACTACTTACTGCTCTGGGTGATGATGCAGTCAGGTACTAGCACTCCCAGCAAAGGAGCTTGTGTCACTGGTGCCTGTGTGTCTCAGTGTCCTCCCCGCCTGAGGTCCAAGAATTATGACAGAGGAAGCTTCAGGTGCAGAAGGGACAAGGAGTTGAAAGATCTCCTCTGGTTTTGAGGTGTGGGAGTGAGTGGGTAAGTGGGGTGTGGGGGGAAAAGAGGATGAGATGGGGACAGAGTTCTCCTGGGAGAAAGGCAAAGTAACAGAGGTTGATGGGGGAAGGGGGAGTTTTCATGTTCTAAGGTGTCATTTAGGGAGTCATCTGTTATTTCTCATCTGTGGCTTGTCTCATCTATTTTGAGCAGCTCTGAGCCTTTCTAGATAAGGTGGGATGTAAATCTAAATAATCATAATGATGATGAGACTGAAACCTAGAGGAGAGGTGATTAAAGAGAAAAACTGTGATTGGTGAACTGGTGAAGATAGGGAAGTGACTTGATCTTATATTTGGGAAAGTGATATAATGGAGGTGGGGAGATGCTTTTCAATCTTGCTGACAACATTCAAGGGCTGAAAATTGAAGTTAGACAAATTCATCCTAGAAATAAGATGCAGTTTCCTGTCTCTGGAGGTAATTACATATTGAAAGAGTTTACATGGGGAGATGAAGGAACTCACTATTGCTTAGAGTATTTAGAAAGGGATTAGATACCTTTCTGAAATGCATACTTCTGAGAGAAATCCTACAGCCCTTGTGGATGTGGGGAGGGGTATTGAGCTGGGTTTCCATTCAGGTGTCAGACTCTCTGGATCCAAGTGCCACTGCTCATAGAATCATAGAAAATTAGGGTTGGAAGGGACCTCAGGAGGTCATCTAGTCCAATCCCTGCTCAAAGCAGGACCCATCCCCAACTAGATCAATCCAACAAAAACTTTGTCTAGCCCGGTTTTGAAAAACTCCAACGATGGAGCTTCCAGCACCTCTCTGGTTAACCTGTTTCAGTGTTTTACTACCCTCCTAGTGAGAAAATTCTTTCTAATATCTAACCTAAACTTCCCTTGTTGCAACTTGACACCATTGTTCCTTGTTCTGTTATCTATCACCAATGAGAACAGTCTAGCTCCATCCTCTTTGGAATGAGCCTTCAGATAGTTGAAGGCTGCTATTAAATCCTCGCTCAATCTTCTCTTCTCTAGACTAAATAAGCCCAGTTCCCTCAGTCTTTCCACATAAGTCATGTGCCCCAGCCCCCCTCACCGTTTTTATTGCCCTCCGCTGGACTCTCTCCAACTTGTCCACATCCTTTGTAGTGAGGGGCCCAGAACTGAACACAGTACTCCAGATGTGATCTCACCAGTGCTGAAGAGGGGAAAGATCAGTTCCCTCAATCTGCTGGCAACACACCTACCAATGCAGCCCAGTATGCCGTTAGCCTTCTTGGCAACAAAGGCACACTGTTGGCTCATATTAGCTTATTGTCCACTATGATCCCCAGGTCCTCTTCTGCAGAGCTGCTGCCCAACCAGTCAGCCCCCAGCCTGTACTGATGCATGGGATTGTTCTGTCCTAAGTGCAGGACTTTGCACTTGCCCTTGTTGAGCTTCGTAAGATTTCTTTTGACCCAATCCTCCAATTTGTCTAAGTCACTCTGAATCCTAGCCCTACCCTCCAGCATATCTATATTCCCCCTCATCTCATTCCTTCATGGGCTCTGGAGAAAAGAGAAGTGCCAGTTGTGTCTTCAGCCTGATCATAGTGCTTTCAGATGTGGACTGAGACTTTGATTGTAATAAGATCTCATGATTCGAGATTTCAGCCAATTGACTTCAGGAGGATGGAAGGAATATTTTTTCCTTGTGCACAGCTGGCTTGAACGTAATTCTGAGGGTTATTTTTTTGTTTGCATATTTGTTTATCCTGCCTATGAAGCTTCACAGATTGGCCCTTTGACATTAGGGCTGGAAGGGACCTCGCGAGATCATTGGGTCCAGCCCCCTGCCCAAGGGGCAGAAAATCAGCTGGGGTCAGATCACCCCTGTTCATAGGGCAGGGTAAAACAACCACTTTTGCTGGTGAAGATAATCTTTTTTCCTGAATTCTTGGTACATGAATCTTGCTCAGCAACAAACTGATGGCCAGATTTGTGGTTTGAGAATTAATTTTAGCCTGGGACAAATTGGTAGAAATTTGGGGCAGGGGAGTTCATGTTCTTCTGCAGCATAGAGTGCACTTCATCTGCTGGGAACATCTGGGAATATCTCACTTGAGCAGTTTCCTGTCATTGAAAAGGATTCAGCTATTGCTGGGCTTTTGGTCTTTCCTGCTGGTCTGGAGCAAACAAAATGGTCCCCTGATGACTAAAGCCTTAAGTCAGTGGTTTTCAGCCTGTGGTCCACAGACTGTCTAAGGGGTCCAGGAGAGATGACTATGATCAATCGAAAGTATGTGAATACTCACACTCACAATTCAAAGGGGTCTGCACCTTCATTCAAAATTTCCAAAGTGGTCCATACCTCCATTTAGATTTTTTTAGGGGTCTGCAAGTCATTGTCTTAGGGTTTAATCTAGGAATTCCTGGATGAAACTTTATGGACTGTGATAAAATGGCCTTGTCAGGCTAGGTGAAGGTTCCAGGTCAGCTGATGAACATCTTGGGTGCCAATATGATTCCATGTGATGTAAAAGCCCAGGAAATTACACCCAAAAGTACATTAAAATAGCACTCAGGTTGCAAAATCTATCACTGAAAAGTAGGAAAATGCCAGAATTGAAGGCAATATATAACTGTGTAACAGCTAGAGCAGAAGGGGATTTTCTGCTCCATTTAAAATTCTGAAGGGTTTGGAAATGTAATTTTGTTCCATACCATAGTGGGAAAAAAAAGAAAAAATATTGGATTTTTTTATGGAACGGATGGCAGCTGGAGAACTGGTGCCTGTGTCCAGAAGAGCAGCCCAGGATGCCAGCCCTCTGGGCATCTGACAGCTTAGCCCCCCAGTTTCCAAGCCTTAGGGCCCTGCTAGATTTTGCCTCCAGGCCCTTAGGGGTTTTAGGAGTTCCAGCTCTTAGAATGAGCTACTATCATCTAAGCAGATGAACTGACAGGGAATCTATCACATGAGATTACCTGTCAGTCCATCAGAATTTTTTTTAATTTTGCTTGTGTAAAATGTTCCAGTTTCCATAAATGGGCAATTTCCAGCAGAAAAATGCATGCTAATAGGAAGTTTCCAGCCATCTCTGATAAACATACAAGTTATACAATAGTACTAAGTGCACGCAGTTCCCTTGTTCTTGTTATGTTGGTTCATAGTAACCTTCTTCTGCAGGAAACAACATAGTTAATCCAGAAACTTTTTCTAATGAGATGGGTTATTGGAAGCTTTTAAAACATGTACACATTAAAAGGGCCATTAATGTAACCTAGTCCTGCTTTAAATAGCATCCATCCATCTCCAGAGACGGTCTTTCCTGAGATGGCCTGGGGTTTCAGGAGTACTCTGGACAGTGACTAAAATTAATTGGAAGATATTCAGGACATTTGTCTAAGGTCCTTCTGTAAAATATAGTCACACATGTAGTTTCCCCCTCTCCCCCATGATAGTGCTATGGATTTTTTAAGCATCAATTGACTCCATTTAGTTGCGTCAGCCCTTATCAGAAATCCGCTGTCAATATTTAGTCAAGCCTTGAAGCCGCCCACATTTCCTGGCAGCTCTGAAAGTGGTCTGGACACTGCTCTGAAGCAGATACCTTGATACCTGAGACTGCCAATGACAGCATAAATATTGCTATTTTGTTTCAATTATTTAGCGCATGAAGGACTGATTTTTCTAGGTGACGATCACCTGCAGCATCAGCTATAGTCAGAGAGTTATGAGTGTTAAGCAGCTGGTTAAATTAGACCTTTAATTTTTACTATGTATAATATATCAAGTTGTTATACCATGCATAATATTATGCATATAATATTATACATAGTATAATATAGACCACAGGTAGCCAACGTGCAGCATGCATGCCACAAATGGTATGGGAAGCTCTCCATATGACAGACCAGGGAGGGGACAGCCAGCACAGTGACATATAGAGCAGGAAGCAGGAAACAGAGCAGTAGGTAGGGCATGGAGCAGAGTGGGATCAAAGTGGCACTTGGAGAGGTTTCAGTATGTCTGGCAAAAAGGTTGGTCCCCACTGATATAACCATGTCTTCTTGCTGTTGGAGCAGTTGTTCATTACAGAAGCTTTTTTTTAATACAAAAGCTAATTAGAGCAACATCTTTCCAAAGCAAATCAAACTTTCTTAAGCTGATTACTAAGGGAGCTATTTTTAGTACCCTGCCTTCATTTTCATGCTCTTTAGCAGCGTGTAGCACTTGACACCTTTATTCAGAAATATGGTTTAGTTTCTGAAATAATTGTATCTAGTGAGTCTGTGTATAATTTATAGTTGGCTAAGACCAGAAGTCCCAGCCCTTAAAAATGTCCCTGCATCCCAGAAATTCTGTGCATCAGAATAGTTCTCTGGTCATAGCTTTTTTGTTTTGACAGTTCGTATCAGCAGTTTTCTTCGCTGATATATTGATTGTATGGCCTGAGTCCTGCTGATCTAATAAAACATCACCATCACAGAACAAGGAAAAAAGAAATCTTTAGTCTTCTTGGCAACTGCCAGTGCTTTCCAGAATATTGCTTTGTGTAGAATGAAATGGCTTTGGGCCAGTGACTAATTATATTAAAGTGCTGTGCTTTTAAATTATTTATGCACTGTAATGTTTTACCCTAGTATTATTAAAACCTCTGTAACTAAGATTTCGGTTCAGACAGCTGTGACAGTTCTTCTATGGGTGATATAGTACACCAGGGGTTTTTAACAAATAGTTTAACCCCACATTAACAAATACCTTCATTGTGGAATACAGCTGTGGCAGGAAACGCAGATGGAAATAATTTACATCGACTTAGACGAAATAGGCTAAGCAACAACAATAAATACAGAGGTATCTTGAAAAATGTTGTTTGCAGTGCTGCTTTATAATGTTTAAAATTGATCAGCTTCAGACAATACTAATAAGAAACTTCTTTTATTTATGCAGCAATTGCTGAGTATACAGGAAGAATTAAATAATAAGAAATCTGAACTGGAACAAGCGAAAGAAGAACAAACACATACACAAGCAATGCTTAAAGTTCTTCAGGAACAGGTGAGTGTTTACATTAATAGAATAATCCTCTAGTAATGCATTATAGTTCTTTTGCTCACTTTAAAATGAGTGGGAATTGGGCTATTGACTGAATTATAAGCAGGGTATAACAATATATATGACCTGTGTGTCTATTCTATCTAGCATACGCAAATGCTAGTTGAAGGTAATGTATACTATAGCTTATGAAAACACTGTCAAAATGAGATTGAAATCCGTCAGTTTTGCAGTGGGGAATACTGAATTTCACAACTTGTGTAACATTTTCTGTTATGTTCCTCTATACAGATACCAGTGATGTGTGAGTGTTTTCTATCTGAAGACAAATGAATTTTAGGATAGTTAAATATGCCAGAAAAGTAAACATTTTTCAAAGAAAGAAGCCATTTCTTTTAAGACCAGAAGCAGGGAAAATGAGTTTAACATCTTCTGTGTTATTCATGCAGACACAAATTTACAAAAGATTGAATAATGATGACACTAAAAAAAAATCCCAGTGCATCAGTGCACTTATCTAGCACTTCTTCTAGTGGGAAGACGAGAACCTCTTATATACTTTGCAAATCTGATCGTTTCAGTTTAGCTTTCTTTGATACTAAAGTGCTGTGTGGCATTGATAAGTGTATTTGAAAGTATTGTCTTACAAGCAAGATGGATTGTTTCGCAGCAAAGAGAAATCTGAACCTACACTGAGAGATGAAGTGCCATACTGTGCACACATATAGAGTATGCAAATGTGGGCTGGGTGTGTAGACTGTATAGTTGTGAAGACAGGAGTCACAACTTAATACTTGTACTACATAGTTACAACATCTCTTCTATTTCATAGTTTCATAATTAATAGGGTCAGAAGGGACCTGAGCAGATCATCAAATCCGACCCCCTGCCATAGCAGGAAAGAATACTGTGGTCAAACGACCCCAGCAAGGTTATTGTCAAGCCTTGTCTTAAAGCCAGCACCACTTCACTTGGAAGTTGGTTCCAGATCCTAGCCGCACTGACAGTGAAGTAGCGCCTCCTGATGTCTAATCTGAATTTACCCTCTGCCAGCTGTGACCGTTATTCCTGGTCACTCCTGGTAGTGCTTGGGGAAACAGGGACTCCCCCAATGCCTGCTGGTCCCCTCTGACTAGTTTGTAACAGGCCACTAGATCCCCCCTCAGCCTTCTCTTGTGGAGGCTGAACACGTTCAGGTCCCGTAGCCTCTCCTCATAGGGCCTGCCCTGCTGCCCCCAATCATGTGAGTGGCCGTATTATAAGACCTCTGTTTTAACATTCCCTAACTTTTTAGTTAAAACAGTGGGGTTATTATTTTAAGCATCCAGCCTTTTTTTTCTTAAACACTTTGTAGAAGTGAAGAATCTCAGTTGTTTACATAGCAAGGTTTCAAAAAGACTAAGATGGTTAGTTTAAAAAAGCACCTTTCATAAGTTTTCAGCCATTTGTCCTCAATACCAGGTGTTGATAAAGTATAAAAAGTATTTATAGGTGTATTAAAAATACTGATGTATTGAATTGTTGTATTTATTCCAAAATTTTGTTACTGTTTATTTTTAGAATTATGCCTTTGTTGCATATCTGCCATTTGTCATCAAGTGCATTTAGTGGCAAATGTATTTTACAGTCTGACCATTTGGATTTTGCAGAATAGTTTTCATGTTAAAAATATCTCTAGCATTTATGGTTACAGTTATCAATGTGAATTGAAGTAACATAGTTTTAAACAGAAGGATATGAGGAAGAATGGATTTTTTTACAGTATTTTTGAAACATACAATTTCAGATGATGGAATGAGTTAAAGGACATAGAGAATATAAAAGAAATGGAACAGGTAGGGCACATCTACACATCGCGCCTTACAGTGATGTTGCTATGACGCTGTACTTTCATTCTTCCTTTTGGAAGAACCAAAGCACGGTGTAGTAGGGGTGGTTACTGCACCATGTGGGCAGCGCATGCTTAGATTTCCTCCCTGCGTTGCCGAGGAGCACTGCTATGCCTCGGGAGTGTGCCACTATGGCGATGTAGCTGGCGATCATATGTAGACCCATGTGATCACTACATTGCCATAGCACACCATATGTTGACATAGAACATTGCTACGTTGCCATAGGGTGATGTGTAGATGCACCTGTATAGTATGATTCTATCATTCCCATTTGAAACTTTATTTCAACATGTTTTAATATTAGAATATGGCATCATAAAATAGTGCCTTAAGAATAGAAAAGTACATTTTTTAACATACATTAGAATCATAGAAAAATAGGGCTGGAAGGGACCTCAGAAGGTTTTCTATTCCAACCTCCTGCTCCAGGCAGGAACATCCCTGTTTAATACATTCCTGTAAAGTATTTTTCTAGCCTGTCTTTAAAAACTTTCCTGGATGGGGATTCCACAGCCTTTCTAGGTAATCTGGTCAAGTATTCAACCACCCTCATAGTAACAAAGTTCTTCCTAATTTCTATTTTAAATTTCCCTTATTGTAGTTTAACACCATTATTTCTTCTTCTGTACCTGGCAGCCACTATCCTTATTATAATCACCCTTTGGGTGTTTGAAAACCCGTTATCAAACTTTCCTCTTCTCCGCAAATATCTCTTCTCCCAATTAAATAATCCCAGAATTTTTCCCTTTAAATCATGTTTCCCATACACCAAACATTTGTATTGCTGTCCACTGTACTCTTTCTAATTTGCCCACATTCTTCTTGAAGTGTGGTGCCTAAAACTAGACACAGTACTACAGCTCCATACTACAGGCCTCCCTCGTGCTGAATAGAGTGAAAGAAATACTTCCCTTGATTTGCAAGCATTGCTCCTTTTAGCACAGCCCAGTATGCTATTGGCTTCTATTGCAATAAGAATAGACTGTTGACTCATATTCATCTGGTTGTCCACTATAACCTCTAGCTCCTTTTGTGCAGTACTCTGGCATAGACAGTCATTTCCCAATCTGTATTTATGTATGTGATTATTGTTTCCTAAATGTAGGACTTTACACCTAATCTTATTTAATTATGTTCAGTAAGTTTCAGATGTTTTCTGGTTTATCAAAGTCATACTGAATCCTAACCCTATCCTCCAAAGTGTCTATATCATCCAAAGTGTCTACAACATCATATGGTGTGGCATCACCAGCAAATTTGCTAACTGTACACTCAGTCCCATTCTCCATATGAGGGCTGGCCAACTTCTGAGTGGTTGGAGGTCACAGACATCACAGACACACAACATGCACTCTGTGATGGGCAGCACCCTGTACCTTGCCAGCACCCTAAGGCCAAGCATGCTGCGCTGTGTGGCCCCCCGAACACTGTCCCACCACCCTGCCCACCATGCCACATACCCTCCGTCTCCCACCATACTGTGCTGCTGCCCATGGGTCACTCTGAACTGTCTGGCTACATTTTCCCACAGGCCATGCTGCCCTGACACACTCCAGGATTATCTCTGATGTAGTCCAAAATCTTGCTGGACTGTCCAGGCAGGGCCGAGCTACCCTCCCAACAGATCATAGAATCAAAGAAAATTAGGGTTGGAACAGATCTCATGAGGGCATCTAGTCCACCCCTTTGTTCAAAGCGGGACCATTCCCAGCTATATCATCCTACCCAAGGCTTTGTCTAGCCATGTCTTACAAGCCTCCTAGGATGGAGATTCCACCACTACTTTGGGTAACCTGTCCCAGTGCTTTCCTAGTGAGAAAGCTCTTTCTGATATCTAAGCTAAACTGTCCTTGGTGCAACTTGAGACCATCGGTCCTGGTTCTGTTATCTGCCACCAATGAGTATGATCTAGCTCTTTGGAACCACCCTTCAAGTAGTTGAAGGCCACTATTAAATCCCCCTCCTCAGTGTTCTCTTCTCGAAGCTAAATAAGCCCAGTTCCCTCAGCCTCTTCTCATAGGTCACATGCCCCAGGCCCTTAAGCATTTACACTGCCCTCCACTGGACTCTCTCCAATTTGTCTATATCCTTTTTGTAGCAGAGGGCCCAAAACTATACTCTAAATGTAGCCTCACTAGTGCTAAATAGAGGGGAAGAATCACTTCCCTCAGTCTGGTGGCAATGCTCCTACTAATGTAGCCCAGTATGCTGTTAATTGCCTTTGCAGCGAGGATGCACTGTTGGTTCATGGTCAGCTTATTATCAGAAGATACATGGTAAAGTCCCATCACAGCATGAGGCCCTGTGAATTAGATTCTTCAATTAGTTGTTTGAAAAAAGGCTTGTCTACCCTTTCTCCTGGTTTGATGGCCTATCGCGACATCCATCATGGCATCTCCCTTTCTATTCTTCCAGTTTACCTTGACCCAGATATTTTCAACAGATCTCCTGCCCATCTTGTAGTGACTTCAGAACAAATGTATGTCTCCTTTTTATATAAAGAAATACTGCTTTTAATATTCCAGTCATGCAAACTATCCCACAAAGTCTCAGTTACCCCAGTTGGATCATGCTACTTATACTGTATTAGGACTTCCAATTCTTTATGCTTATTACAATGATCATTTCTCTTTCTGTCTCTTTCTCTGGTCTCACAAGCCTTGAGGGCCTATAACTGTTTACCATCTCCTATCTTGTGCAATGTCTTTCAACCTTGCTATATCTTCAGCTATCCCTTCCAAATCAGAGTACCATTAGGATAGTCATCATAATTAATTGCTATTATAAAAGCACATAGAAAGATCCAATCTCAAACCTGAAATAACATCTACTAACATAGACCTTTGCATCTTAGCAGGACCACTAATTGTAAATTGGTGCCATACTCTCTTCTCAAGTCTTCAGACAACGTAAGGATAAAAAAACCAGGTGGGATGTATCCCTATTCATCACAAGAATTATCCTTGAAATGTGACCCTAAATGATAGTTTAGGTAGCCATAATCTTTCAGTAGAAACAAAACATGTTGTTTCCCTCCAACAATTTCTACAGTGTACAGCCATGTTTATACATTCTTCTGGATTGCCTGTGCACTGGATTTTGAAAATCATGGTTAGAGTCATATGAAAGCAGACATTTAATATAGAACTAAATAGCACTGAAGCTACTGCATTGATTGCATTATTTATTTCTGTATTAAAATCAACATACCCACAATTTTTTTGTTTTTACTTAAAGCTGCCACAACATTTTCAGCTGTCCTGGAAAGCCTGCAGAAGTATATGTTGCAAACTGCTAAATTTAGGTCAAAGAGGTCCTTGATTGTACATGTAAATCCCATATATTTTACATGTGCAGTTCCTGTCCCTTGTAACTGTCCCTAAGGAACAAGCACCTCAGATAAACATGGGTATTTTGGCAAAGTCCTGAAATCTTAACCCTTCTCCTTTCCTTTCAGGTCTATGAAGGGTAGGCCCTGGGTGATTGCTGGCTCTAGTTCAGTGTGATGCCTCACCATGCTCTCTGCTGGTGACATTACACTCGCCATTGAACTGCGATGGAGCCTGCCTTTGGGGTAAGGCAAGTCCTATTTTTTCCAATATTGTATGTTTTCCAAGGCTTTTATTCTTTTTTTCATACCATTTAGGATATAAGAGATGATCATTTTAATTTAAACCAAAAACCACAATATTGGAAAAAAGGGACTTTACCCCTAGTCTTTGTGTCTAGAGTTAGACATATTTTTCCTTACATTTTTCTACCGTTGCTGCTACTGGTGAATCTCTACCACTGATTGTGGTGGTGGGAAATAAGGCCTTGTTGGCTACCAGCATAGCACCCTCTGGCCACATCCAGATGAGCATGGCCGTGTGGTATGTAGTGCCACAGACATCTGCAGTGCCACATACCATGCATTCAACTGTTCTCCGCACTGCAAGGGGGCAGTACAGGGGTGTTTTTTGACCCCTGGATATTCAGAGGTCAAAAAACCCATGGAAAAAATAAGCCGGGCAACATGCTCCGCTCAAAACCAGAGCCTGGCTGACAGGAGCCACACTCCGGCTGCTGGCCAGGCTCTGAGCAGCAGAATCACTGCTGCTGCAGCCCCAGGAGGTCCCCCAGGTAAGGCTGCTGGGGCCAGCCCAGTACAGGCAACCCCTGCTTAGCGCTCTTAATTGGTTCCTGAAAAACCAAGCGTTAAGCAAAACCAAAAGTAATTGATGACCCAAGATGGTGACCACAAGTGTTTTTAATGACTCAAGATGGCGAACATGAGCGTTATAGCAAAACTTTCTGAGCGCTAAGTGAAACCAGCTATTGATTTAAAATGAGCATTAGAGCGAAGTAGTGCTAAGCAAAACAGCGTTAAGCAGGGGTTGCCTGTACTGGCCCCGCCCTCCCCCACCCCACCCGGGGTGACCTGCCATGCACCAGAGGGCATGTGGCACAGGCATTCCCTGGGAACAACTAGTGACAACACAAGATGTCCCACTGCGAGTTGTCCCCGGGGAACCAAACATTTGCCCTCATGTATAGCGGTCTCTATGTATTTAATTTTGCTTAGAGCAGGTCTAGAGGACACGCGGTTCATGTCTATGACTGTCTACTCTAATTATCTTCGTAGGAACATATGAAATGCTATTCTGGGTCACACCAATGAATGGTATATCTAGCCCAGTATCCTTGCTCCAACAGTGCAGGAATGGATGCTTTAGAGAGAGAGAACACCAAACTGGATATATCTATAGAAATCTATCCCCTGTTGATTACCCTCCCTGGCATCCATTACCGCTCCTGGTATCACTGACATACACTCTTCTGCCATCATTAGAACTGATTCTAAGGGGAAGTGTCTAGGATAGATGTGTGCCTAGAAGTAGATTCTAGCCTTTAACAGAATGATAATGTGATCCAGTGGTGAGTGTGGAGTCACTGGCAAGACACAGGTACATGGAGCACCTTCCAGGGAGCAGTTAGTGGTCATAGGGTAACTGTACTTTATGAACCTAGAAAAGGCTGGGAGGGGAAAGGTAAGTGGTGATTTGAAATGCGTTGGCCTGTCTATTGCCTTATTCAGTATCCTACTTATGTAAGGATGACTTGTGGAATTAAGATTTTGTGCACACAGGATGAAAATTCGTTTTGAAATATGCTAGTTATTTAAGTTACCATGAAATACAATTTAAAACAGAAATTCATAACTAGTGTTGCTCTGTGGAAATTACATTCTTGGTCTCCATGAGGGAAAAACAATTTGCACCATTCTTGAGTACCTCCTACTGCTCATTTGTGCTTTATTGTGCTTTCACTGACAAAGTTGCTTATCGTTGCATTGAAAAGTTACAGCATTCACATAAAAAACTTCGGACTGCTTTATAAATATCAAATGTTTTGAATCAAACAGAGTAGGTTCTGTTTCATCAGACTTTTAGAATTGTCCTTACATAATTAAGTATATATATCATGCATAAAAGGTGATGCCTATAGAAAATTCTTCTTCATAGCAAAAACAGGTGGAAACAAAGGCATCCAGCAAAAAACTCTCTTTACTATCGTTATCATCGCCACTCTCAAATATCTCCTTTGAATTAGGTAAGAAAAAAGGTCCAACTTTTTGGGGCAAATCTAGTATTTTGAAAAGGAGCGTTCAGAGTGTGGTGCATCATCACATATAACACAACAAACATTTTTCTGCAGTTAAAAAGAAACTAGAAACTTTAGGGGCCTAGGGCTGTATTACTCAGTTTAAGATCCAAGGAAAAAACCAACTATAACTTTATTGGAATGTGCATGAATTTGCTGTATCATATATTATGTAAAAAACCACAATAAAAGTGCAAAAATAATCAAAAGACATCTAATTAATCCTGTAGTCATTAGAATTGAATATACATCTCTTTCAGGTTTATAAAATAAAATCTAGCCTTCTTAAGCATCTTGACAGTCCATCCAGTGAATCACTGAAGTTATTTCCACATGTGAGTTAATGTTTCTGTGTAGAGTTAAAAGCAATCTGTGGAACTGTGAAATAGGAAATACATCATCCAGATTAGGTAACTGACAGAAGAATTGCAGAACAAGGGATAGTTTGATTAGTTTCATTAAAGACATTAAAAGGGAGAGGAGGTCATTAATGCCTACAGAATGGAGAATTTAGAAAGAATCAAGTATATTATAATGAACCATGGAGTCAGTTGAGACCTTCACTGCTGCCTGAATAGAAATGCTGCTTCCACTGGGAGGAAATTGATTTTAAACTTTGGGTGAACCAAGAATCAAAGTGGGCAGGTGCAGCTGTCTCTGGATGTACTAAAGCATGAGCGCAATTTTCTGCATGTAAAGTTATCTGATTCAGGCGCACGAACATTGTGGCATATACCTTTTTGTACGCTTGTTCAGCCATAAGTGGTGTGTGCACAAATCTTTGAAAATTTGGCCCCAGATGTCAGATAGGTAATTTCTTTAATTCTTTTGATTAGGGGTATTTGAGAGCCTCCCCTGAAGTAATCCTGAGTTGCGATTAAAAAGCTCATTGAAAAAAAATGTTTCAGAACCTCCATATGAAATTGACAATGTCTTCTCAGCTCTTCCTCCCACTAGCTAAATAAATGAGCTGCTCATCCCTCCTCCTTCTCCTCCTCCATCATACCCAGGAGCCATGTCAGTTATCTGGATACATCCCCACAAAGGAAACCTACAGTAATACTTCGGCATTTTAAGCAGCTCAAAATATATCATTCAGAAGTAATCATTAGCAAAACACTGTTTAGCTACTGGCAACTTGCAAACACTGCAAAGTTTAAATTAATAGAAACAAGAATGGGAAATGAAATCATTTATTATTCTTGAGAGCCAATTTTATATACTTTTTATGCCTTGAAACTACTTTCTAATCTTATTATTTTTTTAAAAAATGACCCAGCCTTACTTTTTTCCTTTTTTTTTTTTTGCCAACCTTTCAAGCATTAAACATGTTGGTTTCAAAATGGTTTGAGCAAAAACTCATTAGAATTATATGCTCCATCTGTTTTTCTCATTGGAGGCTTTATAAAATGCTACTTCAAATAAATCAAAGATAACTGTGAAATACTCAAGTAATGTGCTTGTTTTTTGTTTTGTTTTGTTTTTTGTTTAATCTTTGCAGTTAAAAAGTGCCAAGGAGTTAGCAGAAATCAATGGCCATGACGAATCTCAGGCAAATGTAGGTATAGCTGTATTTGCATGTTTATGTTCCCAAGCTTGCTTTTTGCATTCGAAAGTTGATAGAATGACTAAATGGTCTAAAATCAGGTTTGGAACATCTATTCTTCCTAGAGGTGCAGGTTCAAATCCCTGCCAAGTTCATTTTGAGATAGATGAACTGAGTTCCATTCAGTTTCCTTTCTGGGATTATTTGGATGAGATCTTAACAACCAGAGTCCTACTTGCTCTGTATGGATATTAAAGATGTCACAGGAATGTTTGTAAGAAAACTTCTTTACATTAGTAGTCAAGATTGCCCATCCTACCATGCTACACTGTCATCACGACTGCTACCTTCCACCACAGATTTGACTGCATTTTTGCTTTATAGGCACATATGGAGTCACTTTAGCTTCCAGTACTAAGTTTCTTAAAGGGACTGTGTCTGGTCATAATTTATAAAAAATTAAGACCAATAGAAATAGTCCTATTGTCTCTGCTATTCATTGTAAAGAGAAGTAATGGGTACATTTTCCTGCTATTTTTGTAATCCAAACCTTGCAATACAGTGCTTCATTGTAAGCATCTGAACATGAAAATGGCTTGAAACAAGTGGCTGGCTTAATATCTTTGTCTTGGCAGAGAGAAACAGTAACAGCATGATTTTTTTAAATTATTGCTGTTTTAATGATCTAAAATAGTATCAGTTAGACAGGTAAGGACTCATTTTAACTCTTAAATGTGTCTTTAAAGCTCTGTGGGACTCTTTAACTTAGTTTAACTAAAGAAGGGGTTTTATTCCTTTTTCTAATTTTCTTTGAACCTTATTCATTATGGTCTGATTCATCAGTGAAGTCTATTGGACTGCTGAGCCTTCAGCCCCTTGCAGGAGGAATTAATTATTCTTTAAAAGCTCCATAAAAGCAAAAATTGATACCTGTAGGTAGCACTTGGGCAGCCCTGAAACATTTTGTTTTTACAATAGAATGGGGAAGAGATAAGTTTATGAACCTGAATTTGTCACTTCTGGTGCCTGAGAACTGTCACCTTCCCACTACAGTAGGTCAAAAAATGATGACAAAATATTTCAACTTTATCAAAAAAAAATTTCGCTTAGAAATATCAAAGACAAAATAGTTCAGTAGTTTTGTTTTGAAGTACATTTTCCAAAAATAACATTTTATTCTAATTCAAGATGAGATTTGAGAATGTCTGAACTTCCTAAAGAATGGAAATTCCGTTGTCTTTTTCACATACTCAGTGTGGTGCATTGAGCACTTTACAGTAAAGGAAATTGAATATTATGGCTAGTTGTGTGTGATTGTAGGATTGAATTCAAAAGGAACAGCATCAGCACCATTCCTAAAATACTGATAGAAAAGGAAACTAGACCACTGCAATGAAGCAATAAGTTTAAAAATCACTCCATGGTAAAATCTGGAAGAGATACAAAAGCGCTAACACAAATGGTAGCAGAGAAATGTGTTACAAGACTGAATAATGAAAGGAAATGTGATTTTCTTTATGGAAACAACGAATGTTGGAAAGGAAGTTGGAAATATCAGTGCAATTTTACTTTATATTGAATATTTAATACCCAAGTGCTGCTCTTTGAAAAATGCATCCAGACCTTCATTACCAGTGGAGTCTATGGTTTTTGCCCTTGGCCAGTGTCTAAATCTGAGCTGATCAAAGAGGAAAAGATTTGGTGGTTCCTACTTTGTTATTAGTGGACTGTGATGCATAAAATAGGATTAGTACATATTTGATACAGTTGACAGATTGAATTTAGCAAATGAAATACCTTCACATTGAAGGTATGATTAAAAGTTGTTGGCAAGGAACTATGACAATATCTGTTTGCTATCCGAACAGAATATGACCTATCTCTCTACAGCTAAGCTTGAGCCACTTATATCTTTTGCTAGTGAAAACCAGCATCTTAAAAAGGGCTGCAGAAGCCTCTATTACGGTCTCTGCATATTTACTGGAGTCTTATACTTCAAAAAGACTTGTCCATATTGCAGTCCCCCCCCCCAAAAAAATTCTCCTAAGTCATGAAGCCCTGTCACTAATTTAGATGTATTTTATGTAATAATATTGTTGTTCGTTAAAACAAAAGATTGAAACATCTTTCCTCAGGGAAGAAAACAGATAAAAATATTATACATCTTATATGGCCATAGGCAGGGATGGGACATACAATTTCTCATGGCCAGAACATACCAAAAGTAATGCAGGAAATTGAAGCATCTCTAGAAATGAATACTCACCACTGATGAAAGGGTCCCAACCACTAACACACACATACTGAGCCAATATTGGATTTTCTCCTCCTTTTGCCCAGAGCATGCCCCACAATCATATCAAAGGCTCGACAAAAGTAATCTTTTGCTCACTGTGTGTATCTACATGTTATATTAATGTGACACAGTAAACTCCGGCACCATTCACTCCGGAGTTTATTGCTCACAGACACAGCATTTACACGTGAACCCAGGACCGCAGCATGTTGAGCTGGGGCAATGCAGCCCAGCTGACAGAGGGTGGTCAGCCTGCCAGCCCAGAGCTGCTCCTTCATGGCTCAACATGCTGGAGAAGGGCTGGCTTGTGCACAAGGGTGCTATAATGCAGAGCTAGCTGACCGGCAGCATCTATACCATAGCACCCTTGTGCCCCAGCCAGCCCTGTCACCATCTACACGTGTTTCACTGCATGGTGCTACTCTGCTGTAGGATAGGACTTGTGTCCCAGTAAGCTAATATTAATTAGCTTATTAAATAATAAACTTATTAAATATAAATAAACTATAAATTATATTGTTATAAATGTATATAATTCGATATAATTTGTTTATATTTTATATAATTTATATAATGCAATATATAATCTATATAATTTTATATAATTTATGTAATTATTAACTATAAATATAAATAAATAAATACACTTATAAAATATTAATTAGTTTACTAATTTGTTTACTGTGGCCTAATAGCACCCCACATGTAGACGACAGTGCTTTACTGCGGAGCTAATTAGTTAGCAAATCACATGTTCCTTGTAACATGTGCTGGGCCCTGCATACAGCTAGGAGAGCATGTCATAAACAATTTTCTAGTTGCATGTAGTAGTAATTGTTACTGTTGATGACCGACATGGTTTTTAATTCATTGTGAGTTCCAATTTTTCCCTCCGGTACACTATGTAGAAGAAAAGCACCAGCATAATGTGTATACTATCCTCAGTGAAAATCCTGTCCCTGTGGGAAATCTGAATTATCAGTGACTTCAACAGTCCCATAACCAAGGCTGACAGAAGAGCTGTTGTGCAATGTGCATTTTCAGGGGCCCAGTAGC
This sequence comes from Gavialis gangeticus, assembly GCF_001723915.1. NCBI lineage: Eukaryota > Metazoa > Chordata > Crocodylia > Gavialidae > Gavialis > Gavialis gangeticus. The sequence continues at coordinate 69,990,839 of NW_017729032.1, forward strand.
TAGCAGAAGAGTGTTCATTGTCTTTAGTTCTGACCAATTCATACAAAATCTTATTTATTTCCCCTTCATTGCTGGTCACAGCGATATTTAATTCATATCACTTTCTTAACTAAAGAGAAATATATTGGCCAATGGGCAGTTTTATGTTCAGATTTTATCCTTTTATCTTTTCCTGGTTTCTTGTTGATCTTAATGTCTCAATGTGTAAAAAAGCACTTCTTTTTCTGAGAAAAAGTGGAGGGGCAGGGAATATTTTATTAAAATATTTTATGAAATGAAAACCAAAAAAATAGATTATGTGGTTCACCACAACTTCATCCTGTTGCCCACTATAAAACTTAATTAACTTTGGCTGCTGGATGTGAATGTTTTGACACAACTTCCTGGAAGTTGGAGCATCAATCTTCCCATTTCAGACAACATCCATGAAACCAATGATTGTTGCAGAAGAATTTCTCAATAGCTACAATATATTTCAGGGTTGAAATCCTGGCCTCTGAAGTTAGTAGCAAAACTCCCATTGACCTGAATGGGACTGGGATTTCACTAATGGACTTTAAGAATTATGTCTTTTTCAGCCCAGTTCAACATATTAATCATCCACATCTCAGCAGGTTTGAGCAACTGGAGATGAGACTTTCTATTACCTTGTTGTATTTTAGTTTCATTGTCTGAACAAGTGGTAAAGCTTGCCATAGTCTGTGTTTTCATCATTTTTGGTTAGCATCTCCTGCCACTTGGATACAGTATGCTGTATTTTTTTTCCTTCAGATATAAATTCAACAGTGATAAGTTAGAGTACATTTTTTTCCTATGGATACCTAACCATTGTTGGAGCATATCTCATGTTCAGCCAGGTATCCAACATTTATGCTGATACTTTTATTCTACCCCTCTCCTCCAGCCCCCTTTATTACATTTGCCACTTTTGGGTGTAGCCATCTGAGGCTGAGTTTAGAGTGAAATACTTCAACCATTTTGACAACTCATATAGTTAGTACTAGGCCAGGGGCAATGTAATCTCTTATAGAGTGCAGGCCTTCACATTGTAGATGTTTTCACAACATAAACACCAGATGATCTTTGCCATTTTTGGTTTGTCCAAAACTAGAAGAATCAGCTTCTTAAATTAAACTGATTTTCAAGATTAGTTGGAAGACTTAACAGGGGCTTAAATTATGCCAGCTGCATTTCAAGGATAATGATGCCATTCAAGTTCTTTCAGTGCAGGATCATCAAACTCATCAGGAGGCTGCTCTTCTACTTCCCCCGACAAAGTTACTGTTGATGCAAAAGAGCCAAAAGAAAGTGATTGTCTGCATTTTTTAAAATTAACATAAGTGTTTTGTTATGGCTTGGTAATTCTTCATTGTGATTACATTTCACTTGAGCAGAACTGTAAGTCAGATCCAGAAAGGGACTTCAGGTACCAAGAATTGGAGCATAGGCAGAATTTAGATACCTAAGTCTAAAATTACAGCCTTAAAAGCCCCCACTGCTGGCCAGTGCCTCAGGTTTTTTTATATTGCAGGTCCTCAAGTTCCTAAAGCTCTGTTCCACATTTGCCCAGAAGCATCCTGGTTTTTACAGATCTGAGCAACTTGGCACTTAGCTCACAACTGAGCCATTCAGGAGCCACAGACTAGCAACTTCTCCCTTTTTCTTTCCCAAGGAGTTTGATCCAGTAATTTCTCTGAAAGCATACATAGCAGATCAGACTCTTCAAAGAGGACTGTGGCAACCACCAAGTCCTTGTAAGAATGAGTAAGAGAAGAAAGTGGTGGTTGGGTGGTGGGGGTGGGTAGTCCCATCCTCACCTTCTCTTCCAGAGCTTAGTGGTTAAAATAGTCACCCAGCATGTGGGAGACCCAAGTCCAATCCTTTCCTCTAGCTAAAGGGTTCAAACCCTCACCTCCCAGGGGACTGCCTTAACAACCACGTCAAAAGTTATTTTGGAGGGTTGAGTCATTCTCCATCCTTCCTGTTGAAACACAGTCCTCAAAGCTGCTCCCTCCTCCATTTTTTTTTTAATGGACATAAAATGGAGACTACTGATGTAGTGAATTCAACCCTACCATGACTGAAAAATAATACATACTTGCTGGTTTTATACAGCCATGTTATCAGTTGCCCTCCTCACTTTTTAGAAGTTTTTAGATTGTAATACTCGAACAGTTCACAGCTTCACCCTCCCAGTTCTGATGCTGTCCATTAGAACAGCAAGTTCATTATGGTGAAACATTTAGGCCTCTTTCCTCACAGAAGTACAGTCTGTGGTTTTGGCCACACTGCTTCCACAGAAATCCAACCATTCAAAGGAGATCTCTATCACAGTGGACTGAAGCATGAACTAACACTGAATATGTTGTCTGTATCAGACTCAAGGGTCTTGCAATTACCATTTTGTTGATATAGTGCAACAAATCACATCACTTCCCTTGTCTCTAATTGCAAATGCCACAATGGTATAGTGACTCTGCTTTTTATTGAAACAGATTCATCTAACCTCAGCAGAGAAGGGAGAAAGACAATAAAACACATTCAGCCACCCACTCTTAACAAAGCAAGGAAGTTTCTGACTCCATATTTCATGAACTCTGCAGGGAGACATTTCTAACACCTGACATTTTAGTAATACCTAACAGTTATGTTTACCATTTCATTCCAATCAACTGTATAAAATATGTAAGCCCATAGACTGAAGTCACATCTGCCATCACTGAAATAGAGCCATTCTTAATCATGCATTGGTACGGAAATACTGTTAGTTGTATAGAAAGCTATACAGTCTGGCTCCCTTCTATCACAACTCTGTATTCTCCTCTAGAGTTGCTAGAGCTCCCTACCCCAGTATTATGGGATATTTTTGCTTCTGCTTGAACATATTAGGACTGTCAGTGCAAAGGTTTGCTAGGTCCCATAGCCCTACAGTGTATCATACTACTACCTTCTAATGGAACAGGCAGTAAAGTGTATGGGGGTAGTGGAGGTAAGCTAAGTGGATGTTCATGAGAGGCATAGGTTTGGCAAGTTGTTATTGCTTTAGTCCAGGTCTTATGAAGGAGGAGGATGCTTCAGGTATCTCTCAGAAATGCTAAAAGCTTATATTCTGTGAGTGGGGAGGTTGCTTTTGGTTATAGAGTTTTCAAGCCCCCAGAGCTGGTATCTCTAGAAATCCAAATGCTTGATGAAAACTCATTCACCCTCTTACAATATGATACATAAGGGGTTTTATGACTTCTTCTCTTTATTTCTTCAAGGAAGCCTATCGGACCATCTCACAAACCTAGTAGTTCTATTTCTAAAATAGAATTGCTTCCTTTCATTCCCATTCTTTTCCTTTTAATGCATCACTGTACCTCTGTTGGAGAACCATTCTGAGAGCACAGTATTAGGTCCTGAACCTGTGAAACACTGAGCGCTTCTTACAGCATGCTGAACACCCTCAGTCTGAATTGATGTCAGTGGGAGTTGAGAATAGGCAGTACCTTAGCAGCAACTGATTCCTGGTTTACATGGTTTGTACAGCTCACAGCATTCAGTGATTGCAAGTATTCATTTGGCAAAGTCTGACTCATTTATGCAATTTGTTTGCACTCTTCCTTTTGATAGTAGCAGAAGGGCATAAAAGAAAATGAACAAGTATGTGTATATTTGTGTATTTACATAATGTAAGTCTAATCCTTTGTTTGAAAAGGGTGATGCTTATTGCTGCTCCTTTGCATAGTGTTCAGAGTGCTAGGTTCTGCACACCAGTTTTCTTTTGCTGTTCTATCTCTTTCTTGCGTGGGGCTCCTTCATTCCACTGCACCAAATTATAAAGCATATAGAGTGATCTTTTCTCACCCCAGGCACTTTGGATGTAGTCCTGTTGTCCTTTTCTTATTCAACAGGGATACTGGTATCCCTTACCCCTCCCCTGTTTTATTTGCAAAAAAAAAATGCTCAAACTGCCGTGTAATAGAAATGCAGCTGAGAACGGGCTTAGCCTGTCAGTTCCCTTTGCTCACCAACAGATAACATATGAGGGGTCCCTCCTCTGTGGAATAGCCATCCATCTGTAGAGTTCAGGCCACCCTTAACACTCTTCTCACCCATGGGTGTCAACAGTGACTTCCCTCCTCCCTTGAGGCCACAATGCTTGCATGTAGCATACTAACACATCCAATTAAAATAGTTTAAACAAGTTTAAACTAATATCATCACCTTAAGGTTGCATGAAGAATAATATTTGAGAATTCATCAATTTACCCTGATCCTTGCATTCAAAGCATAAGGAAATGGTGCTACCTGACCATGCATATACTTAAAAATAAAAATACGAAGTGACTTTTAATGTTAGTCATCCCATACAGTTTTCAGGCTGAACATGGACATGAGATGTATGTTTTCAAGTACAGGGATAATGGGGGCCATATAAAAAGAGAGCTTACATTAGACAGACATTTTTACATTATTGCTAGTTGCCTAAACTCAGCAGGTGAACGTTATAATAATAAATGCTTTGCTACAGAAAAATAGAAAGTGTCTCTCTGGCAAATGGATTGGAAAAATAGCATGTCAAGAGTTCTATAATACAATTAATCGCCACTTTTGAAAACATTTCTATCATGTGGGATAAATCAAACAGACTAATCTTACATACATAGACATACATTTTAAAGTGTATCATTTTCAAGGTCTTTTCTTTTCTGCTTAATTTCTTTTCTTCTTTGCTGTTGATATAATTTTAATACCAGTTAATTTTTCAAACAGTCATCAGCAGTTGGTTCGTATCAATGAATTTATTTAATATACTTAGTATTATTTTCTATATACTGCAGTCTAGAAAAGAAATTAAAGTATGCCATGGTAGAAGAACTGAACAATAGGTTGATTTGAGATAAAAGTGTACTATTTTTATACATTTTCAAATGATAAATCAGTCTGTAGTAGACACTATTATGAAATGGACCAGTAGCAAAGCAGTGAGCTATTCCTTCCTAATTGGCTGATTATGGATGCAGAAATTTGGGAGGCACAGTGAGTAAGATTGAAACAATGTTCCTGTGGTGGGTGGTGCAACCTATCACTAGTTCAGCTGGCAGCAGCTGTTGTGTTAGAAGCTCTGGCTACATTCAAGTTGGTTGGACTTCTAGAGTTTATTGTCTTGCCTCTTTCTTGCATCTCTGAAAGGTACCTATGTCTGACACACTGGGAAGAAACCAAGCTGTTTCCATAAGTACCTGGAGCTCATGTCTTAGGCAAAGATAGTCTTCCATGTTCCAGATACACAGCAAAGGTTTGCCCTGCAGTTCTAGGACCATGTAACTTTGCAGTGATCTTTTTGTCCATGTCAGGTACCAGACTGGAGTAGACTGAAGTCAAAAGCATTGCAACAGCTCTTTGAAACAGCTCCCTTGCTAAAGTAAAACTAATGATATTTGAGACTTTGCCAAAAGAGCACACTAATAATAATAGAGGTTTTGTAAGTGTCAGAGTATCTTTAGTCAAGTAATTATAAAGAACGGCCATCATAGAATCAGAAAACAAGAGAGAGAACAAGTTAAAAAGCAGAACTGTGTAAATATCTTTATTGTTTGGACCTTGAGCTCTGTCTGGGTGTTCACTGAACTTGGCCCTAAACCATTGTAAAATGAAGTTAGAGGAAAGACCCCCAAGGAGTTCAGCAGGCACTGAATTAGGCCCAAGATGAGCTGGACACCAAGTTTAAATTATTATTGTGGGTGATTATAGAGAGAGATTTAACCAGTCTGCAAATCCAAAGGAGTTGTTTATTATACAAAAGAGGGGAAGTTAACACTGAAAACCAAATTCTCTTCACTGCTACCATAAAATAACTAGCAATGCCCACCCAAATATAAATAAGTAAAATTTGGCCCATGTGTTTAAAGTAACTACATTCTGTAGTCCACATGTAAGTACTTTTGCTCAGCCAAGAACTGCTGAGTTTAGCCCCATGGTTTTTTCTCCTTCAAAACATAAATCACCTTTACTTTCTCTGCCTATACCATCTCTCACCCTGCTTTTGATGACCTGAGTGCCTCTTGCTCATGTTTCAGATATACAGCTTTTCACCTGCTACTCATCCTTCTTTTGAGAAGGCCTCGGGCTGATAAGAAATTGTAGTGTATTGCTTATGCACTGCCAGCACTCTGCAATTGCTCCTTTAAGTGCCTGCTGTGCCCAACACCTAGTAACTTCCTACTCTGCTTCCTTTCCTCCTGCCACTGCTTGCATAATTGTGCAAAGCAGTTGTTAATTGGACTTTGTGTATATAGCGCCGGTGGCAACACAAGCTCTGAACTCATGTAAATTGTGGTAATTTTTGGGTGCGTCACAAAACATAATATCCTCAGCGCCCCTCAAAATCCTGCAAAATCCCACACACTGCAGCAAAGGAAACAAGCATTTTTAAGACACTCAGCAAGCAATAGTTTTCAGGCAATTATCAGGCTTTTGGATTATCCAGATAATTGAAGGCATGTTAAAAGTCTCTGGATAATTGAAATTTGCATCCAGATCACGCAACCAGTAGCAGAGCCTTGAAAGCAGCAAGCATTACGGTCCCAGTTGTGCCTGTCAAGCGCAGCCCTGAACAAGGAGTAAAGTTGGACCTGTATCACAACAGGAGCCACTCCAGGGTAGCTGAGCAACTGTGCCTGTTTTAGGTGGGTGCAGCTCTGTTGGCTGGTGTGTGTGGAGGGAGTGTGGTGGCAAAGTGAGTTGTGGCCCAGTCTCTCCTCACTGCAGGGGAGTGGTTAAGAAACGTGGGTGCTAGTTCAGAGATCATCTTGTGCTCATGGAAGCATACAGGGTCTGATTTTGCCAAGCCAAGCAGGAGAGAGAAAAGACTTCTCACATTGCACCTACCCTTCCTGTACGAGTACAGAGGATGGCCACATTCTAACTCTGTAAGTGATATGTGGTGTCTAGCAATTGGTTTCAAAGGGCCATGTTGTGCTTTCCTCTAGGAGAGTTGGGAAACTCCAGTTTTCTTCAAAATCATCCTGTAGTGGGGTATGAAAGCTTCTGCCTTATCCACAGAGATGGGTCCTCCTAACCTGCTGAAATTTCATGGGCTCCAGAGAAATCAACCATTCTCAGAGGACCTCTATGGAAACTGTATGGAGACCCAGAACCTCTTCTGGCCCTCTATATTTCCTTTGGCAGTGCCAGAATCATAGTAGTTCTCTACTCATATCAGAACCAAGAGCCAAAATGCAGGGAGTCCTTAGGAGACAAGGATTCACATGGCAGCCTCATCTTTCATAGTAACCTTGCAGGGAGATTTTCTCCAGAGAGAGACACTCCACTGGCCTTTCCTTCTTTGATCCAGATCCCATAGCCCCAGATGTGAAGAGGTCACCCAGAGCATCATCTGCAGAATCACAGAGATTCTTTGATTGGCTCAGTGACATCTTTCTAACAAAATTCAGGTGTGGGATTCATAACTTGTCATCACCTATTTGAGGGGAAAAAAATCAAGGTAATAATCTGGTCCTATTTGTATGGAAATTCTGTGACTGGTACTTGTGACAGAATCCTAAAAAATGAGTCCACCCATGCTAAGAAAAGTGCCCCAATGCCTCTTGGTTTCCCTCTTATATTGTCTAACCTTTACTGTATCACTCTAATCATGCCTTCCTGTTCTGTCACACTGGATGTTATTTGTGCATAATGAGTACTCCGGGGACCTAGTCCCTAATGACTTCCAAGCACTGTTTAACCTGGATTCTGCTGTCCATGTAGTGCATTTAGTCCTTTCAAGGTCATTTCATTTCTAATGAATATTGCTCTCTCACTTGTTCAGCCACCCTCTGTCCTCTATTGCAGCAGCAGACAGATGGTTGCAAAAAATTCCCTCTATAATGAAACTTGTTAAAGGAGACTGCTTAAGGGCTCAGAGAATATCATTTGCCAAGCAGAGATGGTCTCTTACTAAGAGTTAAAGAACTCTGTTGGAAAATGGAGGTATTATTAAAATGCAGTAGTTTTCAAATTATGTTCAACGGACCACCAATAATAGACACCAGTGCTCATGTCAGAGGGATGAAATACCCAACAGGTCTCAATCAGTGGCACTTCTTATAAGTTGTAGACTCATCCAGCACTCCTAAATTAACTGCCCAACTACTCTGAGGCCTTTTTTTGTATTTAAGCATAAATGTTATACCTATAAAAACCACACCTTTCCCCCCTGAACACAAATATATTGCACAGGTGTAAATCCTACTGGTGTAATTTCTATCAGATATGCACCTAAAGTACAGCATAATTAGCTACTAACATTACAAATTTCAAGATTTGTTTTCTGCAAATATGCTCATTTCCCTTGACTTCCATGGTTAATTCCTACCAACGTTCTGGTATATTTTACCTACCAACGTTCCTATTCCTACCAACGTTCTGGTCTTTTACAGTTCTTAGCACTTCTTATTTTTACCACAGCCTGAGTTTTTAAGCCAGGCTTGTTGTAGTGGCTGTCAAACTCTTCAGAATGGCTCAATATCACCATTTTATTATCTTCCAAAGAGCAACTAGTCTTGTACCAAAGAATTGTCTTCAAGTCCATTTGCTCTTATTTGCTTAATTGCATGCAATCTCCTTCTTACACTTTCCTTTTCTTGGTCATTGCTGTCCTCACCACCTCCCAGCACCAGTTTTTCCAGGCTTTATACTCCCAAGATCCTTTCAGCCAGGGAAGTTTTGATGTGACTTTCTTTAGTGTCCATTAACACAATTCTAAATTATGCAATGTGTTCTGTACACTCTCAGATCTAGCCATTAAATGAAACTCCATCTGCTCTCTGTTCCCAAGGGTGGTATAGTTACTTTCCCTGCATCACTACTAGACAAAACTTTACCATCCCACCCATAACTGCTAATCTGGTGTGTCTGGGGACCACACATCTCCATAGTCACTCATTCCTCTCTCCAAATTGATTGTTTTTAGAAGCATTCTAGACAAGATCTCCTGGGTCCCTTCCTATATTCTTGTTAATCTTCCTCTCAGCCCAGTAGCTGGTTTGTAAGCCAGGTCTCTTACCACTGATCCCTAAATAAGAGGCAGATCATTAGCCATGTTAGTATGAAGTCAGTCATAAGGCAGGATAGATACACACCTTTACTGACTAACTAAATAATATAATATAGAGCATAAGCTTCAGTGAATCCAAGTTCACTTCATCAGTTGTTGTGAAAGGGCAGCATAGAGCAGAGTATAAAGTGGAGTGAGTGATTAGAAAACAATAGGATGGAAAGCAGGAAGGAGAGAGAAGGGAGAAATGAGGAGGGGGAATGCTGTGGGAGACATACAAGCAAAGAACTGATAGGAACAAAGGGGTCATCTGGGTAATGAGGTAAGAAACCATAGTCCCTGTTTAAACCGTATTTAACACAGTCCCGTTTGTGGATGAGTTCTTGTTTTGAAATTTCCCATTCAAACTGTTTTTAATTTTTTTTTCCTGCCTGAGAACAGTAATCCTGAGGTCAGCAATTGAGTGCCCAGGGTGGTTGATGTGTTCTGTTACAGGCTTTTGCGTTCTTCTATGACTGTCAGATCCGTGTTCATTCATTCTTACACATGCATTAGTAGAAGTGTTGCTAGCAGATCGAGGGAAGTAATTATTCCCCTCTATTCTGCACTGGTAAGGCCACATCTGGAGTACTGGGTCTGGTTTTGCCCCCCCAAGAAAGGATATGGACAAGTTGGAGAAGCTCACAGAGAGTGTAGTTATTAATTTTCCTCAATTTGGGGGACTATTAAAATGGAAGCTAACTTAAGATTTTTTAAAGAGAAAGAGAAGAACTTTCAAATTCATTTTATCCTGCTGGCAATCTTTCAGTCATAAAACAGTTGCTAGGATACCAAATGTGTATGAATGACTTTTCTTTTTAAAATATGGATTATTCACATCCCCTGAAATCCCCAACAACTACACAGGTCTAATTTTCCTCTTCCCCTGCCACAAAGCCACCTGAGAAAACTAAAAACAGTCCAACAGTAAAACCTGAATGTTTTCCTTAAGATGAAATCTTCATAGGAGTTTGAGGTCCCAATTCTATTCGATAAAAACTGGGATCTTCTAACCTTCTCTCACAGTAGGTAACTTTCTTCAGTATTATCTAATAATGAATCAGTAGAGTCAAAGTTGGCACCTATGATATACAGAAAATGTCTCTACTAGAGAAACCGTGCTTCAGAAGACTAATTAATATTCTGCAAACAAATCAGTTATTTATAATTGTCTTGTCTTTAGGTGTAAATTTAAGTAATGATCTTTTTATAGAGTTGAAATGGAACAGACAGGTTTAATTGAAAGGAATGAAATCTACATAAGCACCTGTTTTGTTTTTAAACTTTATAGGAAGTCAATGTATTGACAGTAGCATTGGTCAACCAAGACAGAGAAAAAAATTCTGAGAAGCGAAGCCAAGGTCTAAAATCAGAGAAGGAAGCGCTGCTAATAGGTAAGACAACTCAGCACTAGTTCAGCACTGCCTGTGACAACTCAGCTTATGAGAGTAAGCAACCTGAAACTAAGTTTTATCATCCGTGTATATTTGCTTCTATCTTCACTGTACCAGAAATACTTATTTTTTCACTTGGATGCATAGTGGTTGTAGTAGGAACATTCCTATAATCCTCACTTGCATAATTAAACCTTATTCGGCCAGATATTCCTACTGAATTTAACATAAGGACTGCTCATATGAGAAAGAGTTGCAGGATCTGCTCTTTTGCTCGTATCGTTATTACAGATAGATGCAGAATGTAATTGTACTAAGCAAGGGCTTATAGACTAGAACAGCATATGTTATCGCCTGCCTGTGACAAAAAAAATAGCTGAAAGAGAATGGAAGCAATATTAGTAAACTGTTGATGAAAAAACTGTGTATAATGGATACCTTAAGAAGGTTGCATTTACTCTTTCACAATAGGTGCCAGGTAACTGGCATGAGGATATGAAGAGAATGTACTTCAAGGAAATTGTTTAAGGGTACCATCTGGTGTTGGAAAGTTAAGGTTCCCTGACATTATTCAACTAAAAATCTCTAGTTGTACACATTCTTCACCTATGACATACTGGATGAACACCTGGGTCTCCTGAAGTCATTGCATGGTTTACCATTAAGTTCAGGGGGGTTGGCTATTCACCTACTGAGAATGCACTCCCTAAAGTACGTGATGAGGTAAAGCTGCCATTGGTATTGCCATTCAGTATTTCACAAGCATTAAACTTCTCAAGAAAAAAAAGAAAAGCAGAGTTCCTAATATGTTAGCATCTCTGTAACCCCACTCAGTAATTATAAGCATATGTTCAAGGAAGCTTTTATTTTATTCACATTACTTAAAGATGCCTTAAAAAGGCATGGAAAAGGTATCTGAATTTTTGAACACCCCGACATGGAGGTGTTTGGATTTGACATTTTGGCTTATTCAATAATAAAATGGTATCACTAGAAAAATGGGATTATCTTCCTTCCAAGGTTTGGTGGGCTTTAGTTCAGAAACAGCTCTAGGAAGATTGAAAAAGACCTTGATCCAGCAAAGACTTAGAGATGTACTTCATGTTCAGCACAGTGCACTGGAAATCTCTCTGAGTCCCATCATATAAAGTAACTCTTTTTCAGGATCTAGACCAGAGCTGTCCAGCTGGCAGCCCACAAAGAATTAGCATGCAGTGGGGAGTATGCTAAGCTGCCTGCATAGTGAGCGGCTTTCAATCTGTGGCCCAAGCTTCATGCAGCCCCTGGGACTGTGGCCCACACAGCTTGGACTCCTGGTTGCCCAGAAGTTGAACAGCTGTGATCTAGACCATGAGCATAATAATGCAAGCATAACTGGAAGTATGAAAGTGGAACAGATGCTCTTTGCAATGCTAATACAAAATTAAAAGATTTCCTGTCTTCTTGTACTGTTGCCAATATTTGGAGAAGTTTTAGTCGAGATGTATCTTGGTTCCTTCACTCTCAACACTAGTAGTGGGACTTACATTATACAAGATATAATAACCTGTTATTCTAATGTATATACACCATAAATCTTGGTGTTTAAATATAAGGAACTTCCCCCTAGGTTTCTTAGTTAAGAAACCCATCTAAAGTGCGTTAAAATATTGTTCCTGGATCCTTTACTTCAACTTTCAGCAAATAGTTATATATACTGATGACCACTTCATATTCCGTTTGTTTATGGGGAGGAATCAGCTAATGCTTTTAATAGCAATGCTGACATCCAACATCCTGCTTTCTCTATTCATCGCTATTATGCTGACACTTGATTTTCACTATGGGAAAAACCCTAGATTTAGAATCTGACTCCTTCCAAACCCTTTTTTCCCAGACCTCTTCAAATGATCCTATAAATTACAATGAAGAAAGACAGACCTGTCCATTTGTAAGGAAAAAAGTATAAGTAAATAAGAAAAGATTTGAGGGTGTTGGTTGTAGAGATGTTGGTCTAAGGACATAGGCAGACAGGGTTCTTTGGGTAAATGGGATATCTTTTATTAGACCAACTAAATAGTTGGAAAAATTGTTGTTTGCAAGTGTTCAGGTACAAACACCCTTCTTCAGGCACTCCCCCTCTGCCTGAAGAAAGGGTGTTTGTACCAAAAAGCTTGCAAACAACAATTTTTCCAACTATTTAGTTGGTCTAATAAAAGATATCCCATTTACCCAAAGAACTTTGGCTGCCTCAGGAAGGATTTGTGTTTCTTTCAAACAGCAATTGAGGGTAGTATGGATTAAATGCTTTTCATAACTAGCAACACTGGGCACGTCCTCATGAGTGGAAACATGCGTTTCCCCAGGGACAAGTAACAGCAGCACAAGGGCTTATAGAATAGAACAGTGTATTGTCATCTGCCTGTGACAAACAAAATGGCTGAAAGGGAATGGAAGCAATAGTAGCAAACTGTGTGTCGCTATTACTTGTCCATGGGGAATGCACGCTCCATGCACGCTCTGGCATGTGGCATGTTACCCCAGGTGGGGTAGGGGAGGATGGGCCCAGCAACTGTGCTGACCCCAGCAGCCTTATCTGGGGTCCTTTGGGAGCTGCAGCCACAGCGGTCCTGCAGCAAGGAGCCTGGCCAGCAGCTGGAACATGGCATCAGCCAGCCAGTCTCTGGTTTTGGGTGGCATGCACTGCCGCCATGTGCACCATCCTGCTTTTTTTAGGCATGGGTTTTTTTGACCCTGGTATCTCCCAAGATCAATCCTCCCCTCCCCCCATGCTGCAAAGCAGCAGTGCAGGGAATGCCTGCATGTGCAGTGTGTGTGGTATGTGGCACCCCAGACAGTTTGGCAGTGCTGCATGCTGCACGTCTGCACGTGCCCACAGTGATTATTTGGAAAATTCATGGGAGTCCATTTTGTGACACAGTTACATGAAACATTTTCACAACAGAATGTCCACTGAAGGAGAAAAAGCCATAATTTTACCATTTCAATATCCACAATTTTACATTGGTAAATCAAGCATAAAATTGGTAGCTGAAATGCTTCCAGCAAGTCTTTGTTTAGAAATCCCTTTATTCATCAGTTAATAATCTTGGTCACTTACTTGCACACTGCTGTCATTCCTGAAGATGAGGGATTGTGTTTACCCTGTTATTATGACTGTATTAAAAAATGTGCTATTTTCATTAATTTATTGGGTTGTGTATGAAAAATGAGAATCATAAATCAGGTGGAAAAACACGCAGAGAAACTTATTCAGAATTATTTTATTAAGATGTCTGATATATTGTCTCAGGTAATTTCAAGACTTTATGCATTTGCTTTAATGCAGGTATCATATCCACGTTTCTTCATGTCCATCCTTTTGGAGCCAATATAGAATATCTTTGGTCTTATATGCAGCAGCTGGACTCTAGGGTAAAAAAAGTTTAATCAAAATCTGTTTTCTCTATAGAAATATTGTATTATTCCTTACTTCAGGTTAAACTCGTCATGAGTTTTCATTAGAGAGATAATAGGATGTGGGGCTTGGAGGTTTACAGCCTTTATTCATTCAGAAATTATATAATGTGTGTTTATACTGAGGTCTTTTGCCTTGTATTATTTTGCTGTATTTCATGGCAAGGAATGCTGTTGTCTTAAATGGCACAGACTGATTACATGAAGCACAATCCTGAATGAGTAGGATTCAGGAAATAAAATTAAAGGTAAGTTTCACTGTCGTCACCAAGATGTGGTAGGAGGAGCAGATAGCCCATTTGTTGCACCTGTGTCTTTTGGAGCTCCTTGTACCGAGCACTGTATTCCTTCACCTTACCTTCCTGCTGTCCCTCAGGCTAGCTGAGAATTGATGCTTCCATCAGTGGTCCCCCTGCTTGCTTTGGAGTGTGACATCTATGCAGAAAAGGCAGAATGGAGCATAAAACATTAGCAGAGCTGGAGGCCTGCTATGGGGAGTTACAGAGCTGACCACAGCAGTCCATAACCTGCAGGAAAGCCAGGGGAACATACTGTAATGCGTTCCATGAAGAACTGTGTGTCTTCCCTCTTTCTTTATGAAGAAAGTTCTCTGTTTGCTTGGTGGGAAAAGGTGGGGATACTTGCGCCAATGCAAGGAAAACCATTAATTGAAAAAAAGCCAACTGAAAACGCATATTCCCCTTACCACTACATCTTGTTGGTATAATCTAATAATCAGCATTATATTTCCTCCTTCGTGGCATCTCCCATTGCTTTACAAAAATAAGGAATTAAATACCAGCAATGGCATAATTTGGAAGCAGCCATTATATACTTTAACAGTGATTTGCATACATGGTTGTTAAAATATAAATTATTAGTTGGATACTGTGGATCAGATCTCATGTTTACTTCAGCTGACTGACATTCAGACAGTAGCCAGGAGAATGTGCCTTGCCTGCTACTTCGAGCATCTGACACTTCCCTAGAATCTTTCTTCTGTCTTCGTTCAGGATCCTGCCAGTGTCATTAAACTTGTGTCGACTCCTGAGCTAGAAGCCCATTGCTAACAGAAAGGACCCCAAGCCTTCAGCATTTTACTTCCTGCCATAGTTTGTTAGTACCTCACAAGGCATCATTTTCCTTTCTTCATAACAAGATGTTTTGAAGTGGAGTCAGGCAGCAATGGTTGTGGGACTCTAGAGAAGATTATGTGGGAGTTTTTGTTATGTTATTTCTTGTTTATCTGATGTCAAGTTAATTGACCATCCTGGGTCTTTTTGAAAGGTTGTCAGGAGTGCCCAAAGTGTCAGACAATGTTTACATTGCAGAACCATACAAATCCAAGTAAATACATGTCTATGGTTCAAATTCTTTGCCCTCCCTTGCCCCTGCAGAGATCTCAGCCCCTATTCCCCGCCTATGCCTTAGCTTGATGCTGTGTTGTGTTGCCCCATGTGTTCTCCTACTTATGCCTGTACACTTTATTTTCATGCTCTTCATGGAACTACGCGGTGCCCTCACTCATCTTTAGGGGTCCACCTAAATCACAGAGGAACTTACTAATTTTTGCAGGTTGATCACAGCCTAAAGCTCTAATTCTGTAGTCATCTTGTGGCGGCCCTGCCCCTTGGCACCGATTGGCAGAGAGGTCCTGCTTCTCAGTGCTAATTGGCAGAGTGGCCCGGATGGAGAGAGGGAGGAAATGAGGGTATGATTGTCATCTTGACTACTAGCTTCCCTTTTTGCAGCCCTTGGTGTTGATTGGCTGAGAGACCCTGCGGGTTGGAGGGGGGGACAATGGGGTAGCTGCCATCTTGCCTACTGCCCTTTGTGCTGCCCCACCACCTTCGCCTTCTGGCAGTGAGGACCCTCCTGGGAGGGTTGTTTTTTTTTAATTTTTATTAAGTTTTTATTGCTGATTTCATGGACAATACTGGATTTCATGGTTTCCATGAAATCTGTGAAAACATGAATTAAGTAGGTCCCTGGTCATCTTTCAAACCCCTTCTTAAATCCACTGTCTTTGGCTAGGTTTCAGCTGACTGTCTCTCCAGCTTCCCTTCCTGTTCTGCTCTCTTTAATTTACACTGGCAAACATTTAAAATACAGACTGCCTGTGCAACATAATACAACTCAGGTTACAGTTGTCCATATCTTTCCTCTCCCACTTTTAGTTGCAGTATCTACCTTTGTTTAATGTAGGGCCCGAGACTGCAACCTTTCGTCACACAAGTCCTATTGGCTTCAGTGGAACAACTCCCATGGGTCGGGGCTGCAGAATCAGACCCTAAATTTGGAAACTGCTCTTTTTGTTTCTGTGCAGTGTGCTAGATGCATTTGCAGTGCCCAATAACTGCCACAGAGTACAAACAGCAGAATTTGACCTAACCAGTTTACCTGTTGAAGTAACTGATTTTAGTAACTGCATACTTATTGATAGTGCAATCCTGAGAGGTAATCTCAGCGGTTAATTTCAGTTACTTTCAATGGTAACCCTGCTATCCCTTGTCTAAACAGGAATGATAGTTTCAGGGAAACCCATGCTTGTTGAGCTGTCACCATGGAACGCACACACGTGACACCACAGTAACCTGCTATTCATTCCATTCACAAGAAAGCATGTAAGATGTGGAACTAATTGTGTTGTGGCTCTGGATTGACTGGTTCTGATACTGATCCTCTGTGTCACCTTTAGCAAATCGCCTCATCTTCCTGCCTCAGAACTCCACAGTAACTCCTTTGGGCGCGGGGAAGAAAAAAAGGATGATGGATGGATATTTCCCTCTGTCGCAAGGGTGGTGTGAGGCTTAAGTTAGCATGCTTCATATTTGTGAGATGCTTTGAAAACGAAAAATACTACCACAGGAGCATGCTAATAATATTAATAGATTTGCCATAACTTTCCTATCCATGCAGTCCCCAGATACTGCTGTGTATAAACAAGTCTGTTATACAGGTGGCAACAGCACAGATGTCTGCAGTATTCCATGTATTTAGTGAGCGCTCAAAGGACCCAGTCAGCAATAGAGCCCAATTGTGCCAAGTACCATGCAAACGCATAGCAAGGCAGACTCACTGCCCAGTGGAAGGAAGAACTACAATATACCAGTGGAGTGATTGAAGCAAAAGCAAACAGAAGTTTTTATAACTCAGTTATTTACTGTGAATTCCTTTGGTGATACGTTGGGGTAGAGTGCATGAATGTTCTTACTTTATATTTGGCTTTGCCTATTGTACCTTTAATATATTTTGTCCATTTTCCTTTTTAAAAAAGATATCTCATGCATTATTCTTTGTCTCCTACATTTATTTCCATTTTTTTTTTCCTTTTTTTTGTCTTTCATAACATCCATGTGCCTTAACAATGAACTTGAGCCTGTGGAAGGAAAAGGATGGTTCAGTTACTGACCTCTTTACTGATCATTCTAGTAAGGATGCATTTGTAACACTGATTCTTGGTGAGGAGGACTTATTTCCTATGGGAACTTGACAAGCAACCACTTCATAGGGATCACCAAGGCACACAAATATTCTGATAGACTCTGAGGCAGGAGTAATGCCTTCTGGAGCCCTGGAGCTGCTGCCAAATACAGAGAGACTGTTAGGTGCCTCTGATTTGCAAAAGATTAGCTCCTGTTACCAATGTTGAACAGGCCCTTTGAACATTAGCTTTGTACAGTCCTTTCACTTGGGGAATCCAAGGGACTTGGACTGAGTCTCTGTCCTTTCCCGTCTCTTACAGATGGGAGCAACACTAGGGAGGGATTTGGGGGGCTATGGCCACCTCAAAATTAGCCTTAGCCCCCCCTGTAGCCACCCCTCCCAGTGCCACCCCTGGCCAAAGCACCTCCCTTCCCCTCAGGCTGTTGCCACCTGCCCTACTCCTGCCTGTAGAAGCAGAGTGGTGCTGGCCCAGCCTGGCCAACAGGGCCTGTGTCCTGCCTTTACACAGTCGTCCCCCCCCAACCACCACC
>NW_017729032.1:70013744-70014666 GCF_001723915.1 Gavialis gangeticus
CCCCCCTTGTCCTGCACCCATAGCACCCCCTTCCTCCTGCAGGAAGGATGTCCTCTTCCCCCCCCAACCACCACCAATTTTCTGTCTAGCCCACCTCAGGCCCCCAATGGGAAGAGGCTGGCACTGCCCCTGCTTACAAGCCTACACAGAGTCCCATGCAATCTGGCCTTTAATGGCTGCTTGCTATGTTGAAACTACAGTTAATGAAATAAACTACATTAAATACTGCTTCAGTAATTTAGCTTTTGTAAAAGCACCTGACAGACTGTACAAAGGGAGACTTTATCCATTTTCTTTTCGTTGTAAATGTGGAAACCAAAAAATGAAGTGAATATTTTAGTTCCTTACAAATCAGTTACAATCTGAACCTTTAGACAATTAAGGGACATACACTTCTCAGAGAAACTGAAATACATGGTGAGCACTTAGCAGCCCAGAAATAGTGGTCTTGCAGTATTATAGTATACTCCTGCTGTGGGAAGAGTCTTGCTACCAAAAATGCAAGAACATTTCTGCAAGGAATTTACACTTATTTAACATCAGGAAATTCAGGTGTACCATGTTAAAGCTAACCAAAAAGTTGCCCCGCTAGTTGAATATATCTCAGTAGTTCAATACAAAGCTAGAGGATATTTTTCCAGGCCAGTTGCATAGGAAGACCATAAAGCTCTCTCGTTAGCCCATATACTACATCCTGTAGTAGTTCAATAAAAATCTGAAAATATGCTGATTTTGATTTTACATCAGGAACAACTCTGAGTTACTGATGTAATTTCTGTGCAAGCAAGTTCATACTTAGGTCCAAGGTGTGGATGTGTCATAATTGATAATGGTAGGGATCCTGGGTAACCTGCTGTGGCCTGAGCAACCTCGCACATAGATATCATAGACATTAGGGCTGGAAGGGACCTCGGAAGATCAG
>NW_017729032.1:70019666-70046054 GCF_001723915.1 Gavialis gangeticus
TCAATTACTACCCTCTGGGTCCAACCATGGAGCCAATTTCCCAGCCAGCAGATCGTGATGGACCCAAGGCCACAATTGGCCAGTTTCGCCAAGAGGTGATCACGCGATACCAGATCGAAGGCTTTTTTGAAGTCAAGATATATGACATCAATCTCTTCTCCCTTGTCCAGGTGATAGGTCACCTGGTCATAGAAGGAAATGAGATTGGTCAAGCAAGACCTACCTGCAACAAACCTGTGCTGGCTATCCCTTAGGATGTTGGCGTCGGCCAGTCCATTAAGGATGGCTTTTTTAATAAAACTTTTCTAAGATCTTCCCTGAGATAGAAGTCAGGCTGATGGGCCTATAGTTAGCCGGATCCACTTTCCACCCTTTCTTGGAGATAGGCACCACATTGGCCTTCTTCCAGTCTTTGGGCACTACACCAGAGTGCCAGGAGTTTTCAAAATCTGTGCCAGAGGCTGGGCTATGATGCTCTCCAGCTCCTTGAGTTCCCTGGGGTGTAGATTGTCAGGGCCGGCTGACTTGAAAATATCCAGCTTCTCAAGGTGTTCCTTCACAAGGTCAGCATTAATGGAGAGCAGGGGATCTCCCTCACCCGGACCTCCCTGTCCTGTAGCAGGCATAGGCATCCCATGGGACTGATGAAAGACCAACGCAAAGTACCCATGTAATAGGTTGGCTTTTTCCTGGGTGTCAGTTGTCAGATGTCCCATCTGGTTCAGCCGGGGTCCAGTGTTGCCCTTGCTTTTCCTCCGGCTCCCCACATATCTGAAAAAGGACTTTTTATTGTCCTTGATACTTGAAGCTAGTTGGAGTTCAGTTGCAGCCTTGGGTTTCCTGGTTTGCTCCCTGCAGGACCAGACCAGTGCAGAATAATCCTTCTTGGAGATGAATCCCATCCTCCATCCTTTGTAGGCCTTTGTTTTTAGCCTCAGGAGGTCTGCTAGGTCCCTGGAGAGCGAGGGGGGCTGCTGTGCCCTCTTGCTGCCTTTGAGATGGAATAGACTTAGCTTTGTGCATTGAGGATCGCTCCCTTGAGGAGCAACCACTCTTCTTGAACTCCCTTCTCCCTGAGGTCGTGGTCCCTTAGGGCCTCACTGAAGCCTCCTGAGCTTGTCAGAGTTGGCTTTCCTGAAGTCAAGGACTTCCATGTTGCTGACTGACTTGCCAGCTTTATGGTGGCATGTAAGATGTGGGGAAATTTAGTGCTCATAAACAAGGTACTGTCCAGAACTCTTTTAGGGATGATAGCTCCACCTAGTACCCTGGAGGCTGCTCGGTTCCTAACAGAAGATGGGAGGAGTCTAAACAATGGGTAACATTGCTACTGTACTGTGTGGAAATTCCCAGGAGACCCTAGCAATGGAGTAAGTTCCATTCATACTCCTTCCAGTACAAAAAGCACTTGGAGTCCTGTCTACCCCAGCCTTTTGGAAAATTAACATTTTCTTCCAGAACACACTATCTATCTAAAAGTGTCTAAAATGGATAGCAGGTTCTTATACAGCATGGTGGGAACATGACTCTTTCTGTATATAAACATAACATTTTATGATCTCTCAAAGAGAACATAAATACCTGTTACTAACAAATTTGAGGATTTTTTTTTTCATTACCTAGAAAACAGTTCTAATGATACTTTCTAAATTTCTTTTTCTGTGTACAGGGTAACCTTTCATTGTATTTTTGCTTTTCCCCTCTTCCACAGATCTCTGCAAATGAAATAGAAATGCTTTTGATGAGACTGCCACGCATGTTTAAACAAGAATTCACTGGTGTAGGAGCAACACTGGAAAAAAGGTGGAAGTTTTGTGCCTTTGAAGGAATTAAAACAATTTGACTCTTAGTAGTAATGGAGCTATGCAGAAAAAGAAATCCTAGAGCATGGCAGGGTACAAAGTATTAAAAGTAAGAAATTTGGTTTTGGCACATAGAAGTACATTTTCAGAGTTATCCAACCCAATTTTAGTTACATTTGTGACGTTCTCTTGTGAGTGGAAATGTAGTTGTGCACCAGTTCCTAAAAATAAAATTAAAAGGCGTTTCAAAATGTGACAGATTTGTTTCCTATGAAAACTGAAGAAAGATATCACAATTGTAAGAATGTCAAGATACTAATGTGTGCTACATCCAAGGGAAAGCTCATTGAGCAAACAGTTAAGAAACAAGATTGCCCAGGTATGGTTGCTAAGCTACAGCAATGTATATGTAATATATAGTAGAACTCATTAAGTTATGTTACTGAAAGTCTTTCCGTTTAGTAAGAAAATTAAGTAATTTTACAGTGAAGAAAAGCATACCAAAAGAAAACTTGAAGATGTGTCTGAACAGTTATTGTATTTTGTAAATTAAGTTATATGCTGTACCAGGGATTTTTGCCTTATTGAAAGAGGCCTAAAAATGTGATTGGACTCCTTGAGAATGCTTTATCAAGAATATTATTTTTCTAATGTAACTATTCTCCATTATAAGTTCTTTTGACATGGATTGCATATCAATTTTCATAAACATGTAAATAAAGAGGAAACCAGTGTTACTGTATTGTATTTGGTATGTAACATTCAGGTTTATGCATCAAAATAAATATTCAGTTGCATTACTGTTACAGATTTTATAGCAAATATATTAATTTTTTTCAATAAATATGACTTCTACCTTATTGTTTTTACATGGTGTTCTTTGGATGTTTTACCTTATTACAGTCCAGCCAGGGGCTGTCACTGCTGGCCTTCTTGAGCCAATGCCGATAATTACATACTTGTTGATGAAAGGTAGTGAATATCAAAGAAGATACTATGGAATTAGCATGAATCAAAGGAAGTAAAACTGATGCCACTGGAAATTTCATGGTGTTAAACTGAACAGACTTCACTTTATTTTAAAAATATCTAGACAAGCACCCAGGTTTAAAAAGTATATAAATTTCACATTTTCAGTGTTCAGCTGGCAGTTACAATGCAACCAATTAGTTACTCCTAACTCCTAGCTAATCCTTTTGTGCTGCGAGTCAGATAAGGAATTAAAGAATTCACATTTGGCAGTGCCCTGTTAATTATGCAAAAAGTAAGAACTCTCTTCTTACTTTTTGCAAGAAAAGTAAGGACTGTCTCCTGACTACAGTTTTGGAATATGTATGTGTTTTAAAATATTATATTTTCTCACATATAACCCAGACCTTTTTCCCCAAAATCAGCTGGTGGAAATAGTAGCGTGCATTATATTCAAGAAAAACCGACCCCCCCACCTCACAGGTCCAGAAATTTGGCAGTGGGGGAGTAGTGGCAGCGTTAATTGCCATGACTCTGGGTGCCACAGTAATTAACGTTGCCACCTTTCCTCTCGCACCAAATTTCTGGACCTTGGTCGGATGACGTGACCCTAAATGCTGGATGAGGCTGGCACATGGGGTCAATCTGTGACCGGGCCTAGCACACCAGGTCCAAGCTGTCTCATGGCCCTGGAGCCAGCACATGGTCCTGGACTTGGCGTGCCAGATCCAACCTGGCAGCTGGCTCTGGAGCCAGAGCACAGGGTCAAACCCACAGTGCGGCATTGGAAATGACATTCCAAGTCAGTCTGCGTGCCCCATCCAGCATACAGGGCTAGCAGCTGACTTGGCTCCCTAGGTGCTGCTATTCAGTTATCACAAAGAAAGATCTTTTTTCCCCCCTTCAGTCTGCCCTTCAAAAACAAGATGTATACTATATGTGGAGGCATGCTGTATGTGTGAAAATATGGTATATAGTGTTCCAGCATCCCCTTAGAAGCCAGCAATAGGCTACACACAACATTTATGCACAGAAAAATTGACTCAGGAAAACACTGCAGAAAATCACATCTCTGCAGAATCACTCTGAAGTTCTACAACTGCAAAATATACTTTTACACAGAGCTGTGTAAGTGGTTGGAAAGCTCTCTCAAAGACATGTCACTAAGTGGGCAGAAGAGGTTATGACAAAAAATCAATCTTGAAAGAACCAAGTATCACTCCAACCCTATATATCTACAACAACAAATGTGACAAAATACAACAGGCTCAGGAAGTATCCAGTTATATAGATAGGCTGTAGTAGAATTCTTCTTATCTTTCCACTAAAGAATAGCTAGGGTCAAATATCAACCAGGAAGAAATTACCTTATATGGCTGCTAGCCTACTGCCACTTTGAATGGTCAGCATCTACTCTGGGATCTATATACAATACATAAATACCAAATGAAATATTAATTGTGTAGTAAAAATGGAGACAACAGAATCTTCAAATACCTTATCAGATCAAATTATAGTTTCAGTCAAAACGGGCAAAAATTGCGTTTTGAAACCATTTGCATCTATTACAGCTGCTACAGTAACCACGTTAAAACAAGTGGCAGTGACTCTAGTAATTTTATGCTAGTTATGCTAATGAAAACTAATCAGGCCCATCCAAAAAGCAGCACCTCTTTCTGCACTAGTGTGTACATGTACAGGTGCTTGAATAATACATGTGAAGGTTTGTATGTGTCAGTTCTTATACAAATTTGTATGGATAGGATACCAGACAATAAGTACTTGCTATTTGAGGAGGCAGCTTTAGGGGGCACCCTAACAGTGTCTTCACCTCACCTTTGTTTCTCACCTGCCCCTCAAACCCTCTTTTCCCTCTTTGTTCCCCTAACTTCCCTTACCTTTCCATTTAGCTTCTCTTCTCTTAAGTAAAATGCCACCAAAAAATAAACAAATCATGGCATGAACCCTCATATTTGTCAGAGTGCTTGTGTGTTTTTCCTTTTCACCCTACATTTTATCTTTTTTCACTGTTTACTTCTTTGGGGGCACTCCTTACTTTTCTGAGTCATACAATGTCAAATAGAATAGGGTATCCCTCTTGGCTGGCCTTCAGACACTACTATAGTACACATAATTAATAATAGATAAATTGGTGACATTCTATGGTAAAGTGTTGTATACAATACAATTTTCTTTTTTAACATTTTTACCTCTATGTTTAGATTTACTATTCAAAACCAGACAGGACTACAGTAGAGAACAAACATTGGCCTGCACCAGGGATCAGTGAGAATACATAAAGGGAGTCACTTCGGAATATGCTGTTCACTTACAGTAGGTCCAGACAACCAAAAAGCCCAAGGCAGAATAGATGTAAATTACACATTTTTTTGTAAGCAGCCTGGTTTAGACTGGTAGCAAACACAACATACATTTGCCCTTTGTGGTGGTGGGGAGCAAATCTTAGACTGGGCTCTGCCATTTTTTAACCAGTCTGTGGGCATGTCTACACATGTATTTACATGTGCCTAAATTTAATGTGCCTTTGCTTAAAGTGATTTAGGTGTGCATCTACACATGGACACGCTAATGTGCATTAAGGCACATTAAATTTAGGCACAAATAGATAAGTTGCATTAGTGCACATGGAGACATGTTAATGTGCCTTAACAATGTGTCTATCCATTGACACACCACATTAATTCACATTAGCGTATCTACATATTCGCTAATGCAACTTAGCTAGTCACGCCTAAATTTGATGTCTGCATAAAGCAGGCATCACCATTTTAGCTTGAAATCACCATTTTAAGGTGTATTAAGCATTTGCATATGTAGGTGTGCGCCCATAATGCACTTTAAATACTGCTAAGGTGCATTAAATGTGCATACGTAGACACACCCTTTGTGCACCAAACTTCTATTCTGTTATGAATATAGACCAGTTTGGTGTGCTCATCTTCTGTTTTTTTACGGGTATAGACTGGTTTCTGATTACTTATACCAGTAAAAGTATAATGCCTGTACCCAGTGACATATAGGGAAGACTAATGTCCAGATTCTTGAACAGGTTGGAATTGAAGGGCACATTACTAACACCAAGACCACAATAACCTGACAGCACACTCAACACGCAGCAGTTTGGTGGTGAAGATGCTCCAAGGTCACCCTCATGTATGCTAAGGACTGAGGACTCAAGAGCAGCCACATAGGGATGAATCTGAAGCAGCCTTACCAATGTATTTCTGGGTTTGGAGTGGCATGAAGCAATGGGAGGGCAAGCTGTAGTTGGGAACAGCCAAGCAGACACAGCATTGTTATGGTGTGGATAAGTCCTGTATTAACTAAACAATACTGAATGCCTCTGTTAGGGCTTAGGTGATGCATAAGCTTTGTGTAATGCTATGTTTGGTAACAAAAAAAGAAGGTTCTGATGCAGGCTCAGGAACTTTTGCAGGAAGGGATTGTCCATGGGCAGATCCAAGATTCTGGAAAGGGGGATGTGGGAGTAGCACCCATGCTGCAGGGGTGGCTGCACCCCAGCTTCCAGCCTTCCACCGCTCCTCATCAGCATGGGCAGACTGCACCACAGGAGCAGCAGCAGGGGACTTTTTTAAGTCTCTCTTTCCCCATCTCTTCCCCTCCATGCTCAGCAGTACATTCATCCCTCCTCTCCCCACCCATCACTGCTGCAGTCCCCAGCTGACCCAGGGGTAGGGGGAGTGTGTAGCTCCAAAACCATTCCTTCTCTTCTCCAGCTGGGCTACATGTAAAGGCAGGCTTGGCTAGAGACAGCAGCAGCAGGCAGATTTCCTTCCCTTTTACTTACTCCTAGGCTGGCAGGGAACACCAGGGGGATCAGGCAGATAGGAGGAACCCACTCACTGCTGCTACTGCCCCTGAAGAGCCCAGCTCTTCACAGCATCTAGATGAAGTGAGTAGGAGTGGCTTTGGCATCTCTATCTCAAGGCAGCTGGAGAAAGCAGCAGTGGTAACAGTGAGCATGGATGGACAGTGAGGAGGAGGGGAGGGGAGGTGCCACTGAGCATGTAAAAGAAGGGAGATGTGGTTCTTACTTGCTTTGGGGACCCAAAAAAAAACCCAAACAAAAAATCATCCTCAGGTGTTGTAACCACAGCATGGTTGAGTGAAAGGGAGGTGGTGCTGCACCACTGCACTCCCCCTGGGTCTGCTCTTGGGTTTGTCTGTACCACTGTCACAGCACTCCCAAGAGTTCTGCTAAGTACACCCTGGTCACCCACTCCTGCGCCACACTTGCTAAACTCAGAAGTCTTCCTAGGAGCACCTCTGCCACCACTCTTGAGCTCTATGGCACTGGTGGGCCTGAGAGTGGCAGCAAGGGGTGCCCACAAGCAGCTTTACTGTCTCATTTCTAGTCTCAGCAGGAGAAGAACAAGAGCTAAAGCTAGTAGATGAGGGCTATGCTTCTGGGGAGAGCCCTAGCAGCAGTCTAGACACTTGCATTGAAACCCGATTCTTCACTGAAGTATATGCATCTCAAGCCCAACTGACATCATTGTGACTTCCACAAACCATCGTGTGCACTTAGGAATAGCTATGCTCAGGTATAGAGAACGCTGCCTGCTGACCTGTGGCATTTTTAGTTTCATATCATATAACACTTTGGGTTAGGGACAGAAGTTATATATAAACCAGTATAAGTGGTTTAAGATAGATGGATGTAGTATCAGATTGAATCACTAGTTTAGACTGGTCTATTGAACTTCTGTTCCAGATCCCTTTTGACACAAGTTAGGTCGCAGTTCCCCCAGCATCCCAGGATGCATTGCATTGTGGCCACCTCACACTCCTTCGCAGGGTGGGTTTGCTTCCATCCCAGCTCATCTGCTTCAACCAAGCCAGGCATCCCTGCCCCTGGGCTGTCACAGAGCTAAGGCAGCAAAACCCCTGCCCCCCAGCCCAGCCAGCTGGTGATGACAGGAGGAGGGCTGAGGCATTCACTACCCTGCAGAAAAGCCCTTGCCTCAGGGGCTTCCCACTACCCCCTGTGTAGGCCCCAGTTGGGGGGCTTGGGGTCAGGGGTTCCTTTCCCCCCCGCATGCCCCGAGGGCTGAGAGGTGTGTGTGGGGGTGGGGAAGCAATGGGGTAGGCCTGGGCCATTCACTGCCATACAGAGGTGGGAGGCACGTGGGAGCATCTCCCATCTTTTGGCCTTGGCCAAAGGGAAGAGTGAATGTGACTTCTGTTCATTAATGGTCCAATCTATGCAGCTTTGAGAAACTTGTGTAGATTGGATCAATTCTGCCTTGGGCTTTTTGACTGTCTGTACTTAGCTGGCAAGTGGGGAAGGTCAAACCACTAGATGCATTTACAAAAGCTCCTAGTTCAGGTGGCAGAAAGGTAGAATGGGGCAGAAGCGGGAACGTTGCTGTATGCACAAAAAATGAAATCAAATGGGAGATTTTTACTACGGAAAGTTTTCCTATCAGAACTCTACTTATTAAATAGGAAAAACAAACAAATACACCTTTGCAGGACCAGAGCTGCCTGGAATAGGGTCTTAAATAAAAGGAGTTAGATTTAGACTCCAAGGCTATTTCATATCTGAAGGAAAATGCCACTTTTCCTCTTTCATTTTGAAAACCTGTGTGGAACTTGCACAGTAACCTAATTGTATCCCCTGAAAGAACACAGAGGAATTAGCAGAAAACCGGTTGCTTTCTTGCAAGAGAATTCTGCAATCAGTCTCTTCAGACAGCTGCTGCTGAACATGCTGAAAAATACCCTCCTTCATATATTATCATTATGGGTTTGTGGTTAGACCAGGCATGACTGAAGATATTTGTTTTCAGGGAGCTGATGAAATAAATAGGCAGACAACGCCATGTACTGGGAAGTCCAGAGGAAAGTTTTTTCTCTACTGATTTCATAGACATTAGGGCTGGAAGGGACCTCGGAAGATCTTCGAGTCCAGCCCCCCGCCCAAAGGGCAGAAAGTCAGCTGGGGTCATAGGATCCCAGCAAGATAAGCATCTAATTTACTCTTGAAGGTGTTGAATGTAGGTGCTTGTAGGTTCAATGTAGGTGCTGAAGTAAATTAAATGGATGTAACAAATTAAAGCTATCTTTAAGAGCATCTACACAAGGTGATACACTTACCTGGTTCAACTTTCTTGATAATGCTTTGCTGAATAGTGGAAGTTGCACTAGGCAAGTACAGACCTTCTGTGGTTGCTGTTAAGGCTGGAGCATCCCAAAGTTACCCTTTTCTAAGGAGCATAGCTACTAGGCCTGTGCAAAGTGGCTAGTATTTGCTTCAGATTTGGCTGATTCAGGGGACAGTGATTCAATTTGGCAATTCAAATCACTGCTGCCAAATCGGCCAAATCTCCGGATTGAACAGGCCACATCCCCCCGCCTACTCTCCCAGCCCTGTCAGTGGTTGCTCCACCCAGTCCCAGCATCCCCGGCTTAAAAAAAAAAAAGCCCCACACTCAACAGCTCCTGCCAGGTAAGGAGATAATTCCTGCTGTCCCCCACTACATGGGGGGACTCTGCCATGAGCCCCAAGAGGCCGCGATGGCCACTACAGCAGCTGGTGAGTGCAAAGGTGGGTTTTTTTGGTTTGTTTTTTTAAGTGCTGGGAGGTGGGGGTCAGGCAGGGCAGCCATTGAGGGGGCTGGGAGAGTGGATGGGGGTTGGGGGGCACTCAGGGGAGCTGGGGGAGCAGACAAGGGATGGGGCCTGGTGGGGTTCCCCCCATGGTCACCTCCCCCAGGCTCCCCGCAACTTACTAGCACAGAGCCCGGATCCAGCTCCCTGTGGCGGCAAGCAGGGACTGCCTGAACCTCCAAATCAATTTGGAGACTTACTTTTCCCCAGCATGTCTTGGAGGGGGCTAGCTTTTTTAATAGAATACAGTCCTTCTGTACTTGGTTACAACATTTTTCAGCTGTTAAGTGCTTCTCACTTGTTTTCATATTCATAGAACCATAGAATCAAAGGACCAGAAGGGACCTGTAAGATCGTCAAGTCTGGTCCCCTGCCACAGGCAGGAGGTTATTGGGCTCAGATGAGCTCAGAGAGATGCTTGTCCAGCCTCCTCTTGAATGCCTCCAAGGATGGCGATTGTACCACCTCTGCTAGGAACATGTTCCAGATTTTAGATACCCTTAAGGAAAAGAAGTTTTTCCTTATGTCCAACCTAATTCATAGCATTTAAGGCTAGAAGAGATCATTGGATCACTTACTGTGACTTAGTGTTCCACATGCCATGACATTTTGCAGTTATCTTTGTCCTGAGTAGCTTACACTTGACTAGTGTGCCCCCCCAAATATCTAGCTTTCATGTGAAAACATCAAGAGCTAATGCATTCATGATTATTTGTTGCAATAACTGAGCATTTTAAAAACATAAAAGAAAACACTTATCAACTTTTTAGCTACAGTTTGTCTTGCTTTTACTTCTACCCAGGGATTCTTGGAAGGCAAGTGGGGGGGTTAGATTTTTTTTCTGCCACTAGGTTAAATAGTTATTTAGTCTCTAGTATTTTGTCATTGTGAAGCTGCTGAGGAAGTAATCAAGTCATTTCTTTTTTGATGAAGAAAATAGATACAGCTGTCAAAATCCCTCACTGTAAGGTGTTTTCTTCAATCCTCAAATCCTTTTAGAGGCTTATTTATTTATTGCACCTTTTCCAAACTTCTAATTTCCTATTGTTGAAAATTACAATAGGTGTGCAATATTCCAGTATGGGTTCAACCAATGATAGTATCCAGAGGCAAACATCACATCCCCACTCCTTGACTCTTCTGCCTCTTCTTCTTAAGAAACTAGAACCTTCTTGCTAATATTAGTACAATATTTCAAAGAAACAGCTTTGAGGTCATCAAGTTCATCCATCTGCCCATGCAAGATCTCTCTGCATGGTATGCACTGCAGCCCACATTTGAATTTGTGTCATTAGTTTAATCAGTGAGGGGTATATGTGAACTTTGTGACTTCCACTTTCTTTATTAGAAAGGGCTGGATAATTTTCTGGCATTTTTTCCAGTGTTAGTTGCCAAGAGGTGGGTTGCATCAAAATTTTAAAAAGTGTTACTTGCATTTTAGCTAACATTTTAACAAGTCAATATAGATAAAATAAATTGGCTGAGGTAAGCCCTAAAAACACTAGTCTCTCCTGCCCCATCTACATGGGGTCTTCAATCTCACAAATTATGACAATTTAAGGGTTTGTATACAAAGAGGACCTACTCTAAACTAAGATAGGGCATGAATTTTAGGTGCTCTTACTAGTCAAGAATAACTCCCTGTGTAGATCCTCTTATTCCAAAATAAGACTGCCCACAGAGTCATGTCAAAATATGTAGGCATATCAGTTTCCTCATGTTCACAAGGCCTAAAGATTTCTAACCAATATATCTTTAACTGTTTTCTAAAGAAAGCCATGCACACATCTATACAGTGTTGTAGTTAGCTGGGTGAGAGAAAGCTTTTATCTTCCTTACTAAGGGAAACCCTTTGTTGATAATTTTTTGCAAATTGGCCACACTACAATTTTGCAAATTGTACCTCCCCCCTACTCCCCTCCATCCCCGCTGAATATAGTTGATCTTTGTTTTTTGTTTGGGGATGCAGAAGAGGAACTCATAGTCTGCAGCTATTAGTGCTAACTCTCATGCCATAAGGGAGAGCACAGAACACTCTTTATAAGAGAAAGGAGAGCAAAGCAGTGAAACACCAGATAACAGGATTAAAAATACAAACTTGAGGGAGTTTGTCCGAACCTGGTGTGCTGTCCAAAAAACACAAAGAAACCAAACCTCAGTCAAACAAGGACATCCCCAAAGTCAGATGTAAACTAAAAAGCAGGGGGAGAGTTAGCTTTGCCTCCTTGGTCCTAGAAAAAGATATCTGCAATTGAATACACCAGTGGGTGGGGGCTTCCATAGGCAGTATCCATGGACTATAGTTAGTTAAAAAACCATGGCCTTTATATGACATCATCTGATGATGTGAGAACAGGTTCATGAAAATGTCTGTATTTCTGATTTAGCCTATAAGGTGCATCTCTACCCTGCATTTTCTCCGTAATTAAACCTTTCCTATGGGCATGCTTTACAATAGAGGCGGCTGCTGCTGTTGTAGGAAAAAAATAAGATTTTGTCATTCTCTAGCAGCATAGAGTGAGGCTTTATTAGCTTATCAAATTGTGGGTGGGTATTTTGAAGGTTAGCAAATGACATGACTGCTCATGAATAAATGACTAGTAGCCAAACCTTTGCATAGGGCATGTACAAGCATGTTGCAGCTTTGCCAGTGATCATCCATGATGAGTTACTGTCCCCTTGGTGATTTTTATCGGGTCCCATACATAACAGTGGAAACAGCCAAACAATTCTCTAACCAGATCAGAATTTAAACTTCTCTCCAGAGATGAGCGGCTAGTTGATCGATTGACCACATCCCCAGTCCTAGATTTGCTTGCCTCCTGTTTAATTACTTATTTGTAGAGCAAGGTGGGAATTGTTTAATGAGGAGATTCAGCAAAGTCTATTTGATGTAGCAAAACATATTGATGAAAATGAAGCCAGATGGTGGCTCAGTAGTGGGGTTGTTTTTTTTTTTTTTTACTAAAGTGAATTTACTGCTCTGGAGAGGGACTGCATTTGACAGCCTCAGAAACTGAAGTTCTGTTTGTCCACAGAGCAGGACGAGCAACAGTACAAGATTCGAATACTACCCTAGCCAAGACCTATAGGAATCGTTTGCAGTTTCATTTCTATCCCCATTAAATCCTTGTCCAATTTGTACATATGGCTGACTAGAGAGTCATTTTTAGTGTATACACTTGGCCCTGCTCTGAGGCCTCAAAACATCTGTCAGTTAGAACATTTAGTCACTATCAACCAGAGCTGGATTTGAACCTGTGACCTACAAATGCATGGCTTTCTATGTTATTATTAAGTCCCTAAGCCAGCCAGCAGCCATTTCTTTTTGAACACAAGATTGTCAGGAGAGGAGGCAGAGTTATAAGTGCTCCCAAAAATGACACTACAATTTTTTGGACATGTCAGGCTTGCTAAAGAAGCCACCTCATTAAAAGAAAAAAAGAACATGATATCATTTTTTGACAATCTTTCTATAACATAAAGGAAAACCTCCATAGCTCATCCTTGAGAGAGACTTTATAAAACAGAGGTGATCAGTGAGCAATAAGGTTGTAACAGTAATAGTAGTAGTAGTAGTATAGTCTTATTTCTTATTGGTCACTTCAACTTAATTATTATTGTTATTGTAATAATTAGCATCATCACCACCACCACCCAAATTGTGTCTCCTTACAACTTACTTTCTCTCAGGTAGAGTTACAATGTTAATGCTCTGTGTATGTGGAAGCTTTAGAAGCAGAGAGAAAGTTTATTTACACTTCTTTCTCAATCAGTTTTAAGTTTTTATACTGGCAAATGTTTTCAGTGAACATGACCCAGCTTCCTGTCTGTGAGAGTCAAGCTATAGGTTATTGAGAAGCCAAACTCCAGGATTTGGCATGACTGCAGCCAAACCAAGAAACATCTTGGCATTACTATCATTTCGAGTTTTAGGGACCATGCAATCCATAAATCCAAAGAAAACTTGGAAAAAATCAGTCGAGGTAAAACACAAATGGAGGATGGTTTGGGCAAAACAGAACTGGTCTTAGGAGCTTTTTATGAAACTTAACCATGGCTTATCACAAATAGCTCAGTGAAATATTACTGGGTAATGAGAGGAAGGCCAGACTCATTAGTTAGCAATGTTTCCTTAATGACTGCTTATATTTAAAAAATGACTAGAACATGCTTGATGCAATATGCAGCACATCTGTGAAAACTTCTTGGCATCAGTAAAGGTCAAGGTGATTTGAAAGTCTTTGGATCAAAGCATATCTTATTCATCAGTAAAAGGCTTTTACATTGGCTAACAGGGAGTGGATGAGGCACAAAATAAGTGGACAATTTGGATCTCAGAGTATTTGGCCTACTGAAGGCTCCAAAACAACTTTGATTGTCAGTTTTGGGTGTAATTGGAGAATCAAATTATATATACGGGCATTTATACATGTGGTCTGGGAGGGTGGGAGTGGGGCTCTTTAGATTGGCTGTGAGAGCCTCTCTAATTAAAGCACCTGGGGCATCTTGTGTATCAATATCCCTGCACTGAATAATGGCGATGGGAGCATGTTAATTAAAGCAAGCTTTAGTTAAAGTGCCCCCCCTGCCATTTTGAAGTGTGGGCATGCTGATATGCAAGACACTGGAGACAGCTGGAGCGCGGTAATTACCACGCTCCAGCAGACTCGATTAATCTAGTCTGCTCCAACATGCTGTAATTACAACACATCAGAGCAACCTTGCTCCTCGTGTATAAGCACCCTGTACATCTCTCTAGATAATTATCGCAAGACTTCCGATAGCAATCAAGGCAGTGACCTCTTTGGCTCATGATGCCATGGTCTCCAACTGAAATATGACCCAAGTATATAAGTCAGAAACTTAATTTTAAATAGTGCAAGTAAAACAATGCATTTGGACGGTTGTGAAAGAGTCCCTTGTGAGAGCTATTCAAAGATCAGTGCTAGCATTTTTTGTGTAACTAATCTGAAGTGAGGTTTTCATTAACTCTCATTACTTGATGCATTGTGAATTAAACTGGGTAGGAATTCTAACTATGTTGACAGCAAAATAAAACAGAATCCTCCAAGAACACAGCCCAAGTGTAGGCTGTGAAGAGCTAAATAAAGACAATAGTCAATGTGCTTCCTGTCTGCATTGCTGCATACCAGATACAAAATTCTACGGTTAGAACTGAGCTCCAGGCCTTTTTCCTATGTAAAAATCTTGAAAACAGCTACTCTGCATCTGGCAGGATCTGGTAGCAGAAGCTGAAGCTAAAGAAAGAGGTTTCAGGGTAAAATGGAATATTCCAAGGAATTCTGGACCTCATGCAGGCCAAAGAAAACCAAGCTCTCACAGCCATTTCTGGATTAGGTTTCCTTCCTTTTTTTTGTTTTTTGGGTGTTTTTTTGTTTTTGTTCCTCCTCCCTCTTGACTTTTTAACATGCTTATGAAGCCTGTTGCATTAGTTTTTATTGTATTAATCCCATACTTCAGGGCTTCTGGTTCCTTGCTGAAGCCAGGAAGAATTCTTTCCTTGGTTGAATGTATTACTTGGCTGCTTTGCCTTGTTTCCCCATCAAGAACCTGATCTTAAAGTCCTTATTCAGCCAAAGCTTTCCCTGAGGCTGCCAGTAACAGGAATTTAACTCAAATAGAGACAGAAGACTAAACAAACAAAAAGGGTTTGACTCCCTGGCTAGGGTTTGATGCTCCCAGTCTTTCCTCTTAAAACTGTTGGACTCTGCATGAAATATTTAAATATTCACTGAAGCAGGGAATAGAGCACAGGTTTTTTCCTCCGGTCTATCCCTCCACTTCCCTGGTGAGAACACTAACCACTCAACTATTGGATAAAAGAGACAGGCGTGTTTGGAGAGCATCTACCAGATTTGGTTGTATGGGCAACAGGTGAAACATATAGGAGAAATATGTTGATGCCAAAGCCTGACAAAGCTTTGACATGAGCCTGGTGACTAACCTCATCCCTGTCACAACTTGAACATACTCGAGCTATCTACTTTAAAGGTAGCAGTGCTGCCACGGCAGCACAAAGCTAAGTGCTGGCTAACTATCCAACTATTTACCCTGCCTGTTAGGCAAGTTTTGTAGCTTACATGAAGCTGCCATGAGTAGTTTGCTACCCATACCCAAACCAGCTAGTTCAAAGGTACCTTGGGACTGCAGAGTAGACATACCATTAGGCAGTTCTGGCTGGCTCAGCAGTAGACACTTAGGGAATGTCTATACAATGCAGGGGAGCACTGTGCTGAGACACACTGGGCTAGCTCTACCCACACTAGCTTCCCGATCAGAGACAGTATAGCCATGGTATTGCTGCACTACATGTGGCCAATAACTGGCTGTGCTGCTTCCAGGTTGAGAGCTAATGTGGCATGCCCGGCCATGCTCTAGATAATGTACACCTGGTCACGTAGTGAACTTTACTGGCATGTACTTAGACGCTTGTAAATTTAGGCACATCCAGCTCCTAACAGCCATGGATAGGAAACAGTTTGGGCAGGGAGAGTGAGGGTCAAAATTTTGAACTTGAGCATTTAAGGTCTTTTTTGTGGATCTTGACTCCAGTCAATACAGCAAGATTGGGCTCAAAGCCCCCATGTCCTAGACCAGTGGCGCCCAACCTTTTTGGCCATTGGCTAGATGAGGGTGCCAGGTTTGTCTGCAGGCTGGGTCCAGTCTGTGGGCCTAATTTGGTGTGCTGTGCTGTGCTGTGCTGTGCTGGCCCAGCTGGGTCATGATCCAGCTGCATGGAAATGTCCAGGGGCCAAAAGAGCCTGACTGAAGCCAATGCAGCTTCATAGGGTCCCAGCTCAATCCAGCTGTTTAGGGGTATGGTCCAATCCCTCCACAGGGGGGTAGCCCTGCCAAGCTAAACCAGCCATGTTGGGGTTGGAAGTCTAGAAGGGGGACAGTAGTGAAAGTTTTAATTCCACTGCTCCCCTACCACCAATTTTCCAGACTTGGGAGAATCTCATGGCCTGGATCACATTGGTCTATGAGCTGGACCTGGCCTGCAGACTAGGGCTTGAATACCCCCATTATAGACACTTAGTTATAGGCTGCATTCCATGATTATCAATTCTGAGATAGTAGATAGCAAATAGGAAGTGTCAGCAATTGTGAAATTTTCCTTCCTGTAAAATTGAGTGCACTTTATTCCAACTACATCAGTAGGCGCCCTAAGCAAAGAAAATTCTTTCACTTCAGTTAGCAAACTGAATGCTGGGTAGCTGTATTGTATTTCTTAAAGTTATTACTTCAAGATTATGTTGAAGTATTTCTTTTTAATTATTTGCAGGCAGGAAGCCATGAAAAACATCTTTCTTTGGCTTTTCAGTAATACTCTGACCTTAGCGGGAAGCACAGTGTGTCACTGAGAGCAGAACATAGTGTAAAGACCCCAGTAGTCACACATTTGTTTTGCATTTTCAGTAATTGAAACATAAGAAAAAGTAGGCATTCAAATATCTTGCTTACAAAGAAAATGCAATTTAGTCCGAGCTTTTTGAAAGCTATTGGCACTGGGATATTCCTCTTCCAGTTTTACTCAAACCCATTCTTGCACATGGTTTTCATACTATACTTGTGACTTGGCAAGACCATCAGCTAGATTCTGGCTTCTTGTCTCATCAACACATCATGCCTTCAAATTTGTTCATTATGTAATTTCTGTTTATTTTACTGGAAGTCATATGGGTAGAGGGAATTGCAAAGGAAAAATATCTATCCATCCACATAATAAAATATATATAATGACAATCTTGCACATAGGGCAAATTTACATGTAAATGGCAATCTATCCAATTTGCAAAGAAGTAAGGAGCCAGAAATTACAATGAGAACCCATAAAGATTTATATAAATGCACAATATGAATTAGTCATGAAAGATGAAAGGCTACTTGCTCACAGTTATTTTGTCCTGACAGATGAAAGGCTCACAGCTATTTAAATCTTAGTTCAGATTTCTCCTATTTGAGCTATGGTAGCCAAGTACAATTCATGTGGGGCTAGTTCTCATTCACAATCCAGACTAGCTGGAGAAGGAAAATAACTCACCGTTCTCCAAGAAATATGGATCAATTGGTACATTATTTCTCAGTGGACACATCACATCAGTCATGCAAGAAAGGAGAACTTGGTTTCCAACTTGTGTGGTCACTAAGGGTGTGAACACAGGAAAGCTTGGAGCCCTTTCAAAAGGTTTCAAAAGGGCAGCAGCTGGTGCCTTCTAATTGTTCTGTGTGAAGGAGCTGAGGACAATTCAAATGCAGTAAAACCTGCTCCAGCCCTCCTTCATCAGGGTTAAAGTTGGAACTGGTTTGTACCACATTTGACTCATTCTCAGCTTGTTCATACATAACAATTAGAAGGCACCAGCTGCTGCCCTTCTGAAAGGGCTCCAAGTGTCAGGGTCACAGTAACCCAATCATTGATGCATTCAGCAACTCAGGGATCCAGAACATAGAGCTCTAGAGTATGGGTGGGCAACACACGCTGCTTCAGAAACTGCGTCTTCTGTTTGATCTGAGACTCTCTCAGAAGCTGGTATTCAGTTCAGGAGTGCGCTGCCAAGCTCCCTGCCTTCCACGTTGTGTTGTACTTGCTGCAAGTGGCCACTGAATTTATGGAACCATTTTAGTTGCAGCCCAGGACAGTGTTGCGCTGCATCTTGTCAGGTTTCCTAAGGCCTCTTGAATGTAGTAAAACAAGGGAACATCTGGTAAATGTTGCCATTTTAAACGGGTTTTCTAGTAACATGGATCATGATGGCTGTGGCTCATGGTGTTCTTAAATCTGCACAGTTCCACCCTGCTGCTTCCCCCTAGAACTAATCCTGCTTCCTAAAGGTATCAGACAGCAGAGAACACTGCTAACAGCTGACATCTATAGGCAGTGATTTATTTGTGACACTTGCAGAAGAGCCAAGTCACATAAAGGTCTTGGAGCTGAAGACAAGGTAAATAGAGTGCTGTAATATATTTAACAAATGCAAGACATTGTAAACTATAGGGAAGGCATAGAAAGAAGGTGGTGTATTTTTCCTCTGGCTTGAAATAGATTAAACCTTTTGAGCCAGGGGAAATATAGTTTAGAGGGTGCATCTGGGAGGGGATTTCTCTGACTTGCCTCCACCCCAGGCATAAAAATAAATTGTTGCATAGAGGATGCAACAATGAACAAAGGATTTTGGCATATGTCTAAGACATAGTAATTCAGATTTACATGTGACTGTTTTCACAACACCTACTGCAGCTACAAAAACTTCTCAAGGTAATTTTCAGATGCATGAGATTCCTCTTGGATGGCCCAGACATTTTCCAAGCACTTTGCCAAAAATAGTTAGATTTTTTTTTGCACTCAAATGTGACACTGACACTCATCAATCTGTTGTTTTTTTTGTGCAGGCTCAAACATACATTATCTTTGTGCTTTTCTTAGATTCATACATATTAGACACGCATCTTTAGTTTTAATTATAAAAAGAAGGTAGACAGCAACCAGAAAGAAAGCTGACAAAATCCAATTTCCCAAATAACTCAGTAGAATCTAAGAACTTCTGAGAGGTGGAAAGATTAAAATAATTTTGATGGGGATCAGAATTGTTTATAAGAATCAGACTTTAAAAAATAGCTCAATTACTTTTCTTTCAGAAGTCTGGACAACCTGATGGGGGCTTTTGAAAAAGAAATGCTATTA
Source organism: Gavialis gangeticus (assembly GCF_001723915.1). Classification (NCBI taxonomy): domain Eukaryota; kingdom Metazoa; phylum Chordata; order Crocodylia; family Gavialidae; genus Gavialis; species Gavialis gangeticus. The sequence continues at coordinate 70,038,801 of NW_017729032.1, forward strand.
AATTGTTTACAATGCCAGATTCTTCTCTGACCTAGTTGTGTAGGTATTATAATACCAAAAATACGGCAATCATTGTCTGAAAACAGTTCCCTAATCATTGTTTATTCTTGTGTCATGCTCAGCCCCTCCCATCCCTTAGATTTACAGCTAATATTCTTTAAGTGAATGACCTGTCTAAAAGTTGAGAAATTTATGCTCAAATGTGTATAGTAGGCTAAAGGGCTACCACGTAAGGCTGGATAGCTGCAGGAACATACTGTCTCATGAGAGGTCTAGCAAGAGACAAATGGCAGAAGCCCAGGGGAATATACTAAAGTGGCTTTTATTTTTCTGAAGAACATTCTTGAAGAGTAATGAAGGCAAAAACAGTACTACTGCCACTACACTTCTTAGCTGTCCACTTTCAAAAGGATCAACCTTCTCTCCAGTCCTATTACATGTATGCAGCCAGTAGTCAGGTGACCTAGACTCATATGAAGGTGACACTGGGCTCCCCACAGTTGGTCAAACTGACCTGTAGCTTGACATTTTCCTGGAGTCCTTACTCTCTCATATAGGAACAGCCATGATCTATTTTCTTGTAATAACAGGGATTGCAGATGGTCACTTCTGAAAGAATAAGAATAGGACCCAGGAACAGATTCTGCATCAGTCCTGTAAGGAGAAGCACAATGGAAGTCAAAGCCCAAGGGAGAAGCTGCATAGGAATGAAACTAGTTAAATTATCTTCACACCACCAAGACTCTAGAGGTGAAGTAGTCATGAGTTAGAGTAGCCTGAGAAGCAACTGTGATTTTAAGCAGACTTACCAAACTCTCTATATGCTCTTCTGCAGTACAGACTGCCAGTGGGGTAGCATGGCATCACATGGACTGCCCCCAAGCTTCCACTATATGCTGTTGGACTAGCATGTGATCCCAGTTCTCTAATATAACATATTTTTTTTAATTCTTCACTTAGTCCCTTTGGCTATGTTGTTTTGCATTCATTAGACTGCACTCCTCTTCGAAGGCATGAATAGAATTCAGGATTACCCACCTTTAACGTCTTTCCCTTGCTCCCTAGCAAACTATGAATTTAAAGACCTGGGCAAAAATAATGCATCCAGAACCCCTTTTTGCACATATTACTTTATCTCTTCTGATAGGTATCTATATTGTACATAAGGAAACTGGGGTCCAACAAGTAAAATGTTGGTTTTTTAAAATGTATGTATTTGTTATATCAGTCAGAATGTCTGTTTAATGTTTAAGCATCACAGTCAAGTGCATCTGAGTACTATCTTTAAAGCATATTATTTGATCTTTAACTTCATTTAAAACTAGAATCATTCTAGAGAGATGCCAGCACCTTGTGGCCTCATGCTTTGAGTTGTACAATCATGTGTTAACCCGCAATTTCAACAGTTGGGAAATAATTATGTAGTGGTTAGGAGATAAAAGGGAGCTTGGTTTAGTTGATATGGAAATGATATCTTTTCCTGTATCTCCTCCATATAGAGTAACTTGGAGATCAAAAGACTAAAAGGGGAAGAAATCTACTGTGAATGGCTGGATTATGTGGTAAAATCCAAGCCAAAAAGACTACACTTCACAAATAATCAGTGAAGACTAACTCCTTCCAGTTCTCTGCTTGCCACACACTACGAAAGCAGTAAAGCTTCTAAAAATAAGGTTCCAAATGAATCCTATGGTTTGTTTGCTGCAAAAGACCATAATAGAAAACAGAGCCTGGAGGAAAGTATTCATCTCCAAGTAATTTGGTAACATCCTGTAAGGTCAGAGTGTGTCTAGCCCATATCTCAGGATCATATCTTTCTTATAACTTTTAAAGACAATAGCTTAGAATGCTTGGCTGTACCTTAATTTCATATGTAATCTTTTATTGGCTGTCATTCTAGGGGCTTATCTAGTTGGGGGAAAAAGCCTAGGAATACTTGATGCTGAATGAAGTTATGCTGCACTAGTGCCCCATGTGGATGTCTAAACTGACCACATCACAAATAAGTTAGAATGAATTCAAAGTGGGGCAGGGTTTACCTCATATCAGCTCTCTGCATTACCTACTTTTACCATGAAGTAAGTGATAATTAAACCGGGGCATCTTAGTACTCAAAGAGCGCATCTACATGTGTGCTTTAATGCACATTAACTTATTTTAATGCACATTAAAGCATCACAAAAAATGTGCTCTTTAGCTAATGCACATTAAAATAGGCTAATGCAATTTTTTCTAGTACCTCACAATGGAGTTGTTAGATTTAATGCACATTACCTAAAGCACAGTAATTGAACATGTAGACACATCCAGAGAAACAAGATTAACTGACCAAGATTTAGTAATATATAAAAGTGGCCAAAGAGACTTACTGCAGTACGTCCCTGGCCACTTCTAACTTGCTGTACTTTATTTGTTCCCCTGGCAGATATTATTTTGGTCAACTTACAAAATTTGTAGCTCCACAGAAAATAGAGCACTATAGACAGCCACATGGTCAAAGCCCCCTGGCTAGGATGTGCCAAAGGTACATTTTCCACCCAGAGAGCTTTCCCATAACATTCCTCCCACCCCAGAGGTGCCTGTCAGTGATTTGGAGCCTTTTAAAGTACAAGATTGGGCTTGGGAACCTTTTAAAGTTCAAGCACTATCAGCCTGTTAAAACTCCTGGGTTACAGCCCCAGTCAACCTCTGCCAGGCCAGGCAAGGATGACACAAGTAGTGGCAGAAGCTGATGGGAGATGTAGACCCTTAGCAGGGATCCACCACTACAGCTGCCCTGGAGAAGGAGAGCAGGGCATTTTGGGATGGTATTAAATCTAAATAATGTGCCTGACATTCAAATTAATGCACGAAGCAGACCTACCACAAAAAGTTCTGCATTCACTGAATCACTTTGTAGTGGATTCAGCCTTTTTCCCTTGATGGTTTGGTACATTACCATCTAACACAAAAACTTGCATTAATCACACAATAAAGGTAACATCTCCCAGGGGCCTAAGAGTGCCTATTTATGATGTAGCTAAATCTGCTCCCCTGAGAGACCTAAACTGTTGTATGTGACCTGAAGATACTGTTAACATAGCAACAGGATGAAATGCCCCACCAAATGCCATCACAGATGCTTTATTTTTAAAAAGGCCTGCTGGTAGAAGAGGAGGAGCTGAATTTTACATAAGAGCCTGCTCCCAGGACACACTCTTCCAGAAAGTAGGAGATGTAGGTTTTAGGCTTCATCAGCCTGAGTAGATTCCAAACCCTTTCCCCTATAGAAGTACCCTAACCACCACATTATATGCTAGACTGGTTTGTTTTGGGATAGAGAGAAGGGATGGGGAGAGAAGAGCTCTAAACCCTTTTTGTTCAAGTGGTGTCATTGTATAGTAAGGAATGCAAGAATCACAAGAGGGACTATAGCTGTAATCTTGTGGTTATGACACTCAGCTGGATATTTTATTCAATAACTTGTTAATATACAATACAGAAACAGCCTAGGGAGGAAGGACAAGAAGTTTCTTCTTCCAGCTGAATACCCTCACCTTTAGAGTGAGGAGTCATTTTCTCATGCTCTCTGTTTACATTCTTTTTCTGAACAATAGCACATCTCCCAAAGGTGGGTAAACAGTGCCTAACCTATAGCCTTGTAGTGTGGGCAATATCCTAGAGCTGGGAGATGTGACTATGACCCTGCCTTTGGCTGAAGAAGGCTTCAAATCCAGGTCTCATGCTTGCTGGGAAAGTACTCTAACTACTTCACTATTATATGAAAAGTAGGCATTAGTAGTGCCATCACCACCAGCAGTGGAAAACTTGCATGTCTGCTCCTTTCTTTCAAGAAGACTTGTAGGTGACTACCGCCAGGAGAAGACTTTAGACTCAGGGATCTAAATGGGTGACAGGATAAGAAGCAATGGTCTCAAGTTGCAGCAAAGCATATTAAGTTGGATATTAGGAAAAACTATCTTACTAGGAGTGCGGTGAGGCACGGGCACAGGTTACCTAGAGGTGGTGGACTCTCCATCTTTGTAGGTTTCTAAGTCCTGGCTTGACAAAGTCCTGGCTGGTATGATCTAGTTGGGGATGGTCCTGCTTTGAGCAGGGGGGTTGACTAGATGACCTCCTGAGGTCCCTTCCAACCCTATTTTTTCTATGATAAAGATATTTGCTGATAGCCATGACTTAGGTCGCTAGGATCCAGAGAGGGATAGCTGTTCACAGGCACCTTTGAGCTTGGTGATTTCTATTGGCTAATTATAAAAGCCAAGATCTAAGTTTTGAATGCTACTGTATGGGTTGTTCACCTAAAAGATGGAAATTGCAGCATGTAACTTATAAGGGCCTAAATGTTTTCATGTAGTCCATTATAATTGTAACCTAGGTGCACCCAAGGGTGTGCCCTATTCTCAGTTGGGTGGGATGGGTAGGCAGGAGGGGGTGCTGTGAGAGGGATGGCAGAATTTTAAGCAGATCCCTCTTTCCTCTATAGAGTTAGCCCAAGCCCAAAGTTCTTAACTATATACAATTTATTGAGTTATAATATACATAATCATAAAAGTAAATATCATATACATATATTTACATAGTGAACATTAACCAATAATCAAGGTCAAACCCTAAAGAATACTATTTACCCATCACAATAAAACACTTCAATTTCAAAAATATAAGGTGCAGACAGGAACAATCTTAATAACACTTATTCCTTAATATAGTCCCTGACCCATGGCAAGAGATAGTCCTCCTTCCAGTGGGGTCCCTTGGGGGGGGGATGTCCAGGAAGCACCAGGGGCCCCTCCCCTTAGAGCCTTAACTGGGTGGGGGGAGGGAGCTGCTCACCCAGCCTCTTGTCTGGGTTTGCCCACCCCAAATGTCTTTCCCCTGTGGAACCCAAGGGCCCAATGACTCACGCTCCCTTAGGTGGTGGTGGTCAGGGTGCAGTTCAATGGGGTCTCCTCTGCTGGAGCATCTCTCCAAGCCTCTCCTGCACTGCTGGGCTCCTCCCCACCCTGTGCCCTGCTCTGGGCACCGAGGGCTCAGCTCCTCTCAGCTGCTCCACCACTGCTGCTGACTCCTGGGTGCTGGGCCTCACACTGAAGCACTACTATTTGCCCATGCCCTGGCTCGGCACTGATGGCTTTTTCAGCACAGGCCCTTTAGGCTCTGGCCGTCCATCCTTACATTGGTGGCTAACCCAAACAGCCTCCGCTGCTCCCTGGCTCCGTTCCCTCATATGCTGCCCTGCGCACTGTGTGGCCTGCAGGCCCTCCACGGCTGCAGGCTCGAGCTACTGCTTGCAGCTCTCAAAGCCTGGGCTCCATTCACTGAACCACACACCCTGATGTGCCCAAGTGGTCTCAAAGTGCTCCCAGAGCTGCGTCTCCGTGCGCTGTCCCTGTGTGCAGTCAACGGCCGAGAGGTCTCACACTGCTCCCAGTGGCAGCTTCAGGAGACTTGGACCTATTGCCCTCTGGGGGAGAGCTCCCCAGCTTTTCTTGGCTCTGCTCTTTTTGAGTCCCTCACTACATCTGCCCCTTGTGCTGGGCACGCAGCTCCTTTTATACGTTCCAGGGCTCCACCCATGAAGTCTTCCAGACCTGACAGTTTACAGTCTTCAATCAGGTCTGGGGGAGCTCTTCTATCCCTCCCCTCAGGAAAGGGGCATGACTTTATTTCTCTTGTTGCCTCCTGATTGGTGGATGGGCTCCACCAATCAAAACAGCAGAATCTCAAGACTGGGACTCAGCCCAAGCTCTGAAAAGTGAGCCTGCTACATAATTAATTTGAAGAACATTCCTTACAGAAGCTATTTGACTCGGGAAAATCTAGGACTGTTTGGGCCTACCTCCACTTTCCCTATGGTGACATTGTTACTGTGCCCTATGTGCGATGCACAGTTATTTTTAGCAGCTACTTTACTGTAGTGGCACATTATAACAGGGGAGCACACTGCTATGGTGAAATAGTTGCTGGTCATGTGCATGCTACATTGCCGTAGTACATTGCTACAGCAATGTAGCGTCATGTGTAGATGTGCCCCTTTTGAACTTTCTAGCTTTCTGATTAACACAATCTACTTTCACCACAAAAAGACCTCTCTACATTCTGGCCTAGATTGTGAAACAGACTACAGTGATAAACTACCTGACCAGTCTGTATTGTGAGTTAAATTCAAACGAAGTTTTTGGTTTAGGAATTAAGCCAATCCTCTCCTGAAAGCTTGCTTAATTTGGCTGTGCTTTCTTTTTGTTTGCTGTCACTGATGTTAGTCATGTCTTTGTTTCTTAGGGTACTGTGGTCAGGCTATATACTGAACAAAAGATCAGTACTGATTTACCCACAGCCTCACCTGTGAGTCTTTCTATTAAAGGAAAGTTCATCCATCCATGATGAATGGCAGGAAAATGTTGCCTTCCTGTTGTGTTTGTATTATTTTTTTAACTAGTGGAAGAAAGAACCTTCTTTCTTTTATAAGCAAGAGGCTTAGAGAAAAGAATTAAAGTTTAAAGGGACAATTTTTTTACTTGCCTGAAAATGTTCTTCTAACATGCATGTTCACTCCTGTGAATTTACTAAGTGCTTGAAAGTTATTGTAGGAAGGGGAGAACTGGTATTTTCAAAGTAACAGCTTCTCCTCAGTTGTCTGCAGCATGAAACAGAAATATAAATTGCTGAGAAAAAGTGGAAGAGAAGAGAACTGTTCTCACTGGGAGCATAAGTGACTAGAAATGAGATAAAAATATGTTTAGGAGCCTCAGAGTTGGAGGATCCTAGAATGCATTAGACAGGAAATCAACTATTTTATAAAAAATGGAGCTAAACATCTAAGTGGCCTGATATATATTTTGGACTGAAACATAGTGTTCATAAAGCACTGGATTTTCTTTCACTGCATACCTCAGTGAAGACAGATTTTTCCACAAAATTGCTGTAAAAAATATTATTCCTCTAGGATCTTTCCTTTGATTTGCCAAAAAAGTGTGCCCCTGTACACATGCCAGTAACAAGAAGCCCTAACAAGCTGAGTCTCTATTGCCAACCTCAACACACTTTCCAAAAAATTACCTGCTTTTATTTAAAAATAACATACTTTGGGGTTCTTTTTTACATACCTTTCTGGTTTTTGAATCTTTAGGGAACTACTGGGTCATATTTTCAAACTACAGCTTTGCTCTTTTATTATGAAAGCCGAGTCTCATAGTTTCATAGTTTCTAGGGTCAGAAGGGACCTGAGAAGATCATCTAGTCCAACTCCCTGCC
>NW_017729032.1:70046728-70051936 GCF_001723915.1 Gavialis gangeticus
CTCTGGGTGCGGCCCTCCAGCCAGTTGGCAACCCAATTGACTGTGTGGGTATCGACACCACAGTCCCCCAGTTTCTTGATGAGAACAGGGTGAGAGACAGTGCTGAAGGCCTTCCGAAAGTCCAGGAAGACTATGTCCACTGCTACCCCTGCATCATGATTTAAGGTTCTAGGTTTTTAAGGGAAATGCTAAATTATCTGGGTTGGAAATATTAATACACACCCGTGCATGTGAAGGTAAAAGAATATACTCAAAGTTATATACATTATGTATAATGTTCTTTAAGACAACAAGTGTATACTACTAATAATAACAATAATAGATTCATTTGAATCTCACCAAGCATTCAACATTTTATCTTTCTTCTGGTACAACTCCCTGAACTGGTAGGCACCAGAGTTCAAGCTGTAGATCTCTGTCTTCCTAACACAGATTACTTCATTCATGCTAAATAAGTACACCCATTTCCCCCTATACCAATAGCATCAGTATTCTGTGAGAGTGATACTGAATTATGTTCTAATGGATCTTTCCTAATATACGAAGAAGCATTCCCTTGCTTACTGATGTGTGGTGTGCACCATCTACGACATCCAATGCATATTATGAATGCAGTAGATACTTTTCTACAAAAGGTCTGATTTCTGCTTCTGATGATAGCTGAACCTACTGAGGGGGGATGGCCGATGTGAGTAAAATGTTTTAAAAAATGAAGCAGCTGAACACTACTGCCTGCCCATGAACAGGACAATAACCAGGAGAGGGGTTTTTTGTTTGGTTGGTTGGTTTTTTGTTTTGGGTTTTGTTTTTTTGTTTGTTTGTTTTTTTGGGGGGGGAGGGGCACAGTATAAAGAATTGCAGTCATTTTGCTGAACAAGAGAACCTGGAAGGCAAACCTCCAGGAAGGATAGGAATGAAGTGAGAATTGCCCAGAAGTCAAACCAAGTTAGACCCTGACAAAGGAGGTTAAATAGTAGAAAGTTTCATGTAGAGAAGTTGTGTTGCTATGAAGTGAGAATAGAAAAGAGATTAAGGATAATGTAGGCATGACCTAGATAATAAAAGAACATCTGTGCCTTGGTTTTCAATAAAGTGGGGGGTGGAAAAAAGTAAAATAGGTAATTGAAATGGACCTCCCATATCCGGGGAGAAGCAATAGTCAACTAATTTAATGTTCTCAAGTCAGGTGGGAGAAGATAAACTCAGTTTGAGAATTTTGGAAATAATTGGCACATACAGACATCCCTGGTCCCGTAGCAAGTATTTTTAAACCTATTGCATGAGGGGTATGGGAGGTTAGCTAATGTAGAACTTCCATTGAAAAAGGAGCCAAGGAGATGGATGCAAGTCTCAATAGCATGCAAGGCTTCAGAACATATCTTAAAGGGAAAGATAATTAAAGACATGGAAGTAAATGGAAAATAGGATAAAATGCAACACAAATTTATCAAAGGTATATAGTGCTGGATAGTGCCTATAGCTTCTTTGATAAGAGAACTATTTTTTTAGTCAATGGCAGTGAAGGAGATCTCATCTATCAGGACTTCAGGAAAGTTTTAAGTGGCATCACACTGAAAACTATTAGTGAATATGAGGATTAGGCAAGTCATGGGAAGGTGGAGTAAGAAGCTGGCAACAGGTAAATTTGAAAGGAGTGGAAGGAGATTATCAGTGGGAATCCTCAAGGATTAGTTTGGGGGCCAATCTTGTTTGATATTTTCATTGATGACTTTGGTATAAAAAAGTAGTGGATTCCTGGTGAGAATTACTTCTATCCTAAATGTGCGGATGCTTTCAATATCCAGATATTATCACAGGATACCTAAGTTGCCAAAGTGATATAGCTCTGAAAAGCCAAATGTTGCTGCATCTGAGGGTTGCAGATGTAGTTTTAGAGATAGGGAAATATTAATATTGTTCTAGAAAGCCCTGGGGAGACCTCAGCTGGAGAACTGTGTACAGTTCTGGTCACCCATGTTCAAAAGAGATAAATTAAATAGTTGTAGGAAAAAAACCTAGCATGATGAGGGGAATGGTGAGCCTGCTATATGAAATGAGACTAGAAGAGCTTGGTTTGTTTAGTCTGTCACAGGGAAGGCTGAAAGAGGATATGATTTCTGTCTAGAAATACAAAGCAGGAATAAACACCAGGTAAGAAAAAAGCTAAGCTACAGAACAATGCTAGTACAAGAACCAATGGGTATAACTGACCACAAATAAACATGAGCTAAAAACTTAAAAAAAACCAAAACCAAAACAACCCCGTCCTCCCCCCTGCTGCAAACCCTTAAAATACCCTATGAGAGGTTTGGGGATAACCTTCAAATCGGAAAGGAGGAAACAAAAAAACCTACCTGCTTTTTCAAATTAAGCTAGATAAGCTTATAAAGGGATTTGTATGACATGGGGATTGCATTGGATGACCCAGGAGGTTTCTTCCAGTCCTATGTTATCTGCATTCCTATGTAATCTGTTTGAATCTGGACCTTAGATAGAAGTGAAGACCAGTCTCTTTCATATCTAAACTCCTATCTAGTGTTTGGGCTTGACAGCAGTCACTGAAACAGGTCCCAGTTTTACTGTTAAACATCTAGATGGCAATGCCTTTATTGCTATATATGCAGTCATTCTATTGGAGGAAGGATAGCTTGGTGGTACAAACACTGGAATGGTGATTAGAGTTAGACTCATGTCTGGCTTTCTCACTGACTAGACATTTGAGCTTGTCTGTAACTGAGTTTCTCCAAATGCAAAAATGAGAAGAAAAATGGCTCAGTGAATAGGCTTCTAGCTGGGGAGATGGACTCCATTCCTGGCTCCTCACTGACTTTCCTTTGTGCCCCTGGAAGAAGTCACTCTAGGGCCACAAAAACATGTAAGTGCCTCAAGTGCAACTTAGGCAGAATTTAGGAGCTCAGTTCAGGAGTGTAATCCATGAAACTTCTACCTGTATTCTAAACAAAAAGAATTGTTGTCCATATCTAAACAGATATCCATAAACAGTTGTCCATATCTAAACAGATAACTTAGGTGCGTAACTTCAGGACTAGATTTTGGGATGACAATCACAGTTTCACATAGCCAACTCAATTTTACAGAAAGGAAGACCCCTCTCTTCAGCATTTCTGCTCAGTTAGACTTAGTGTGTTCCCCTCTGCACCACGGCCTACTTCCTATTGTGAATTGCACCAAATTCTTCCTCTTTGCTGTATAGGAAACTTAGGCTTCATGTCCACTGACAGTGTGGTCAACCTTAAGACAATCCTAATGCAATACTCAGCAACCATCTATACCTTTAGCTCAACTCCTAGCAGCATTTCTGAACTTCCAGAAATGAAGTCTACCCCCTACCACTCACCTTCTAACCCACCCTCTTCCTTCCAGTATATTTCAATTCTGTTCCCAGCCACAGATACTGGGAAAGGAATTTGGCTTGCATTAGTTGAAGGCACCCTTATGGTTGACTGTAAATAAGGGTTTAGACATAGCACTGGGTATACTTTTGATCTGAGAATTTTGTTGTTAGAGCAAAATACTGTTGTTTTGGGAATTGTGCTGTTAGAGGTGGATGTCTAAGAGTTAGGCAGGGCTGAATATGGCCAGACCTAATTCTCTTTTTATACCTGTCTTTGAATCCCTCTAACTTCATCCCCCTCATAGAAAAGAGGTTCTTTTATTTGAGTTTATGGGAATATAGTGAGGATAATTCCATTAAAGACTGTGAGGCACTCCCATACTGTGATAAATGGGGGCCATATACATATTTAAAACAAATATCTTTTTAAATGTTTAAATAAAAAGGTTAATTAAAATAGGGATAAAAGTGCTTGCATCAGAATGGCGCTGTGAGACTTAAAAGTGTTACTTGTACGTAGAGCTCTTGGAGATGCTGTAGAAATGCTTAGTATTGTAATTATCCTGTGATCTATACCGTTTAATTATTTTGGGGTCCAGAAGATCAGCTGAACCAAGCCTTACAGATTAAATTGATTTACTTTAAAGCCAGTCACACAGATTTGTTCTTTGTGTTTCACAGGATATAAACAAACATATTTACATGAGCGGGACCTAAAGAGTAAAGAATGCTGTGGCGGGATACAGTGTAATAAAAGCCTAACCTACATTAACGATGAGCAGGGATCCTGGCTTTCTCTGATTAAAAAAAAAAATCCCCAATTTTCAGATAAAAAACTAACCCAAAATGCACACTTTTCTGTGATTAAAACAAAACACTTAGTGGTGTTTCATTTTAATCATGGAAAATTAGGATTTGGGGTTATTTTTTTATATCTGAAAATTGGGGGTTTTTTTAATCGGAAAAAACCAGGATCCCTCATGATGAGTACTACCCTTATGGATTATTCCTAGAAAATAGGCTGTAATTGTTTAGTAGACTGGACCAAGCAATCTGTTGCCAAACTAAGAAGGTTAAGAAAGATTCCTGCCTAGCCTAAAGGCATGACAATGTGGCAGTAGTCTAGAGAACCTAGAGTCCTTCTAAACCTAGCAGCACCTATCTAGATAACTTCACTGACATAGCTTTCATTTGCAGGAACTTATTACCTCAAATGAAATATTCACACTGCTGAGGAACATTTGCTGTTTGTGAGAAGTGCTCATTCCATGAGAAGTGACTGGAACCTTTGCTCAGCTATTCTAATCCCTTGCATAAATATTTATTTATTTTTCTGCATGAAGATATAATGTTTCTTGGGAATATAGATAATGTAGCAGGAGGGCAGGTAATTACTATAATTTTCCTGGTGCTTTTGGAAAATAATCTATTTGATAAGTGCCCTGCTTGCTTTTTAGGATTTATACATATCGCCATGTAAACAGTTTAGTTTGGATCATAAGAATCCATGCTTAGTAACTATTGTTGGTATATTGCTAACAAAATGCTCTGTCTTTGTCTTGTTTGTCTTAAAATTAACATGATTAAGTTGTCAGGACAATACCCAGTGTCAGTGCTTCAAGGTGACAGTTCAGTAGAGTCAGTGCTCCAAGGTGATTTCTAAGAAGTTGCAATAGCATGGAAGAGGGAAGGCAGCTTCAGCCAACAGGACCGTTCCTGGTCTGTGCAGCCAGTGCTGTAGCAAGGAGGGGGCAAGCAGGGCTACCACCCTGTGTGCCAAGCGAAGGGATGCCAACAGGTGCTGCCCAGCCACTGCAGGGTGCTGGACAGAGCCATAAGTGGCTCATGGGGGG
>NW_017729032.1:70056936-70057512 GCF_001723915.1 Gavialis gangeticus
GGACAGGGGAAGGGGGGCTCCTCCTGCTGCATGCACTCCTGGGAAAGCATGGGTGGGGGGTGTCCCACAGATCTGTGTGCACGGCAAGGGCAGTCTGCTGCTGTGGGGCTTTGCCTGGGGAGCCAAACTTCCTTGCCATGGTACCGTGTGCAGCTACCTACTGACTTCAGGAAATCAGTGCAGTATGCAGGCTGCAAGTGCTCCTCACTGTAGTGATAGGGTTACCATATATCTGAGTTTTTCCAGACATGTCCTCTTTTTTGGCCCCCTGTCCTCGTGTCCTGTGGGTTGGGAGTGAGGCGGCACTGGCAGGGCTGGGGGCAGAGGGGATCAGGTTGGGAGGGAGGGGCACCAGCAGGGCTGGGGGCTTAGGAGTGAGGGGCAGAGGCAGGGCATGGGCATATCACTGCCCCCCTCACAATCATATACCCCTCCTCACTTCTTCCCCCCCCGCAGGTGTCCTCTCTTTTGATACTGAAAGTATGGTATCCTGGATGAAACACTGCAAGAATCCAGCAAAGTTTGCAGCTGAGTTTTAATTTTTCCCATAGGCTTTTTCTAGGAGGGAAAACATCT
>NW_017729032.1:70062512-70064582 GCF_001723915.1 Gavialis gangeticus
CTTTGAGTGCTTCTTTGGCTCCTTCTAGGTCAACAACATCATTCCACTTTACATCTGGTCTGTTGGCTTTCTAGGGATATGGAGACTGACAATTAAGGGAATGCTCTTGAGGTTCCTGCACTGCAGAACATACTTCCTATGTGAAGTGACTTTAAGGGGGAAAAAAACAAAGTAGATACTGATATAAGGTCCAATCCTGCCAATTGCCTGAAGTACACTTAGTGCCCATTGACACGATCAGAAGCTGAAGACACTCTGCCTCTTGCATGATTAGACCTATAATAAGAACATTCTTGTAATCAAAATGGCACCACCTTTCTGCATCCCAGGATGCATGTTAATTTGCACGAAATAGCTGTCCCTGGCAATTGCTTCTAACTGAGCTCATTTGACCTTGCTTCCTTTCAGCACATCCTCTGATGGGAGAAAGCTAACAGCTTCAGGTACTTGAAGATTTTCTGCCAATCAGCTGGAGTTTTTACATTTATTGTGGTGATTAAAAATATCCAGATCCAGCTATGGCTAAATGGCTGCTAATATGAGCTATTACTTTACAGTGCTATAGGGACATTTTAAAATAAACCAATATTTTTAAGCAACAACAGAGATGAACAAATGAAACATCTTGTATGGCAGGACACCGTAACTCTCAAATGCACAATGTTCATAGGACCTGAACAACAAATCTCGTTCATAAAAAATCTTTCAAACCCTGCCCCATCAGCATACACACTTTCACTTGCTGGAAGATGCACAGAAGATTTCTAATAGAGTAGGCTGGTTCATTTTAGACAGCATTTCTTACCAGCCCTATCCTAATGCAATCCACAACAGTAAAGATGACTAGGAAGCATATGCAGTTGTGGAAAGACACGTATAGTGGGGGAAGAGGAGGAGGAGAATTCAGTTGTAAAACCAGTAACTGACGGAGAACAAAATGCCAAAGACTAGTTGAAAGCTCCGTCTTTCTAGCAGCAGCTTCTAGCAAGAAGTGTGGTTACAAATCTGAATAAAATCTGAGATTAGTTTTGATGATCTATATTTTTTGCCCCCCTCCAAAGGGAGGTGAGGGCTGGTTAGAACTCTTCTAAATCTGTGTTCTGCCTCTTTGATATAGTTTAGCACTGGCGATGCATAGGGGGTGCACGTGCACCCCCTGAGATTGGCCGTGTCCCCCCTGGAAGTGCTAGCCATGAAACTGGAAGTGCCTGCCCACCCTGTTGGTGATTGCCCGCTACCCCCCCTCTCCCCATCAGCGATCTGGTGCCCCCCCCAGACTCAGGAGGCATCAGTCGTCTGTGTAGTTTAGCATACTAAAAAAGGTCCCCTTTAGGTAAATTATTCCTTAAAAGTCCAGTACCAGGGTTCTCTAATGTTTACTGCTTGCTGCTATTAGATACAGGTTCCAGGGCTGTCCTACAGATTTTGGAGGCTCTGGACAGAGCTTTGATTGAAAGCTCTCGACAGACAGTCCATCACATGACAGGTATGGTGGTAGGTATGCTAGATGTTCATGACAATGCCTCCAGCATTTCATGTGATTGCCTATTTGGGTTTTGGGGCTTGGGTGTACTTGTGCTTTCTCTTTTTGCAGCCCTAAAGGTACATATCCTGTGTAGTGGGTACATGCTACACATACCTTATTTTGACACTGACTTATAGATCTGTCCAAGCAAAATTCTAGAGAGGTGCTGGCAACATGTGAGTTAAGTCTGATCATGCGCAGATAACACTGGCTCATGGAAATTTCCACAGCATGCCCAGCACGTGCCCCCTGGGTGACCTGAAGCTTTGTCAATCACCGGTGACCTACTTTTCAATCACCAGTGACCTACTTTTCAGCCCTGCGCATGCCTAGTTACAACACAGAGCTCTAACTCACACATGCTCAGTTAAAAAGAGCATGACGTAATCGTGCTAGAAAATTCTAACAGCCAAGCGGCCTGATTGGCTAAGGGGCTGCTATATTAGTGAGTGAACCCCCACCTTTGTGTGGGTTGTGTGGGTGTCGTTGGTGAGAGAGTGGTGAGAGACCGTGCGCTATCTGTAGCAGAGGCTGCTGTCAGCAGG
>NW_017729032.1:70064768-70073429 GCF_001723915.1 Gavialis gangeticus
CCCACTTTGTTTGAAACCGTTACGTTTCCGTGCCTCAGAACTCCACGCCAAAAATCCCGCCTGTTCCGTGTCCAATTGCCACCGCCCAGCCGCCCAACCGTGACACCGTGAGCTTGGTTAACCAACTCTGGGACAAGATCTTAGTCCCATTTTCAAACCAAGGGCCTCAGACCTTATGTTAAGATGGCACTGCTGAAATAAGAGGGATACTGGCTAAATCTTTGATGGTGATTGCTACCTCAACTCTCTAGATCTCTCCAGTGATAATGGGAGAATGGGGTGATAATAGAGAAGAATGGATGTAAATGGCTTTTAGAGATCCCACCTTTTATCAATCAAAAGCAAAGCAACAATGAGATAAGCAATATGGTGAAGATTAATGCAACAGCTTGGTGCTCTTGTACATATTGGAAAAGGTAGGATTAACTCTAGCGAAGAAGGTATAAACTGCCGAGAACCATAAGAAACCTGATTCCTGACTTAGACACATGCAGCAAAAAGTGATAAGGATAATGGAAATAAAGGAAAATGTAGTCACCCCAAACTTCCAAGTTCTAGTTGTTTCTTAATGCTTCATAGAGGCGTGTTTAAATGTTCATTAACGTACTCTTAGATACTGTGCATTTAGTTTAGTACTTGTTTAACAAAGTACTAAATGCACACTAACTAGAGTTACTGCACAGTAATGCTGGTGCATGGTTATTTTGTGATACTGCGCATTAACCTAATAACACCATGCAATTGTTTATCAGCATGGTTTTTAACTGCCATGCTACTGCGCAGTGGTATTAGGCTAATGTGCAATAAGCGCCTTGTGTAGACATGTCTGGGGTGTAATAAAGGTGGACGAAATATTTTGTCTTGATACTGGACATACTGTGCATTCTTTCTTTAAAAAACACTTGTTTGCGATTACCAGCAGCACTGCTGGGACAGTATAACTCTCTGAAAGCGTCTGAGGTCTTTCTAATTCAGCTTATACTATTTTCATCTTAGTTGCATGTGTACATAAAAAAAGAAAAAATAAACTGCAGCTAATTTTGTGTAAAGAAATTGTCAGGGCAAATTATGCAGTATATTCACAGATAAGTATTTTCAAAACAAACAGCCTGTATTTATGCACTGACCTATTACACCAGCCCTATAACGGCTCTTGAGACTATGAGCAAACAAAACATTGTGTGGACATGAAGATCCTGTAAGCAAAACTCCCTCATTTTGGCCAGCTTTCCACCATGAATCGTTACTTGGCAGTCCCTACATCACTCTTGCTTGTTTTTGTTTTGTTTTTTTAACACAAACAATATGAAAAGAGTACTTTACAGTCTTCATTTAGGAATGGTTTCCAGCTATTATTGTTTATTCTCATACCACCTTCAACTTTTTTGCCCACTTCTCCTACTTGCTGTTTTTTTGCTGAGTTAGCTGTCTTATTTGGATTGCAAAACAGCACTTCTTTTTTACCCCTTACCTGAAAATTCCTGTTTGCTGATGGTATGCAGAAATCACATAATGCTTCTTGGTTACTATGCTGAAACTAAAAAAAACTATCACATGAATAGTGAACATGGACATGCGGGGTGAAATCCCACTTCCCACTCCTTGAAGGATTGATTCATGAGATCAGGGGTGTCAAAAGTACAGCCTGCAGGAATTTGGGGGTGAGGCCTGCTGCTGAATCCAGGGCCCTGAAGCCCTGCTGGACATGGCCATTGGTGGCAAGGGATGAGTAAGAGTTGTACTGGCACAGCCCTATTTGCCCAGCCACTGTAGCCACTGCCACAGCAAGTGACCCACAGATCCAGCCTCCACTAGACAGCCTTGCATAGTATTTCCACCATCAGACTGGACACTGGAAACTTCTACATTTTAATTCTTACTCAGTCACAAACATACTTTGTAAACAGGAGTAAGCACTACATCCAAGCTCAAGATCAAAACATGCAATTATTTGTCCTTTTTATGTATAAAAAATTATCACAGCTGCACATGGAGATTTGTATGTGTTACATAGACAGACACTTGTGTAACTGCCTGTGGGTGGCCAGTTATGATACTTGCTTGTGCAATTATAGGAATGTAGTTTTGCTCACAAACCAAACCAAAGACAGATTTAAAGTTGGATCTTCCAAGCCAGTGGTTCTTCCTCAGTCTTTTCTATACTTCTAAGTGACACCAGAGAGAAGTTTCAGAGTGTCCCTTTTGCCATCTAGCCATAAAGAATAGTGGGATGGGATATTCACAACCCCTGGGAATGCCCCTTATTTAAGAACACAGAGCCTTTTTCCTTTGTCTGCCAGTCATGAATAGGAAATACACCTGATTTAAAGGTACTAACCAATGAGTTCAAATTCCATATCCGTTCAGATCTAGCTTCTCTGCTGAAATAGTCAACAAGATGTTAATTTACGTGATTTTATCGAAATGTTCAAAATTCAGTTGTTGTGATGCAATCACTATGGTGTCTTGGAAGTTGGGGTCATTTGTACACTACCAGCTGTGCTGAGGCCAACTCATTCCACATAGCCAATGAAAAGCCTTCAGCTTATTTTATTTTTCTGTGTGGTGACCTGAGGTTGGATCCACAAGGGGACTTGCATGCTACAAGGCTCAGTGCTGCTGTACAAGACATTTTTGAGTATTTAGCCAGTGTAGCAAAATCTAAAGTGCTGACTCGGGAAATTTAGGAGTGCTTGAAATCCCTGAGGCAGTGAAAGAAATGCACGTAAGGTGCATGAGTGAGGACTGCAAGCATACTGAGGACTTCTACAGGTGAAGACATTACTATTACATACAGGTGAGGACTACTGAGCTGCCAAGCGTGCTCTGCGATCAACAGATCAGGCCTCTTAAGCAAGTTAAGCAGAAGAACACCAGACTTGTGCATCTTATAAAGCTTAGGTGGGAGCTAGATACTTAGCAGACCTGTCAAAATGTGCCCAGAATAAGGCTGTAAATACCTTAGAAACTTTAAGGAGAAATATTTAGATGATTATGGACATTAGTTGCTCACTGGCCTAAGAGGCAGCTAAGTAGGGGTTTTGAGGATCAAAATGTTGGACTTAGAGGCCTATATTCCACATGAGCTCCATTTTTAGGTGTCTGAGTTTTGGGGATCTAGTCCCTAGTCCACAATCAAAACCAGAAGTCTACTGTGGCATTTGTGGGCTTCAAAGCACACGTGGCTAGCCTCCTGCAATTTCCACTGTATTATGAGAATAGATCTCTTGCACCAGTGGTGCTCAACCTTTTAGTGTGTGGGTTGCTCCATGGGCCAGATGGGGCTCCACGTGCTGGGGTTAGGCCCTGTGCCACCTCCCTTGACCCCAGGCTGTCTCCCTGGGGCCTGTGGTGCCTCTAGCCAGCCATTATGTGCCTGGATTGGATCTGAGCCACCTCTGCACACTGAGCTTGTGTGTTATCTGGCCCTGGGGCTCCCCATGGGTCTGGAAATCTGACAGCTGGGGAACAGCAACTACTGCCAGCACTTTCCTGCTGCCAAATTTTTCAACCCATGGGGACCCCTGTAAGCTGGATACTATGGCTCTGGGAACTGGGAGTTGAGCACCCCTGTCTTACACAATAGTTTCTTTACCCTAGGAACTGTCTGCAATCATTTTTGTTCCCACTCACGGTACAGCTTGATCTTTACGAACAGCTGCAGAAGTTAGTTTTGCTGACAAATGTGTATGCTACCAGACTCTAATTAGTCTTATAATTTAAGGAACAATAAGTACGGAGCTGTTGGCCTGATAATATTTTGAGATCCATTGGCTATGGGTAAAACCGTGTTATTGTGCTGCTATGGCATCAAGTTCAGGAGAGTCGTACTTGCCCTTTGGCTGTCCAAAGTCTGGTGTAAACATAATCTTCTCATCACAGCTCCCCCCTTGAGTATAATGGCAAACACAGAAGTTTGGTTACTTTTTTCAAAGTCATAATATATTATGTCAGAGCCATTATTATAGCTCTGGTGCTTGTGGTTTCAAGGCTCATGATCATTTTATATCTCTGAGCTGTCTTCTAAGAGCTAAAATTGCCTCTGCAAGGCAGTGCTTGTGGAAGTCATTCCACATTGTATCCCCAGAGATTGATCAGGATAATGTGCAGTTTATACCATAAATGTATGCCTATCCATAATCTGGGAGTTTTGCATGCTATTTCAGTCTTGTAACAAAAACACAGATCTTTCTATTTTTGTATTCACTTTTACGTTAAGCTTTCCCAGTCAAAGATTTGCATATTGCTCTGGGTTTTTTTGAGTCCTCTGGTTGTACTGATTCCTCAGTCCTCCATATGAGAAGCTCTCATTTTTTTTCCATCAGTGTCGTTCTTTCGGAGAGTGTCAGGAACAGAACATTCTAGCTATAACTGTGCCTGGAGCCTCAAAACTGCAGGGGAGGAGGGTTAAAGAAAAAGCTGTCAAGAATGATATTTTTTTAAAGATTCATCTTAGCAGTTACAATTAGTTTCCCCAATACCTGTTGGATGAAAGTTATCATATAAGAGATTGAGAAAGAGCATTACTTAGCTCTAGCAAGTCTTGATTTACAATCTGTCTTCCCTGCTCTGCATTCACTCAATACAACCTGTGTGTCATGTTCATCTCTTGCCTATTTTAAGTCAAAACAGATAAGTGCAGAGGCTTCAAAGGCCAAAATGAAACATCTTTCAGGCCAGGTACAGACATTATACTTAGACTGGTCTAAGTAATCAGAAATCGATCTAAACCCATAACCGTACAGAAGTTCGACACACAGAGACCAGCCTAAAAATGGAGGAACCAGAAACACTCAGATCAGAACAATTAAGTTAGACTGCTGCATGCAATTCTGTACCAGTTCCCCTATCAATTCAAGTTAAGTTGCTTTCCTACAACACTCCAGTCTCCTTTGTGGCCTCGCCCTGCTGCTACCTCCACAGGGAGGCATGCTAGCACTTGGCCTGCACTCAGCTGCTCCAGCCAAATGTCCAGCAGGCCCTTCCCCCAAACTCTCCCAGAGCTGAGCCAGCACAGCTCCACCTCCTGCCTCTGGCCATCTGTCTTCTGCAGGCAGGAGGACCTGGGCACCCAAGTCTCCAGGCTATGTCCCTGCACCCCATTATGAAGCACCCCATGATGTGCACACAGACCTGACAGTCAGTCCAGGAGAACTCCTGTGCTTGGGTATAGTGCCATGGACCCCAACCCTGGCTTCTGCATGCCCAGCCAGGGACTCCCATGTTCCTGTGTGCAGGCACAGCCCCATAGACTCTGACGCTCACTCCCACACATCCAGCCAGAGACTACCATCCCTGCACAGGGACACACCATACTACAGCCCCATGGACCCCAACCTTTGCTCCTGCACACTACATCTCATAGTGCAGGAGATGTAGTATGCCAGAAGCCAGATCGAGGCACCCTGCCACCTAGACCCCAAACTGGAGACCCCACCCCTTGAGTGGGAGCCAATGTGAGCTGCACATGGCACAGGCAGTCACTCTACCAACTCATCAAATCAAACTCCTCCCCATACTGCAATCCCAGCCTCATCCTTGTCCTGGACAGTCTCCACTTCCCCAACCCTTGAAACCAAAGCAACCCCCACCCCTTCCTGGTATATTGACAGTTGGAGAATTGTGCTGGAAAGTCAAGGGCAGTGCACAATAGAACTCTTCTTAGGCAGCCAGTGCCTGGGGAACCTCTCCCGGGGTAAGGTCAAGGGTTCATCAGAGCATCAATAGCACTGGCAATCACAAACTCATCTGTGGGTGTCGGCTCATCACAGTGAAGCCACAGGTAGCATATGAGGTGGATTCTCGCATTGACCCGGTATACCATCAAAGCAAGTGGCCCCCCTCCAGCTCTCAAGCACTTCCTGGGGGACCAGGTCTGGCAGCAGGTTCTTGGTGTATTAGCTGGTATTCCCCCAGTAGTGGTAACGCTCATCCCTCCAGGCCCAGCTGACTATCACTAGGGATTTATATGATTCACCAAGGGCAAGTCATACCTGACCAACCTGATTGCCTTCTATGATGAGATAACTGGCTTTGTGGATGTGGGGAGAGCAGCAGGTGTGATACAGATTCCCCTCACCAACCATGGGGGTTAGGTTCCTAAAAGTTCCCATAGTTGGCAAAACCTTGGTTGGCAAAACCAGCAGGGCTGGGGGAGCAGGGGCTGTGGGTGTGAGGTGAGGGCCACCAGCAAAGCTGTTGGGGCTAGAGTGGAGTGCGAGAGATATAAGCAGGGCCAGGAGGCCCATGGGAGGTATTTTCTGACTGTACCCCCCCCTCCTCTGAAGTGTGGATGCTCAAAGCTGTGGTTGGCGAGGGAAACCTGTATACCTTGACTTTAACAAGGTTTTTGATATGGTTTCTCACAACATTCTTGCAAACAAGTTAAATAAGTACAAGTTGGATGGATAGACTGCAAAGCGGATAGAAAAATTGGCTGGATCATCAGGCTCAAAGGGTAGTAATCAATGGCTCGATGTCTAGTTGGCAGCTGGTGTCAAGTGTAGTGCCCCAAGTATTGGTCCTGGGGCTGGTTTTGTTCAGTATCTTCATCAACAATCTGGAAGATGTTGCTCAGCAACTTTGCATATGACACCAAGCTGGGGGTAGTAGGAGCTACACTGGAGGGGAGGGCTAGGATTTAGAGAGACCTAGACAAATTGGAAGATTTGACTGAAAGAAATCTCATGAGGTTCAATAAGGACAAATGCAAAGTCCTGCACTTAGAACGGAATAATCCCATGCACAGGTACAGGTTGGGGACCAACTGGCTAACCAGCATTTCTGCAGAAAAGGATCTGGGAGTGACAGTACACAATAAGTTGATTATGAGCCAAGTGTGCCCTTGTTGCAAAGAAGGCTAATGGCATACTGGGCTGCATTAGTAGAAGCATTGCCAGCAGATCCAGGGAAGTGATTCTTTCTCTTTGTTTGGCACTGGTAAGGTCACACCTGGAGTATTATGCCCATTTTTTAATCCCCACTACAGAAGGGATGTGGACAAATTGGAGAGAGTCCAGTGGAGGGCAGCAAAATTGGTTAGGGAGCTGGGGCATGTGACTTATGAGGAGAGGCTGAGGGAAGTGGGCTGATTTAGTCTAGAGAAGAAAAGATTGGGATTTAATAGCAGCAACTAGTTGAATGGAAGTTCCAAAGAGGATGGAGCTAGATGGTTCTCAGTTGTGGCAGATGACAGAACAAGGAGCAATGGTCTCCACTTGCAGCAAGAGAGGTTTAGGTTAGATAATTAGGGAAAACCTTCTCATGAGAAGGGTAGTAAAATATTGGAACATGTTATCCAGAAAGGTTGTGGAATCTCTATCATTGGAGGTTTTTAGCCCCAGCTAGACAAAGCCTTGGCTGGGGTGATCTAGGTGGGGATGGTCCTGTGTTGAGCAGGGGATTGTATTTAATGACCTCCTAAGGTCCCTTCCAACTCTAATTTTCTATTATTCTATAATTGTACCTGTCCAACTCCTTCACAGTGAAGGCCCTTGTCTTCACTCTTGAGTCCAGGAATTAGTGTGCCAGGACAAAAGCTCCCCTGTCCCATGCCTCCCCTACAAGGTTTTGTGCTTGTTGAGTTCAGTCCCTGTGGCATTTCCCCTGACCACAATCCCCTCCCCCTTCCTTGTCCTAACCACCCCTTCCAGGTTATTTCATCCCTTTCACAACCCTTCCTTACCCCTCCAAAGGTTTGCTGGTTTGTGTCAATGGGAAAAGGGACCAAGCTGAGAAATAAGCAATGCTCAACTGATTTTATTTATACAAAACAAGAAAAGTTTGGCAGCTGCAACATTTTAGATTGAGGCATGTCTCTTGCTTATGTCAGAATTCCCACACATCCTGGTGTGTGTCCCCTGGGAGAGGGGAAGGGGAATGCTGTCTGAATGCAGGACCAGAGTTGCCTGGGATTGGAGACTCAGGGCCTGGTGAGAGGCACAGGCATTCAAAGCTCTGCAGCCCTACTCATCTGAGGAGGGCTCTTGGTCCCCAGGTGTGAGGAAGCAGTCAGCCAGGGCTTCGCAGATCTGGGCTGCCTGCCTCTGTGCAAGGCTGGGGCTCCTAACATCAGCAGGGAGCTTGTTCTCTCCCCAATCCCTGCATCACATATGTGTGGCCAGCCATGCCCAGTACATGTGCTGTGCCTCCTCGACATCATGGAATACTTCCCTCTTGGTCTCACAGATGTTGTGGAAGACACATGGGACAATGATAAGTCACAGTATGTTTTTCTCACCCAAAGGGAGGTAATCCCAACACAGATCAAAGGTGGCAGGAGGGCACAAAACCCCCATGGCTCACCAAAAGCATCCGGGAATGTCTCCTAGCTAAAAGGGAGGCATACACCCAATGGAAGGGAGGGGCCATCACCAGGGAGGACTATACTGCGGTTGCTCGGGGCTGCATGGGGGCAGTCAGGAAGGCCAAGGCAGAGAAGGAACTGGGACTAGCTACCCGGATCAAGGACAACAAGAAGTCCTTTTTTAAATACATAGGGGGTAAAAAGAAGGTACTGGATAACGTGGGGCTCTGCAGGACACACTAGGTAATCTGGCCGTTGCACCAGACAGCAAAGCTAACCTATTTAACGATTTCTTTGCCTCCATTTTCCTGAGCAGGGACTGGGTCACACCCCCCACTGGGACCCCTGTAGGTCCC
>NW_017729032.1:70073961-70095348 GCF_001723915.1 Gavialis gangeticus
ATTATTTCCTGCCATGGCAGGGGGTCGGACTTGATGATCTGCTCAGGTCCCTTCTGACCCTACCAACTATGAAACTATGAAACCTTGAGGTGCGCACTGAGAGCCCACCAGTACGCCTTGAGGGTGCCAAAGGTGTACTCCACCACCATGTGGCACTTTGTCAGGCAGTACTTGAAGTTCTCCTTTTAGTGGTCTAGCTGCCCCACATAGGGCTTCATCAGCCAGGCAGGAGGGTGTAAGCTGGCTCCTCAATGATAGGGGGAGGGATGAGGACATGACTGATGATGAAATGGGGGGCCTCAGGAGCATAGTGACTGTTCTCTGTCAGCCCAAGAAGTGGGGAGTTGCAAAAGATGCAGGCATCATCTTCCGCTGCCTACCCAGCCAGCAAATATGTGGGTGAAGTGGCCCTGGTGGGCAATGATGCCCTGCAGGATGATGAAGAAGTATCCCTTGTTGCTGATGAATGCCTAGGCTGTCCAGACCAGGTAGAAGATTGGGATTTGGGTGTTGACCATAGCCCCCACAGTTGGGGAAGCCCATGTGGCAAAAGCCGGCGACCACCTTGTGTGGATTGACAAGGCAGATGAAGAGATTGGCCAGGATGTCCTGGATGATATAGCACACCTCCCAGACCTTCTCTGACCATGGTCTTGCTCCCACAAAACTGGCTGGTGAGGCAGCAGTAACCTGCAAGGGGTGGCCAGCTTCATGACCACCAACTTCTCCGGAGTGAGGGGTGGCCACATGCAGACATACTGGAATGCGAGGGGGGGGGCAGCTAGGGGACAATGTCCATGAAAGTTCACCAGAGAATGTGGAAGGTCTGGACCCAGGTGCCCAGGATGATCCAGTCTCACCAGTTGATGCTGGTGGCATGGGCCCACAACTGGAGGTTGATGAAGGTGGTTCTGGAGCCTTAGTGTCCATGGAGTCCTGGGCGGGTTCATCCTTTTTGTCCACATGAAAGTTGGTGGCCCAATCCAGGATACTCAATGGGAGCGGCATGTGGTGGGTTGACCTCCTCCGTCCACCTTTGGGTTAAGGAGCACAAAGCCACGTGCCCTGGTGGCCAGCTGCCAAATCATGTCCATGTGAGCATATGTGATGTCCCACAACCCCCAGTGAGCGTTGTGTTGGGCAACAAGCAGGACATACTGCAGCTCCTGGGTCTCCCTGCTTCGGAGTGGATGGCAGAACACCATGGTGGGATGTGGGCAAGCTGGGACATGGAAGCATGATGGAGGGTGCTTGCTCTGGGGCTCTTCTGGAAGCCTAGGGCTGGGTGTGAGGGAAGGTCTGTGGTGGCATGGTAGGGCATTGGGGGCATGCTTGCCTGTGCCCAGCAGCCAATCAGGGCAGCCCAGGTGCTCATCAGTCTTTGGCAGCCTGGGGAGCCCACAGGGCATGCTGGAAGGTGTGCAGGAGCACCCCCAACCTGTTGACCACAGCCAGTGCAGGCTGCCCGCATGCCCTACCCCCTCCAAAGGATGAACGTGTATACCATTTGCTACCAATCTAACATAGGCTGCTTACAGAAAACTGTATAAGTTAGATCAATTCCTCCTTGGGCTTTTTTAACATCTGTACTAAGCCTATATGGCACCTTCATGATGTTCCCAGGACATTACCTTATCCCATAGAGCTGTGATGATCATTTACTTGCTAAGTTGTGATGACATTCTGAAAAAAAAAGAATCATTCTATTTTAAAATACCTAAATATTTCGTACAAGTGTCTTTATTTCAGTCTTTCCTGAGATGATGGTGACAGGGTAAAGAGGGATGGAATGCAATACCTGGGTTCAGAAGGGATGCCTGCCCCAGTCTCCTGTTTTTTCCTTCCAGACATGCAGCCTTTAAGAATCCATTCAAAGATCATCTGTTCCACTGGGAGTAGCTAAAAAGGCTTAATTTTCATGAAAGGAGAAAAGAAACCTCTCCTTGTCTGTTTGTGATCCTGCTTTCAGGCCTGGATTTTTAATGCATGAAGAGAAGTTTTTAGTTTCTGTTCGTGTCTTCTTAGTGTTATTTAAGTTAGGACGTACTCCATACATATTAAGTAATGAAAATACAATCAAGCCTTGCAACTGCTTTTCATAGTAAAAGAATATAAAACTGGTAACGGAGGAGGTTAATGTTATTCTTAGGAGATAACATTGGTTGCTATGGTGAGGAAACTTTCTGTCACTCACTGTCGGGAAGATGGTGCCTCTGTTATGAATTGTTTCGCTTTTTTTTCTAGCTGTTGAGATTAGCAGTAGTAATTATTCTAATACTGACACTAACCTGCATGTTTCGCTGAAGATCTGTTTTCCACCTGAGTACACTGTCTTCTACCTTTATAAAGAGATTAATCTGAGTACTGATATTTTTTTTGCAGGTGAAGAAATAGTGGAAAGTAACTTGTGTTGGGAGATAACCATACTCTTTACATGAATAAAACACCAGACAACCTCCTGTTTAAAATGTCTTGCTGTTCCATTCATTCTTTAGCTTTTTTTAATATACATATATGTGTATATATAATTTCATTAGGCCTGATCTGCTGTTCAGAGCTTAATGATCTGCACTTCCTACTGAAATTTATTCAGGCAATAATCCACAAGAAATGGGTTGTTTTCAGCTGTTTATGACTTGTTATTTAACATTTAACAGAATGGCAGTTTATTTTGGTAACAACCAATTCTGAGAGGTTTATTGCCATTGTAAACCATAATCAACCGTTTGTATCATTACTAGTTTTTCAAGATATAAAAATGGCCAGCTGCATGGGAAAATTGTTTAGCAGCTATAAACATTTGCATTGAAGATTATGTATGGGGTTATTTCACCTTAAAGGTCAAAAGCATTTACAGAAAACCACTCACTTCAGTTTAAATTATTCAGCAGATTGGTTAAAACCCAATTCCAGAAAGATAATGCTGAACCAATTCTCAGTAATTTTTTCAGTTATGGGCATGAAAAAAGGAATCTGTAGGAGATGGACAATACAGTAGATTGCATCTTGTTTATCCCAGCATCAGGCCAGGAACTAAAGCTTACTGCCTCTAAAGATGTTGCAACTGTTTTGTTGAATAATTTATTGTACTATATTCACAAATAGCTCAATCATCAAGGTTTCCTAATTGTCTCTTAGCACCAGGCTGCTAGGCCACACATTTTTTAATCTTCCTCTTTAGCAAAATTCAAAATGTGGTTAGGTATTTCAAATGCTTCATATTTTAAGTTTATGCTAATGGATAAAAGCATGCATCAGCCATGTCGTATTACATACATACGTCATGTTTGAAATGTTACGTTGGCTAGGTCCTCACTGGCACTAAGTAAAGAAAGAGCAATTGCAAATTTAACTGATAAAATTCGTTTGTTTTTTTTCTGTTTGTTCTCAGAATATATCTCTGAGCAGATGGCAGCATGCTTGGTTCAATTTGTTCACTTGCCATTTTTAAAAATCTCTAGATTTACTACATAATGTGCTGATAATCAGTACTGAATAGTTAAGCTTGTGTTAATTGATGATTGATAGATAAATCACCTTGCATTTCTGTTACTGGAATAGAAGAAAAAAGAATTAACACTCATGTTAAGTTGCAAAGTTCACTTTCCCCAAAACTTCTATGCCAGGAAAATTAGGCCTCCCAACTGCTAATGGAAAGTCAATCCCAAGAATGAACAAGCATAGATGAGGTGTGTTCATTTCAACATTTAAGCAAATATTAGCAGAGTTTTTTGGTAGTATTCCTGTTGCTCCTTACAACCCATTTGGAATTTCTGGCAGAAAGATTTTAATGCTGTTTTCCCTTAAGTCTTCATGATTTATGAGGCAAATTCATCCCTTCTATAACTGGAAATCAAGGGAGCTATGGCAAAGATGGCTTTAGCCCTATGTCTTATTTTAGTACTTTCATTCTCACACACACTTCTCATTTTGCAGGGACTGATCATTGCTTTTCACAGTTCATATTTAAATGATGGAAAATTGGAATAAGTCCACAACTTTAATTCCCAAACAATTTTTTGTGAATTTCACCATATTCAATTTTCAGTGGATTTTTAGGGCTGTCAGGAGTGTTCTGTTGACGTTTTCCTGCTTAACCTGAAAGCAGAGGTTCAGTAAGACAGTGTAGATGCAGAGAAAGAAATAGGTGGAAAGCTGATTGGAAAAAGAAAAGCAGAATAGACATTTCAACTGAAACAGAATTCTGCCATGCCAATCTGTATTGAGAGGAGGGAGAATTACTTGAAGATGAAAAAAAAAAGTGTTGAGAAAGATGCAAGGTTTTTTTTCTCTAACCAGGAAACAATATAACATTGAAGGAAGTAAACTAGTAAATGGTGTGAAAACATAATCACATCTGACAGTATTCCCATCTATCAGTCAGAGTGCTGAGAATTTTCTTCAGACCTTGGTATAAGCCCACAGAGCTTTAATAATTAGCTAAACGCTTTCTTGACTGGCAGTCGTAAGGTGTTAACAAATCACTGGTCACATGAAAAGTAAAAATGAAAGCTTAGTGTTTTGTATAGAAGCAAAAAGAAACAGTTCTCTTGCACAAGGCTACTATGGATTGGCAGTGATAAGTATTTAGGCCTATTAGTGTCTCTTTGCAAATGGGGACAAGGAGATGGGCAATTCACTGACAAGCTGCAGCTTCCTCTTGCTACTTAGAGCTATTAAAGGAAAATTAGATCATGTGTGATTAGAATCATTATCCACCTCCAGAAAAACTAACTTAGCACTGGATTATGAATGTGATGAAAAAGTGATGCAGAGAATAGCACTATTGGTATAGACTAGGTCTGTAACTGAAATGATTTCTTTTTTCCCCTCTCTCTCTCACTCTCTTTTATGAGACTCTCTTTTTCCTTCATATTTTTGTCACTGATTCCTTAGAATGAATCACTAAAAAGGTTTGAGGATATTTCTCATCATGTGTCTGTTTAGGCAATAAGGTATGTGTGAATAAATGGTTTTGCTCTTCTCCCTTCTTTGTGGATATGCACTGTTGTGTCATCTTTGCTTTGGAACTGTGTTTTCTGCCAATTGCTATTGCTAATGACTTTTGTATTTTTAAATTTTATACACAGAACCTGACAGCTATATTCACACATTTATTAGGGATTGTTGATAACATTAGACATCCATTAGAAAGCTCTTGCTGCGTCCGGGGTTCTAAAGCCATTTCAGCATTGCTAGCAGGCTTAACATCAGATTTCCCCTCTTGTAAATGTCCTTGGCATCACAACTTCAAATGCCAGCAAGACCAGCATAACATTTTATTCTTCTGCAGAAGTTGCATTGTGCAATTGAATTTTCAGAGAGCTTTGAAGTAAGACCCTCACCTTTATACGGCAAGACTGGGTACCATAATTAGGCTCAGAAATCTGCATGTGGCCACCAAAATAGGTAGCCTTATTTCCAAAAGTAGTGACCACTCAAGATCCTCAGCTATGCTGTATAAACTAAGCTATATTCTGTTGTGTTGCTAAATGGCTGAAGTTCTGGCCAGGTTTCAATGGGGCAAATCTCCATTCCACAGCTCTCCACAGCTCTTGCTATTTCCTAAGAGTAGAGGTTTTTGTCTAGGTACTCCTAGCCAGTATTTCTTCCTGTTATGGTACCTCTGCACCTTTCATGCAGATTTTGAAGGAGCAATTACAGAATCATTAACACTGTTGACATTTAAATCATCCCTTGAATTTGATCCCATTGAAGGAAAAGGCAGTTTCATGTTGGTGTGCTGTTGTTTCAGATTCTGCAAACCCAGGCAGACAATACTACACTGATTTCACTGGAGAATAATGGAGACATGCCTCTCCTCTCCCCCTGCTTCCTTTTGCTTCCTTTTCAGGATGGTGTGCTATGTACTTCAGGAAACCTTGCTTAAATGCACTGGAATAGCATGAGCCTGCCTTTTAAGTTTCCAAATATCTAGCCTGCACTGCTGTTCTCACATCCTACTCCTGTGTTAGCCTTTTCAAAGATTCTTCATTCTCTTCCACACATGACTTTAGGTGCTGCCGCTAGTACTGTCACTTTAGAGGTGGCAGTCAGTATAAACAGACAAGCACTGCCTGGAGGGAAAACAATCCTATACCAGCTGAAGAGAGGTGAACTGGCACTAGGGGCCTGCTCCAAAGTGCCCAGCCGCAATGGGAAAGCAGCCACTGATGACTCCAGTGGGTGTCATATCAAGACCTAAATATGTTTCTGCCTTTTAAGGCTCTAGTAAAGTGGCTCTCAGTCTTCTTTGGACTTGAGGCACCACTCAGTGAACTTGAAGCACCCTCCATAATTTTGTTAATTCCAAAAACTCATTTATATATTGAAGTGTTTACCTCCTTACTCAGGTGCTGGGCAGTGAGGATGGGAGACTGTCTAGGCAGGGACCAGCCTAGTTTATCTGCTTACCTTATCTGCTTGCTTTCTCCCACCTTGAGACACCTTTCAAAGCATTTGGTGGCATCCCAGGGTGCCCTGGTACCCTGGTTGAAAATAACTCCTCTTGTAGTTTAGATCAGAAAGTACTGACATGATCTGAAAATGGGTAATATATTTATTACAAGCAGTATTACTATACTTGGGGTCCCTTTCCCATTTAATTCTGACAAAGGCATCTCTTTTAAATCCCTATCTAGCTTCACATATATAACATAAGCAATTAAAGTAGCAGCAGCCAGAGACTTACAGGTTAAAAAAAATCCAAAAGACATCATTCTTACTGATTCCAGACAGCACCAACATCAAAAACAAGACCTGGATAAAGTGTCCAGGATCTGAAAGAAATCCCCTGCTAGGAAGGATTTGCAAGAGTGAATCTGCAGAAGTCTTGATCTTTGAGTGTTACTCCCCCCAAACCTGTAACTTTTTTCTTAAAGCTACCTTCACTGCATTGTCTACATCCTGTGGTGGAGTGCCCATAATGCTAGACTACCTTTATATAATGTATTAAAGCTGTCTCTGATGTTAGACATAATTAAATGATTTTAAAAAATGATAAAGCATGTTACTATGCTAACAACTCACTTTGGGCAAAAAGCATTATAGGGTTGCTTACTGACTCAGTGATTTCCATATCAAATGGAGGAGGGGTATAGATTAGAAAACAGTTGGTCCCTAAAATGTGACTTAAATGCTACTTAAGTACCTACGTCCAAAATTTCTATCTTCAAAACTTTTATGTGGTGGCTGCCTAAATTATGTATATGCCTCAGTTCTTGACTTCATGTGCAGAAGTGCTGCCATCTTGGCAGGGCTGTGCAGTTCTGGGCCTTGTAAGGCTATGCCTTACTGCAGGGACAGGCAAAGTTCAGCCTGCGGGCCAGATCCGGTTGACCAGGGACTCCATTCCCCAGCCGCCCATGGCTTGTGCTGGTTTCCATGAAGACCCCAGCCGCACCTGCGTGGGAAAGTTTAGGCTGGGGTTGCTATTGAGACCAGCCTCAGCTGCATTAGCAGCATGCATAGCAAGCAGTGCAGGGGGCTGCTCCAGAGCTGTTGGGAACTTGGGATGGGGGCAACTTGCTCCGGAGCCAGGGCGGAGCTGTGAACTGTAGCCTGCACACTCTGGGCAGAGGCGCACAAGCAAGGGACTGCAGCTCTGCTCTAGCTCTAGACCAGGTTGTCACCACTGCAAGGAGCTGGGGCAGAGCTGGGGACGAACAATCCCCTGCACACCTACAGGCTTGGCAACACCAACCTGACGCGCACTACAAATGAAAGAGACCTGGGGGCAATAATAGATGACAGCATGAATATGAGCCAGCAGTGCGACTCTGTTGTCGGCAGGGCAAATAATACTCTGGCATGCATTAATTGATGCATCTCCAGCAAGACCAAGGAGATGATTCTTCCACTGTACTCGGCACTGGTGAGACCCCAACTGGAGTACTGCGTTCAGTTCGTGGTACAACTTGAGACAGTCCAGAGAAGAGCCACCGATATGATTACAGGCTTGCACAATACGAGGAAAGGCCTCTGAGGGACCTGGGACACTTCAACCTGAAAAAGAAAAGGCTGAGAGGGGACTTGGTAGCAATTTACCACTACATCAGGAGCTTGGTGAACAACTGTTCACCAGGGCCCCCTTGGGGAGAACCAGGAGTATAGACCATTTCAGGCTCAACATTAGGAAAAACTTCACAGTTAGAGTGTCCAGACCGATGAATAAGCTCCCTCTCAAGGTGGAGCAATCACCTACCCTGGAAATCTTCAGGAGGAGACTAGACAGTCACCTTGCTGGGGTCACCTGACCCCACCTGTCTTTCCTGCCTGGTGCAGGCAGCTGGACCTGAAGATCTTCCAAGGTCCCTTCCAGCCCCTTACAATGTATGAGTTTATGAAAAAGTGCTTGACTGCATGACAATCTGAACCCTCATTACATGAGGCTTCAGATGAAGGTGCTTCAAAGTGGCTCCAAACTTCTGTCAGTGTGCACTAGGAGCAGGGCTGGGCTAATATAGCCCAGCCCCACCCTGGGTGCTGTCTTCAGAATGGGAGGAGGAGAAGAGAGGGGAGGGAGTTCTGTCTGGGTGTTGCCCAGCCTGCACCGGAGGTGGGGCAGGTTGATTGGAGGCTCCCCCCTCCCAAGTTGGAAGGTGGGGGTGGTCTTCTAAAGTTACAAGGCTGCAATTGAACTTATGCTTCATCCCCTTCTCTGGAGCTTAGGCAGTTGACTCAGGGCTGTGGCAGGGGCCACCATGTGTTTCAGATCCAGAGCTTAAAATCCTCCCTGAGATAGGAGTTTATATCTAGTCTTTGAAAAGTCTGAGCAGGGTTCATTATTTTGTTTTGCAGTGGTGGTGTAGCAGTAGCAGTGCTACTGCCTACTGTTTTAGTGCTTATGGCACTTGCAAGGAAATGGGAGGCCTAGATTCAGTGCCCCAGTCTAGGACAGAAAGCCAAAACCCCTCTCTCCTCTCCAGTTGGATGCCCTAACAATTAGGATTCTGTAACTAGGCTGTCTGTCCCTTTAAGAGGGAATGGTCAGACCTGTTCAGAGAGCCCAGCTGCCGGGCATTTGGATGATGAGGGAGTGTCCACTTAAAACCCCAGGGGAGCAGAGCAGAAAAGAAGCACAGAGTGAGGGAACAGTTTGCAGCCAGGAGGTATGCTGTGAGCAGAACAAGCTTGCTACCAGATGCAGGCCAGGCTACTGTGTTGAGGTCAGAGCCAAAGGGCTCCTCTCTTAGTACCCAGAACAGGGCAGAGGGGTATTCTTTTTTTTGTTTGTTGCTTAAAGATCATTTTACTTGGGAAGATTAGCTGAGGAGCAGCTCAAGGAGCCCACTTACAGGTTCTTTCTGGCATTATGAATCTTGCCTTTTTTGCTGTTTAGTGGCACCACTTCAAAGAGGGTAAAAGGTGCTAGTGGTCAGTGCAGCTTTTAGTCTGATGATCAGAGCAACCTTCTGGGAACTGGGTGAGGCAGACTTGAATCTATTGGCTGCATCCAAACATGTAGGCACATGCAGTTTGTAGCACCACACTAAAATGTTAAAATGTGCCCTGTGCTGCAAATTTGCATCATGGGGGGCAAAATTTGCTCCTGGGATTGCCTAGCAGCAAAAAACCCAAAAAACACTGGGGAGACAGTGGTGCAGACCATATGAAAATAGTGTGTGCCAGAACAAATGGAGGCTTGGTCCTCCAATGAGATGCTCTGGTTGCTAACTAAAGCATCTCTACTGCTCCATTTGCACCCCGGCTGCTCCAGCACGCTGGGAACCAGTAGCTGGACAAAGGCAGTTTACCCAAAGCAGGACAATGTGTCCCGCAACAAAGCATGTGTGCAGGGACATGTGCTGAAGCACAAAGTAGTGGCACAAATTTGTGCTGCTACTACCTGTACTACTGCAAGTGCATGCCCCTGCTTGCCTGGATGTGGCTGCTTAGCCTGAACACTGAAAGAAGATGCTAAGATAATGCTCCAGTTTAATGTGTCAATAGATAAATGGTGGATGGCAATGGTACCTGCTCCTTTGACCATATTTGAAATGAAAGTAGCTTATTTTGTGAGGGACCTGTTCCTGTGAGCTTGCACTAGGGATGTCCTGGCTACACTTACCAGATATGCCACTTCAGCAGACTCAAGTGGAACTTGGTTTCCGGGTCCTGAATAAGCTTAGAGTGGTTCTGCATGGCCTGGAAGCAGGACTGCAGGAGCCCTTTCAGATTCAGTGAGGGAGGAGAAGGGGAGGGAAATGCCTGATGAGCATAGATGACTCTGGGTATAGGCAGCAGCCAAGAAGAGGCTTTTTAGGCCTAGTTTTAGAACTTGTTAGGCACTTAAGACTCATTTTGGACAGGCACATTCTTATTCAGAACTTGTCCCTAATTGTTGCATTTAGCCCAAAATGCTTGTCACAAACTCACCTGGAAGCAGTACTGTTTTAGGATTTGTGGAGTATCATAAATCAATATTTTTTCCAAATTTGATATATTAATATAGCATTTGGTTTCTGTTTTTAGCTAATGTTAAGCTGTGCTTAATTTTATCGCTTTTATTTTTGTATGAACCATGGTTTTGGGTGTGACTGCAATTCTGTCTCTTTATAAGGTTTGACTGGCAATAGGCCATAGTGTTTGGTTAGATTAAGTGTTCTTCTCCAGACAATACTATTCACACATTCGAGGAGTAAACACTGAGAATTTGTGCCGGAGATGACAGTTTATTAGTCAGCCAAGAGTGTGGGTGCATAAGCCAAGACCTATCTACAAACATATGTGGTTTAAGAAACCTTTAGTTACAAGTATCTTCAGAGATAAGTGTCTGTAACCTTTGAACCAAATAAGATAGAATCTATATCTTGAAAAATGGATAGCTAAGGATATTGGATTAGTGGTCTACATGTCTGAAAGGATGTAACTATTTCCTTGATATAATTGGATCAGGAATTACAACTGACCTGCCAGACAGATCTGGGGGAGGAATACATATCCGGGAGGAGGATATGTATTTGGGGGGAGGAAGTTACGTGATATATGCTTCCTAAGGACTGAAGAATGTAGATGAGCAGATAAAGTTGGGGATGTAAGAATTGCCATGAGAGCAAGTTTTTTTGTCTAAGGACTCATGGGCTTCAGATAACTGCAGCTGGGTGGTGAAAACTGACAAGCTGCTTGCAGGAACTGGTTAGCCAGATGCTGCATTCTAGAAAGTAGTGCAGGGCAAGAATTCAACTGTTTCTTTACAATTATTTTCCATATATTTCTGTCTCTTTCAACATACAGTTATCATTTTAATTATTTCTCTTGTTCATACATCTTTTTGCTATTTCTTGCACCTTGGTGATTGGGCTATGATTTCAGAGCAATTGACAAATACAGGCTGGTCACTCCTTTAAGGAGTATATGGAGGACTTGAATCCAGCTCAGTGGTTTTTAAACTGTGTTCTATGGAACCCAGGGGTTTCGTGCTGTCATCAGGGGCTCTACTGACAGATTGGTGGTAATGGCAGAGTAGGCCAGGGTGCAGTGCACTGTCATTGCTGGGACAGGTCACCTAGCTCCACATCAATCTTTAGGATATGGGTAGGGGGGCCACAGCAGAAAAAGTGATATGAAAGGGTTCTGTGACTTCAGGAAGTTTGAAGACCACTGATTTAGCTCATTAAGAGTTAAATTTGTCACACTAGTGCAGTTAAATAGTAGGAGAAAGTTTTGGGGGAAAAAGACTGGCAAAAATCAGGTATGACAAGTGCTTATTTACATAGTAATTTTTTCAGGAGCTGAACTTCATTTTAATACAAAATTGTAGCATATCTTCAGTGAAAGCTTGACTGAAAAGCTAATAAATGAACAGACCTATGTTCACCAGTTTCTTCTGTAGTCATAGAAATAATCTGTAGATTATTCTTCAATTGAAAGAGTTAGGAAGAGCTAAAGCAATTTTTGTATACTTCCTAAAAAGGAGTATTTTGAATTCCTGAGTCTCATAAGCTGACAGGTAAAGCAACTGCATTGAGAACTGGATTATGAAGTACAGTTATGCAGTTAGCAAGAACATAGGTGAAGTGAAGGCAGGAGTCCCAGTAACATCTGCAGAGCTGTATTCTTAATGAAGTGGGTAGAGTACAGGACCTGGGCTAAGGCACTGCAGAGTGAAAAATCCTAACTGTAAAATCACCATATGAAGATCCCAGCTGAGCATGTAAGCAACTTGCAAATTTTATCCTGTGGTTTAGCACCTGGGTCACAGTCTATTTAATGTCTCTATTGAAATGGTTTCTATGAGCTGTGAACATTGTCAATTGGCAGTTAAATATTATATAAAAACCAGCACAAACACTAGCAAGCTTTCATTTTAAGGCTCTTGTAAAAGGGGGATTCCAACTGTCTCTCCCTCTATTCTAGCTACAGAAAATTCAATGGAGGGAACTGCATTTCACCACTTGATTCTAAAATCCTGAATTGCTGTCAGTAACTTAAAACACTGAGGTCTTTAAACCTCTCTTAGTTGATCAATTTGTCCCCTAAAGCAATTTATACTGCAGTAATTCCCACCGACACCAATGAGGGAAGCGCGAAACAATTACTGGCTGGCCTGCTGCTGAACTCCGCTAACTAGGTGCCCATGACTCCAACATTCTGTTAATTTTAGGCCAATAGCAGCTTTACAAGCAAGATTTCCTCCCTCTAAGCAAAGCTAGGAAAAGAGAAACCTCCACACCGCATGATATTGAAAACAAAGTACTGACCTGACCAGCAGTTCTAAGCCTTGATTCAGAGTCTGCTGGCTCTTAAAACACAACTCAATTATTGCACCAACCCATCAAATCTCAGCTACTCTCATCTTTTTTTTTTTTTAACCCCTTTAGACTTTTCAGAACAGTAGTTCAAATTTAACTGAGATCTTGGAGAGTATAGCATAAAACTTTAAAAAGCAAAAACAAAACCTTTATATAGTTGTATGGAATTTTTATTCCCAGGCAAATTGGCTCTGTTATTCTGCAACAGCTAGCTATACTATCTATATCTGTCTTAACTCTGGCTTTTACTTTATTGTATCACTGGCCATAACCACTGTAATGCACTCCAAAGGCATTATTTATATTACTGCTAGCATATACATGCCTTCCCATTAACTGCCATCTCTTGCTTTTATACATTTTCTAAACACAAAATCTGCTCTATGAGAGAGGTACTGTAACTGGTTAAAAGCTAAGATGTACATATGGCATTAAAAAAGTCAGTCTTATTTGTATATTAACTCCTATAGAAAAAGAGACAGGGAATTGCCACAGTAATATGATAAGGTTATCTTAATCATGTTCAATAAATTTCTAGCTTCCTTACAATATTGGGATGTTAGAAGTAATGTTGATGCTAATAATGATAAACTAGGTTTTTTGGTCTTCCACAATACGTATCACTGGGCATGTCTACATGTGTGCTTTAATGCACAATAGCCTATTTTACTGCACATTAGAGTGTCAGTTCAAAAACCATGCTAATACGCTAACACACAGTGAAATTAGGCTACTGCACATTTAAGCGTTACTAAAAAAAAAAGTGCGCTTTCTGTACTGTGTGTTAGGGCAGCCTAATGCACATTTAGTTGGCACCTCACATTGGAGGTACCAAATTTAATGTGCAGTAGCAGAAGCACTTAATGAACGTGTAGACGCACCCACTATGCATCTCCCTAGTTTTGAAGGAAGTGATACAATTGCAATGGTCAACTCCTGGAGGTCTGTCTTGCCCATAGGCAGCACTGTGGCCAGAGGCTTGGGAATGGATTCTCTGCTGCCCCCCACACGTACAGGCTGTGCAGGCCCATGTCTGCTGCTGTTGCCCTGCCCTGCCTTCTGCTCCTCTGCCAGCATGTCTTGCTCCATGAAACCATGGGTGCTGGTGTTGGCACTGGACGTATTCGTGCTGCTGGCACTAGCCACGTGCTGGAACATGAGGCTGCGGGTCGAGTGGAGGCCCCTGTACACATTCTGCTCCTTACCACTGACCTGCCCAAGGTGGTGTTCAATGAAGCAGAGTGCATGGTGGAGATTGTGTTCTTACCCCCTGCTTGTCTTGTGTCCACTCCTGTGCCTGATGTGTGGCAGCTGGAAGGAGTGGCTTATGGTGTAGATGTTGGCATGCCTCACTGGTATGTACTTAGTGCACACTGCCTACAGTGCCCTCCCATTGGGCATCAATGCCCAGCTGGCTGCAGGGCTTAGTGAAACCTGCCTATGCCAATGCTACATCGCATAAATCAGGATGTGTTGGCTCGTGCACTTGTTTGGCAGCGAATAGGGATGGGTGGCACTGGGAACCAAAGTTCCTAAGGAAGGCAGTGGTTAATCTGCAAAGCAAACTTCCTATGCAACACTTCCCCGGTAGCAGCACCATGCTCTTACCCAAGAGATCATTTGTAGGACACAGATTCCCAAAGGATCTAGGGTTATTTAGTCTGGAGAAGAGAAGAGTACCTGGCTGGACTCATTTGAGTCCCGTTTCTTGTTTTGGGGTTTTGTTGTTCTCCCACCCTGGCGGGGGGTCGGGCTAGAAGATCTACTAGGTCCCTTCCGACCCTAAATCTATGAATCTATAAGACTGAGGGGGTTTTGGGGGGGCAATTATAGAGAGGATGGAGATGAGCTTCTCTCTGTGGCTGTAGGGGACACAACTAGGTGCAATGGCTTCAAGCTTTAGCCAGGGAAACTTTATGTTGGAGATTAAGAGGAACTCTCTGACTCTGAGGGTTGTCAAATATTGGAACAGGCTCCCTAGAGAAATTATAAAATTTCCAAGGATGGATATTCTTCCAGAGTGAGCTGGACAGACACTTGGCTGAGGTGGTTCAATCAGGGATGATCATGCACTGAATAGTGGGTGGGACTAGATGAGGTCCCCTGTAAGGGACCCTTCCAGTCCTATATCTCTATATAGACACAGAAGCTAGCATACATTTTTAAACAAAAACAAACAAAAACAGGACATTCCCAATGAGCTACTGAGTTTAAACAAAACCAAACAAACGGTAATTTTTTAACTAGTTCAACAGCATTTGGGGGCTTGAGGAAGATGCCTGTGAAATCATGGCTTAATGTCAACATTTTTGTTCCCTATATGCTGTAATTATCTGATTTGGAGACTCCAACTGAATTCTAAATCTGTGTGTGTGTGGGGGGGGGGGCAGAGGAGGGACTTGTTTTTGGTATTTTTAAATTTAATTCTGCTAAAGATAACAAGATAGATATTTGTTTTAGAACCAAATAAACTCTTCATGGGTCCTGGATAGTCATGTATTTCTGGATTTTGTTGGTTGACAGCAGCAGTTAAATGACAAAACAGAAGTCTCAGGGTTGCATTGACATCAATGATTGTGCTGATTCACAATCAAAGATGGCTTGGCAATTTACAAACCAAAGCTTTTGTTACTAAGCCAAAAACAGCAATGTTAATTTCATCTCCATTCAAACTGAGAGTTCTGGAGGCTGCAGTGGGCAAGCCAAGTTCAGTCTCCTCTTCTTGCCAATAAAACAGAAAACTCTGTGCAGCCATAGGGGAAAAGCATACAGGAAAAGCCCCCAAAAGAAGAGACATTCTGCTTCTGAAGAGGTTATTCCAAACACAATTATGAGAAAAGCTTCAAAAGCATTGAAGTATTTAACTACACTCATTTTAGGAAGTAATTTAAGTATTGTTGAATACTTTTTGCATTAAACCATCTTTAGATAAAATGCAGAAACAGTTCTGGATGCAGGGACCAGAAAGTTTTCAAGGAAAAATTACCTACGTGCAAATCAAATATAAGAAACTGGTAGCTGAAGTGACAGCCTCAACTAAACCATTTCATTCCACTTCCCTGCTCTTACTTTTCATGTGATTTAATAGACAAAGCATAGGCTTTAATTTTCCTCTACCGTCCATCCCAATATGCAGTTATTGCCAAGTAGGTGCTTAACTTTACACACTTTCGTTGTTGCATACAGAGCTTGCACAGGTCTGGGCATGTAATAATGGGAGATTTCAGTGAATGACCAGGTACCAGACTTGGGTCTCATAGTGAATGAGAGTCATTTGGCTCCAGAAAAGAGAAGAGAAAGTAGAAACAACAGAACTCTGAAGAAAGAGGTAAAAGAAAAGATGGGGAAACTCCTTCCCTTTCACTTGAACAATAAGACCAAATTGCTGTCACCAGAGTAATCTATTTTCTGCCAGACCTGGTGCCTGTGAGGTTCAAATCACTCAAACTAAAATGAATGAAAAAATACAGAAATATTTTGTACTTCTTATAGAACCAAAGGAACTGGAAGTTAGCCTTGTTCTGTTCTTAAATTAACAGTATTAAATGTATTTATGTTTCAATTGATACTTTAAAATGTGAGGTTTTCTTCTTTCTGCACAGCAACAAGAAAAGGCACTCACCTGGGAACAATAGCTAGTCAGCTCGTAAAGTCATTAGAGGGAACATTTTTGCTGCCTACCATGCAGAGCAATTTTGCTTTTGGGCAATCGTCCAGATCACTTACAGAGTCTACCTATAAAAATCAGGGACCCAAAAAAACCCAAAACCTTCACTGATTTTTCTGCTAATGCACACCACTAAATCAGTGAAAAGAATATCTAATCTTAAATGTGCATTAATTGGCTGCTATTCTTTTAAAAGCGAGTGCTTAAAGACTCAAGCATGAAATATAGGCCAATTTCTTTAAAATGCAGCTGATTTTGTAGATCCACTCACATCTTGCTTTTAAATGGCAGAATTCTGTTTGTTAAGTATGTTCATAGCACTTGGCATGAACATACTCTTCAGCGTACTATCAATTCTAGTTTTAACCGTATCTTGGGACTAACAAAGCCAATATATCATACATCTGGGATTGGCAGGAAGAGTGACTAGATGACTTCACGTTGGGAGTTTTAGCCTTAGCCGTGTCGTTTGGGAGGTACGCTGGCAAAAGTTCCACATTCTCTCTCATGGCTGGACTTCTATTACTCATGGTAAGAGCATCTGTTTCAATTGGATTCATGAGATTGTTGGGGGGAAGTCCCATAGTCAGTGACAACTGCAGCTCAGCCAGGACCACAGGCTGTCAGCAACTGTCAGCATCCCAGGCCTGCTGCCCCCTCATTTCCTCACTGCGGGGAAGGTGGCTTGGCATGTTGCCAGTGACTGTGAGCGGGCAGGCTGTACCCTACCAGTACTGCTCTCAGTGACCATCCAGTGTGGAACACATTGGGATGCTGGGGGACCAAGAGACCCATAACAGCTCTGTGGTACACTATAACACCTCTGTGGCTATTACTACAAAATGGAGCACTCCAGAGAATTTCTTGTTTCGCCCAGGAACATTTTTGTAGCACTATAAGGCTGCATACATCTTTGTATGCTCAACTTTTTGTAGTGCTACAAAGGCATGTGATATCTGTCTGTACTCATGCTTGGGAATGTGCGCACAGGAGAATGGAAAGAGGATTTTTTCAAAAGCGTGAAACAGTTGTTGGGAGTTGTTCTGTTTACCAGTACTTTTTTGGAAGAAAAATGTTTGCCGCCTCCCAGTCTCAAAAAAAAAAAAATCAATGAGCTGGAGATTTAGGAACTATTAAGTACTCTGCACTGGATGTGCATTCATTTTGCTGAATACTAATGCACAATGTATTACAAAACCTTACCTACTATGTTTTCCCCACTGTTTTTCTATGGCTAGATCATAGGGATCATCCCATTTCACAGACAGAACCTAAGGGAGCTGACTGTGGTCATAAAGGGACCATAGAACACCCCTTTGTACTTAGTCCTATAATGGATCCACTGCACTAATAAATTGTGAAATTCTGTCACTTGAGAAGAAGTGATGTTGGCTGGTCAGGAGAGTTAACTCAGTTGCTGCCATTGAAGGGAACCTGCAACAGCAATAGTACCATTTATGGTACCTTGGGTGCCACTCTCCTCAATGGCAAACTTATTTGGTTTCCTCAGGGACTGTGGTCCTAGATTTCCCAAAGCTCAGCAGCAAGGCGATAGTTTAAGACTCATCTTATGCAAAAAAAGGTCAGTGTTACAAGTTTGTCCCCAAAAGTTTGTTTACATTGTTAAAAGGTATTTTAACATGGAAAAAAATCTAGATTTAAAAAAACCCATGTAAATCTCTTCAGGAGTGAGGAATGAAGGAAAACTGCATTTGGAGTCACCTTTATATCATTTTGAGCCTGGCAGCAGCTTTGAAATTGCACTTACAAGCAAATCCTAATGCTTACAAGGTAAAGGAATGCAGTGTGTAGCAAGCTTTTTAAGTCTTACCTTATGGATCTGCTGTATTACAAGTGACAGACCTGTACATTATTATTGTTACAAAGTTCCCTGAAATAAATGGAAAACCTATACAAGATTTAAGACAAGTTTTTCAATGCAACACAAAAGTGACAGAAGCCCAGTCCAACTGAACAAACCTGTATTAAACAACTGTTGAATAAGACCTCTCAAGCTTTTTACAGGTCACAATAAATAGAAGGAAAATATGCAAGACAGAGACTGCTATGAAATATTTCAGTTCACTTTTTAAATAGTCTTAAATCTTTAATTATGAAGATAAATAACAGATCATCTGATTCAGTGTAAACGATTGTGTAAAATGAGTGGCTGATAGTTGTCCCAAAATATCTCCACAGGATTTCCTGTAGAAAAGAATATATAAAAGGTTTCATTTTTCCTAATCACAGAAGTCCTTGAGCATCAATTTTTGGTGCTGGTTTCTAGCAAGTCTTTGGCCTCATTTATTTTTGTTGCTAAGTAAGGTGATCCACCTGAAAGAAAAGGGATGGGGGAGAAGATTTATATGTCAGAATGAAAGATGATACCATGCAGTTTAAGGAATCCCTTTAATTACTGGCGATGTCTTTATTAGTTCTCTCCCCCTAAAAATCCTTTAAAAGATTACTTTAATTTTAAAATGTCACTAATATAAATTGAAATACTGGCTGAAGACGTGTGATAAATATACAGACAAAATCATAGTCACTGAAAAATAATGCACAGCAGTAATTTCAAAGAAATGAAGTCTTAATAAAATGTCTTAATTATCTTCTGAAATGATCTTGCACTAGCATCAACCTACATGATTTAGACTTGAGTTGCATTACTGGTAGCCACATGAAGCAAGGCCCTCTATCTGGAACAGTACATTTAATACTAATAGCTAGGATTTTTTTCCTTAAAAAATTATCTGTGAAAAAAACAATTATAAACAAGTTTCTGACACGGAATCATTAAGATCACACACCAAGCCAATCCCGTTCTAGAGACGTGGAAATACCAGCCAAAAACTGTCACATTAAAGCTATTTAAACACGGTATGCCTTCTGACTTCAAGTCTTGAACACTGTCATTGCTTTATGCTCCATCTAACAATTTGATTACAGTTCAGCAGTCTTTTTGTGTTTGTTTTTTTACTCTCCCCTTGAGTGCCAGCCATCTGCCTACAGCCACTGAAAACAACATTAAAAGGTCTATAGTAGTACTTACCACTCCCTAGAACACACCTATATTCTTGTACCTCAAAACATGGTTTCATCAGCAGTATGCTCTAAACAGCCCTGTCCTATGCATTTGTTCTGATGAATGAAAAATTATGAATAAAAAAGTAGAGACACTTATAGGTATCACTTTTAAAGTAAAAGCGTTTTAGAAGACGACAGAGCTGCGGCTTGCAAATCTTAAGAACTTCACTGGGACTTTCAGATCAGAAATTTGAATCGCCACTTACATATTTCCAGATGTAAAACTGTAACAACTGAGTAAAGTCATGGAAGTGTTTTTTCTTTTAATCTTGTTTTCACATATTTAGTAAAATATGTGGGATGGGAATGCCGAGATCAGGGCTGTCAAACTAGCAGCCCGTGAGAGGTTAATGTGCAGCCCCTGGGCTCTCACTGACCACTGCTCCCTCGCATTGCTCTGGCTGCTTCCTCCTCTAGCCACCACTTCCTGCTTTTGCCCCAGGAGGACAGGGCAATGTGGGGAGCTGAGGGTAACTGGGGCCATGCCTGGGGGGTGGTGATTACACTCGCATGGCGCAACAGTGGGCAAGAGTGTTTGTATGTTGGCCCATGCAATATGCAGTTTTCACTGCTGTGGCTCACAGGGGCTTAGAAGTTGCACAGCCCTGGTTCAGAAAGGTAAGTCATATTTTTCTACTTGGCTTGTTAGCAAACTTACTAAAGTTTTTCTCAAAGAGGAAGAGACAAGAGCATTGAACAATAAAAGATGACAGACTGCAAAAACCAAAAGCAGAGACATTTTCATTATGCCTTTGTTTTTTTTAAATGCCAAGAGTGCTTTTAGTCAAAGCAGATTAACATTTTTGAAAGTGTTTTTACAACATGCAATACCTTTAAGTGCAAGATCAATGAGGGCAGCACTCATATAATCACATGACTGAATTATTTAATACTAGTGCAGGTCTGTATTTCTTGATAATATGAGTTCCTCTTTGCGGGAATGTTAAGTATTTATAAAAGAAAAATGATACTTTAGATCTGATATGTCAAATGTATGGCCCACAACCATTGTCTTCTTTTTGGAGTCACAATCCTAAACATCTACTAATAAAAGGCAATCTGTTCTCCCCCCTCCCCCACCCCTGGGCTTAGTTGGCTAACATTGTATTTTCTGTAACCTAGTTGC
The DNA here is from genome assembly GCF_001723915.1 of Gavialis gangeticus. NCBI lineage: Eukaryota > Metazoa > Chordata > Crocodylia > Gavialidae > Gavialis > Gavialis gangeticus. The sequence continues at coordinate 70,094,594 of NW_017729032.1, forward strand.
ATTCCCCTCCTTACCTCCCCACCTCTAATGTTATTCCCTTGTTCAGGCTATTTGTATTTCCCTACTGGCTTTGTCATCTTTTTGGATTCACAATCCTAAACATCTACTAATAAAATTTAGTCTGCAGAGATGGTAGAAGGGACAAAAATTAGAGGAGAGGGCTTGTAGCCTAAATTCTGGGACTGGAGCCCCATTGGGCATTCATGTAGGTAGTAGGAAGGGGCAAATGATTGCTGCGTTAAGCACCTGCTTGCCCTTCTGTCACTGGATGTAGCCCAAGAGGAGTCCTGAGGTCCGGAGCATACTCTGGGGCAAGGTGAGTTTAATTTTGATGCTTTAGATGTTGAACTGTTTTCCTTTAAAAAAACAAAACTATTTAAGAAGCACCATGCTGGTTCAGACTAATGGTCTATCTAGCCCAGTTATCCTGTCTCCGACAGTGGCAGAAGGGGATGCCATAGGAGGAGAGCACTGAATCAGATCTCTCTAGAACAGAAGTGCTCAACTTTTTTGCCTGGCAGGCCAGGTGGGCAGTGCCTGGTCAGTCCACAGGTAGGAAGGGGGGTTGACACAACCCAAACCCAGCCCTGTGGAGGTGGGAGAGGAGGGGTGGCCTGGCCCTAACCTGGCCCTACAGAGGAGAGGGGGATGGCCTGACCCTGTAGGGGGAAGGAACACTGCCCAGCCCCAAAACCTGGCTCTGTGGGGGGTGAGAAGGGGGAAGAGGGCTTGACACAGCCCTAAACCAGACCCTT
>NW_017729032.1:70100348-70100828 GCF_001723915.1 Gavialis gangeticus
GAAGACAGTGTGGCCTAGCCACACTGGGGAAGGGGGGGGGGGCCTGGCCTGGCCCCAACCCACTGCCCGCTTGAGGTTTGGGAATTTGGCAGCATGGGAGGCTGGCCAAATTAACTGCCACTTCTCTTCCACAGCCAAATGTCCTGACTGTTGAGACGGTCTGTGGGCTGGATGCTAAGGCTCCATGGGCTGCATCTGGCCTGCAGACCAGAGTTTGAGCACCCCTGCTTTAGAATGATCATTCAATACCTTCCCTGGCATCCACTATTTTGGTAGCTTTGGTGGGGAAGTTATTTCTTTATTTTAAATTTTCATAGTTTCATAGTTGGTAGGGTCGGAAGGGACCTGAGCAGATCATCAAGTCCAACCCCCTGCCATGGCAGGAAAGAGTACTGGGGTCAAACGACCCCAGCAAGGTGACTGTCTAGCCTTGTCTTAAAGACCCCCAGGGTAGGAGCCAGCACCACTTTGCTTGGAAGT
>NW_017729032.1:70105828-70119816 GCF_001723915.1 Gavialis gangeticus
CCCCGGATCATGCGGGTGGCCCTCCTCTGGACCCTCTCCATGTTGTCCACATCCCTCCTGAAGTGCAGCGCCCAGAACTGGATGCAGTACTCCAGATGCGGCCTGACAAGTGCCGCACAGATGGGGAGTATCACCTCCTTGGACCTGCCTGAGATGCATCTGTGGATACATGACAAAGTGCGGCTGGCCTTCCTGACTGCATCCCCACACTGCTGGCCCATGTTCATCTTGGCATCAATGATGACTCCAAGATCCTTTTCTGCCTCTGCACTGATGAGAAGAGAGTTCCCCAGCCTGTAGGTATGGTGCTGGTTCTTCCTCCCCAGGTGCATCACCTTGCACTTTTCAGTGTTGAATCCCATCCTATTCCCAGCCGCCCACCCCTGTAACCTGTCTAGGTTTGATTGTAGCCTATTCCTTCCTTCTAGCATGCCCACATCCCCCCACATCTTAGTGTCATCAGCAAATTTGAACAGGGTGCTTTTTACCCCCTCGTCCAAGTCATTGATGAAGATGTTGAACAGTACGGGCCCGAGGACTGAGCCCTGTGGAACCCCACTGCCCACATCCCTCCAGCTCAAAAATGACCCGTCCACCACCACTCTCTGGGTGCAGCCCTCCAGCCAGTTAACCACCCATTTGACTGTGTGGGTGTTGACTCCACAGTCCCCCAGTTTCTTAAGGAGAACGGGGTGAGAGACGGTGTTGAAGGCCTTCCGGAAGTCCAGAAAGACTATGTCCACTGCTACCCCTGCATCTAAGGATTTGGTGACCTGGTTGTAGAAGGCCACCAGGTTGGTCTGACAGGACCTGCCTCTAATGAACCAGTGTTGGTTACCCCTAAGCATAATCTCCCCTGTTGGCCCCTCGTGGGCATGTGCCAGAATAATTCCCCTTGATGTCCTCAAATTTCCATTCTTTTTTTCATAAGTAGTACGTGTAACAGGTTTTACTCAGCCATTACTGTCCTTTTTTCCTTTAGTTCCAATTGGCTTCTGCGGCTGTACACTGCTTTACGTTCTGATCCTAACACTTGAATCCTACAGAAGTCACATGGATGTATGAATTTCTCTTGTGCAGATGAGTTTAGGATCTATGGGCCCATTTTAAAACTGAAAGCATAGAGGGGTGTTCTTGAGGCTAGAAGTGCAATAATTAATATCTATGCTTGTACTTCCAGTTATGGGAGCAGGACTATATTTTTTAGGGTATGTCTGCACAGCACCTGTGGTGGGCTTGGGAGTGTTATTGAAAAGCATGCCCTACCTCCTCACTTCTAGTCACCACATGGCAAAGCTTGGAAAGTAAGCAATGCAGGTGATTTAGCAGGGTCTAGACCTGCTCTCAAGCCCTCTGCCTCAGGCATGCTTCCTGGTACGTGCACTAGGTCTGCTACATTGCCTAATTTTTGGGCACCGGCACATGGTGAGTGGGAGTAAGTAAGCATGGCATGCTTCTCATTGGTGCTTTCAGGCACAGTGTGGAGGCAGTGTATACACAAGGCCTTTGTGTTTCTGCATCCCCAGGAACAATGGAGCTTAGATCCTAACTGGAGTCTCTGGGTGCTATCACAACAGAAATTATGATATTATTTTATTCTAGATTTTAACATACTGAATGCTATGTGGAACTTGAGCACAGAAAAGTAGTTAGCAGTGTTCGTCTGAACTCAGGAAGAAGGCAGGTTGGATTTGCACCTTACAGACAAAATAAACCAGAGATGCATAAGCTTTCGTAAGTGGCAGCTGACTTTATCACCAGGGATGCTGGTTTTCTCTGATAAAAAAAATCCCCAATTTTCAGATTAAAAAAAGCAACTTGAAATCCACATTTTTCCATGATTAAAATGAAACACCATGTACGTGTCTGTCTCTTATAGTGGTATTTCATTTTGATCATGGAAAAATGTGGATTTTGGGTTACTTTTTCTAATCTGAAAATTGGGGATTTTTTTAATGAAAGAAAACCAGGATCCCTGTTCACCATATAACATCAGATGCCATATGGTGAAGTAAACTGCTGTTTATGAAAGCTTATACATTTCTGATTTACAGATTCATAGACATTAGGGCTGGAAGGGATCTTGTGAGATAATTGGGTCCACCTCCCTGCCCAAGGGGCAGGAAGTCAGCTGGGGTCAGATCACCCCAGCAAGATAAGCATCCAAGTGTTTCTTAAAGGTATCCATAGTAGGTGCTTGCACCACTGGTGGGGGGAGTCTATTTCAGACTCTGGAGACTCAGACGGTAAAGAAATTTTTCCCAATGGCCAGTCTAAAATGGTGTTCCAGCAATTAAGTTAGTCTGTAAGGTGCAAATGTAGCATTTGAACCATCATAATATATGGCACATACATATACATATATATGCTCTACATATACAATAGCAAATTATTTTCCTTATTTTGGGCTCCAGAGTTTATACATTTGAAAAAGCATTAAAAAAGAAAACATACAAAGCAGAATGACAGGGGATGTCTAGTAAGACTGTTTAAGAATTAAACTAAGGAAACAATGGGGCTAAAATAAACACTAACATTACCAGCAGGCCCAGGTTTTTTTTTGTGTTTATATTGTTAAGACAGGGGTGAAAACCTGTAAATCCATCAACAAGATATAAAAACCTTCACTTCCCCCTTTTGACTTTTGAAATACAGTGCAACTCTTTACCATCTGTTATTTTAAAGTAGAAACAGCAATGAACATATGGGCTTTCTTTCTCAACCAGCTGTAGTGTAGTTAAAGTTATAATAATAGCCTTTCTGTAAGATAAATTTACATTAAAAAACCTGGCCAGCAAAGCAACTGTGCCCAGCTTTATAGTTTTCCAGAATGAGTTTACAAAACCAAAAATCCATTCATGATATACTTAGTGACTGCAAAATATTTCCCTGTGCAAACTCACTTCAAGCAGCTCAATGGCATTAACACTAAAGGGGCCGTCAAAGCTACTATCTTCCTTTTTTCTGGTCAACTGCTTGCATCATTAATTGGTGGGTCATGAGCTAAATTTCATGACTGGAACAGTGTTGTTCTAAATAATGACCCGAATGACAAGAGTCGTAACCTACCTCTGCTATAGTTCATGAAGCTTGTTGGTTTTATTTACAAGAGGCAACCATACATAAACCCAATTTTTTTACAAATTAGATGTATAGCATAAGATTTCATGATTATATAAAGGGTTAGCTAGAATGAGACTAAAAAACTGAAAGGACCTCATGGTGTGCTCATTTTCACCCAATAGTCAGAAAAATAAGAATGGCATACCTTTATCAGGGTGATTCAGAATCATGATTCTCCTGTGAGCTGTTCTAATCTTGGCCTTGCTAGCAGATGGACTGTAAAAATAAATTGAGGTGATTACCATAAATAGTATCATACTCTGACTGAAAATTAACAGTTTGTACTGGGCTTCACAAAATTAGAACTAGAGATTTTCACCATCTTGTGGACAAAACACATAACTGCATCTTCAAGGAAGTAAGATATTTAAAGAACAGTGGAGAGAAAATATGCGTTTTTTAAAAAGCCGGTAGACTGTAGGAATACTTATGGCTTTTGGTTCTTCAAAAATTCAAAAAGTTACTCCCCTATTAAAGTTAATCAATTTAATGTATATAACTAACAATATGTAGAGAAAACATATATAAGGCCTATTTCCTCCCTTTTATTTGTTAAGAGTACCAGTAAAACTGCTTTCCTGGAAAATGGTTATTTGTACGACTAATGACTAAGTGTCTCGTGTTTATATACAAGTGTATAAAATACAGTAATATTAAATAATTCCTCATTCTGGTGAGGTCTGAAAACCATGCATTTATTATTTTTGCAAACGTGCTCAATGTGTTACACTTGGGGACATGTTGATTTACAAGTGATACATAATGTTGTTCCATTCAATGACAGGTAGATAAAATATACACTTCAACTAAATTAAATATGTACCTTACCAGACAAATAACCACTTATGGATGCAATGGACCAATACAGGCTCTGGTGTGCAGAAGAATGTTTATATTTAAATCTGCATGATTTAGTTCTTTGAATTTGTTAGCATGGATAATGCAGCTATCATTTGCAATGTTTTTCATTTCTTGAGATGCCTGGTTAATCAGCAACAATCTAATTAATAACTTACTATCTTTCTGGATTTAACCCTAGTCTGTGCTGGAATGCAAAGTCTCAGCCTAAATATATTAATGAAGTAAACAACCTGTAAGCAGTCTCTTAAAAGAGTTCTACAGATCTACAAAGGATCTGGCAATAACCCCTATAGTTAAGCTAAGCTATCTCACTCAGTTGCAGGGCCAAACCCATTATTAATTTTTTAATAAACTACTCTGAAACAATTTTCCCTCCCTTACAGTGGAGACAGCAGTAGCTGCTCTATAGTTAAAGCAGAGTTATATTCTACTCTTAATTTCAAGAGTTTCAACTTTAGAGGTCTCTTGCTTTTTCTCCACTGTGCATCAGGACAGTAGTACTGCCAGAGCTCTTAACATGCACAAATATTTAAACCTGGGGTTTGGGCTCTCTTGCCCCCTAGTATTTCAAAGATCAAAATCACCAGTATATTCTGACTGTTTAAACATTCTGCCAGTGCAAAATGAGGTTAAACCATCAGTAAATTCTGCATCATGCAATGTGACTGTGTCAATGAATCTGCTCCTAAAATTACAATTTAGTAAGTGATTTAAAGTTGGCAATGAACAACCTGTAATTAGAAATATTTGATGGTATTACTCCCTTTGTGACTCTTTCTTAATTTTCATATTTTAAATATCTGCTAGAATTTCCATACATTTAAAATATTAACATGAAAAATTACACTGAAATATACTTGCTGATGATACATACCCACAACCTTAAGGAAGAGGAATGTTGTTATCTTTGAAATGTAACCTAAATCTTCAACTGCATGGATTTGCAATGCTTTGTTTTAGGGATAATTACAATATCCCTGTAATGTGCCTGACCTTTAAGTTATGGACCCTTGAGATATCTGTAACTTAAGTCCTGCCTCAAGTCTCAACCTTTAGTCCTGCCTGATGTGGGCACATGGGCCTGTTCTGTATCCTTGGCTCTTTCAAACAGAATAAAACAAAAGCAAATTAAAGATCCACTGAAAGAAAGACAATAAAAGTTGTTAATGGATTTTTTTGATATATTAACACAATCTAGAGCAGTGGTTACTACACTGTGGTCCACAGTTCACACCCAGTCTCTCCAATTTTCAAGTAAAATTGTGATGATAAGGGTGCACGATGGTCTGCTAGAGATTTTGAAAGTGCTCTGTTGGTATATAAATGTCTGGGAACACTGATCCACAGTGTTGTAGATGTCATTTTTTAGAGAGATTGGAGTAGGTAATCATGCTAGCACACCACGTGCTATTTTGATTTTATCAGTAGCATTAAGTTCTCTGCAGCAGTGTGCCTGGCCTGAAAGAGTGTCAACAAACTGTATAGTTTATTTTTTATCATCACCATCATCTTCACAGCTTAAACAGAATCTTAAAATGGTTTTCAAAAAAGAAGTTATAACTATGGCCAGATATTGCCACAATTTCTTGCACCAAGTATTTTTCCATTCAAGTTTGGTCAAAGAACAAAAATGGTACTAATAGAGCACACCTACCTTATGCCTAAAATGAGACTAGCTTCTCGCCTACTCATTTTCTGTTCAAATCCACCTTTATAGTAGGATGAAAGACTCTACAGGGAAGAGAAAAGCCAGAAAATAATTAGTTCCATGCACGTGTCATGACCTCAATCCTATTATTTGACCCTAGCTAAGGTACTGCATTTGACTAGAACAGCTTTTAAAGTGATAAATCTACTGAAAAACAGATATGGGCAGAAAATAATTCTATAGTGTTAACTCACAGAAAATCTGAACCTCACAGAAGTTATAGAGTTGTGTTTTATAATGTTGGAAAAATGATAAAGGACAGTGATTGCTGCAGCCACTAGTTTGGTTGACTGAGAGTTCCTGCCCTTAATCAGGGGAACCTCACAGTCTAGATGTTGCACAGAGAGAAAATGTGTGTTAATGTATGTGGTATATAGATTCATGATTTCATCCTCCCTGACATTTGGGACTAGCTTTTGATCTGGTATGTATTATTACCTCAAAACAGACAAGGACATCTTTAGTACTATCAAAAAACCTCCAAACAACAACAACAAAACCAACTGGCAAGGAGCGAAATATCAGGATTGTTCAAAGGGTGATAGGTGCCCTTTTCAAAAACACCCAAGCAACTCAGAAGCTGGCGTTCCATTTTCAAGAGACTTATACACCTACATGCTTTTAAAAGTGATGCCCAACATTCCTGTCCCACACCTTTAATAGGATTGTACAGTACTAGGTTGGTGCTGAGGGAAAAGAATGCTTCCTCCTTGAATTACCTTCATTACATAATATAGAACATTTTCCCAAATTTTGCTAGGCTTTACTTGAAGCAGTGACCAATGCTGATTTACTTGAATTAACAGCCTGAAGTTGTAAGGTTTCAGGCTCAAATACAAATTCTTTTTTATTTTTTAAAACATGTTTCTTGACGTTATTTCAAGAAAAAAAACGCTTTACCTTGAGAGAAATTTGAAATTTACTAAGATTTGGTTACTAAGGAAAGCGTTTCTTCTTGAGGAAGTGCACGGTGAGAACCTCTTTACCAAAAGCCTTAAAATGGCTCAAGTCATATGTATTAAACCCCTGCATTTTAAAATTTAAAAATGGCCATGGGACACTTTATCTAAACCTCATTCAACGAGGTTCAGCTAAAGTACCCCCGCAACCATTTTAAAATGTGTGGGAGACTTAATACACATGACAGTGATGTTACACTGGAGCATTCTAACTAGAACGCAAATGAGCACATGTATAGGCAGCAAAAGGAAATTGGACATAAAAGTCATGTTTTTTCTACATGAGGGTTTGGTCAATAGAGGTCAAGGCATTCTGGAAAATAAGAGCTGATAGGCAGTTTTTTAAACATTAAGGAAGAGACATTTTGCTTTACACATGCTATTAATAGTAGAATAAATAAGCTGTCTACCTGCTGATACTTCAAGTTCTGAAGCCTTATTACCAGGGTCCCTTATATGTTGTGGTTTAATAGGTTATGCAAGTTAACTGTTTCTTGCATGTGCCTATTAATGGGTGTAAAGAAAATATGAAATAGTTTTGGTTTGGTCTATGAAGCATGTACTTTCTCTTGCCAATTTGGCTATGATACATTTAAAATCTTTCCCTAGCACTGTAATCACAAGGGATCCTGCTTTTCTCTGATTAAAAAAAAAAAATCCCCAATTTTCAGATTAAAAAATAACCCAAAATCCATATTTTTCTATGATTAAAATGAAACACCACTAAGATATATCTATCTATATTTATCTATACACACCTACGTGTGTGTGTGTGCGTGTGTGCGTGTGTATATATCCATCCCTGTATGTGGACTATGCATGTATTATTATTATCCCTGTATGTGGACTAAATATATATTATATATGTATATCCAAATATCCCTGTATGTGGATGAAGCATCATATTGGCCACGTCAAGACGAGTGCGGCTGTGCAGTATGTGGCACTGCAGACATGTCTGCAGCGCCACATACTGCACATTCAGGTGTTCTTTGTGATGCAAGGTAGCATGCAAAAAAAAGGAGGGTGACACACATGGGGACAGTACACACTGGCCAAAACCGGGGCCTGCCCAGATGGAGTCACACTTTGACTGCCAGCCTGATTCCAAGTGGCAGGATCACTGCTGCTGCAGCCCTAGGAGGCCCCCAGGATCCCAGGTAAGGCTACTGGGACCAGCCCAGTAGCTACAAGAGGAGAAGGCTACTGGGACCAGCCCCAGCCTCCCCTACCCCACACACGGTAACTCGCTGCGTGCCAGATGGCATGTGGCACGGGTGTTTCCTGGAGAAAACTATCAGCTGCTGCTTCTTGTCCTTGGAGAAACAAATGTCCATGCTTGTGTGGATGTGTTCATTGTGTCTGTTTTTTTTTAAGTGTTGTCTCAGCATCTCCAAACACACTCTCATTGAAAAGACAACACAAGAAAATGCCACAAAACAGACATTATATAATAGCTAGTTATTAGAGTTGTAATGTACTGTACATGTTGTGAATCCCAAGATCACCTTCATCTTCACAGACTTTTCACCTTCTTCACTTTATGACACTCGGAGAAGCCCACTACAAACTTGATTACTCTGTTAACTTCACTGAACCACGGATGATCTGACCCCCCCCTCACCCCCAATCTGATTTTTAGCATCAGTGTTATGATACTCTGAGAGAAGAGCAGTGAACAAGGAGAAGCAAACAGGACAGTTTGCCAGCAGGTTGCTGGAAGCAAGAGGAGGAAGGGGAAGAGGAACCACGCACCAGATCCTGCTCTGGGAAGGTAACTGAGCCAGGGCTGCCTATGTGCTTGGCTTGCTGAGGTCTGTTTGGTGGGTTTGTGTGCTTGGGCGTGTGCTCTGAGCAGCTGAGTGGACCAATGTGACAAAGGGGCCTAGCCAGTCCAGGCCTAGGAGAGGTAAATAAGGAGGCAGTCCAAGTGACCAGCGGAGTGACGAATAGGGAAAAGCAGACAGGACAGTTTGCCAGCAGTTTGCTAGTCAGGTTTCCACTCCTCTCTTTGAAGGGGAGCCTGAAAGGTAAGATTCTTTTCTTTATATATGTAATTAGGACTGACTAACTACATAGTTTTATTTTAGCAGCTAAAACTCAGCAGCTAGACAAAGATTTAAGCCTCTTGTTTAACCAGAGTCCAGAGTGAGGGGGGGTTTTCTTGGAAGCTCTCTCACATTCCTTTACTTTAAGGTGGCTAAGAAGACAGAGGTTCCAGAGAAAAGGGAACCCTTCAGATCAAGGAACAGCCAACAGAACAGCTACAGAGGAGTTTGCTAGGGAAGGTTTGCTTGGAAAGAAAGGCAAGAAGTGAGGCAGCAGATTAGAAGACCCAGAGGCATGGCTGGAGGATGTCACAATGTCAGAACCACTGCCACTTCCAGCTGTTCCTCTGCTTCCACCTGTGAGGTCTCTGTCCAGGAAGGATCAGACACCGTTGATGCTTCCACCCAGGTCCTGATTTGGTGCTGTGCAGACTGAGGCTTGCAGATTCCTTCTGGTGTCAGTCAGTTGGGGGAATGCCTACAATGTAAGCGGTGCCCCTCAGAGAAGGCAAGAGAGCTACAAGAGAGCAAGGCTTTGAAGCACCCTTGGCCATGAGGGGACTTCATCGATTCCATGCTGGAAGAAACCTGTAGGACTGTGGAGGAAGGACTGCTAGAGGTGGTGCTTGAAAAGGAAGAGGGCATGAACATCCAGGAAGTTGGAAGCTTGTATCTTTTGGCAGAAAGAAGAATTTGTCATCCCTACATGCAGTGGTTGGCCTTTTAGAACAGATATGGAGCACTAGCAACAGAGGAGGAGTGCATTCCATTGGTGGAAGAGGCCAGGGCAGGAATCCCCAAGGTGGGGAAGACTGAGACAACTGCCATGAAGAAGAAGTGACAGGTGGTTGCGGTTGGAGACTCCCTTCTGCAAGGGATGGAGGGATCCATCTACCAGCCTGACCTGTTGTCCCGGGAGGTCTGCTCCTTGCTTGAAGCCCAGATCTGAGATATCATGGAAGGATTACTGAGACTCACCCAACCCTCTGACTACCACCCCATGTTACTCATCCATTTGGGCACCAATCATCCTGCCAGGGGTGACACTGAGCAGATCAAGAGTGACTACAGGGCTCTGAGTGCAAGGGTGAAGGGGACGGGGGCACAGGTTGTGCCCTCTGCAATCCTTCTGGTCGAGGGGAACGGCTCTGGCAGAAGCAGACGCATCCTGTACATCAATGCATCGCTCTGCAGGTGGTGTTGCTAGCAGGGATTCAGCTTCTTTGACTATGGGATGTTGTTCCAAGAAGAAGGATTGCTAGAAAGAGACAGGATCCACCTGATGAAGAGAGGGAAGAGCATTTTTGCAGACAGGTTCGCTAACCTAGTGAGAAGGGCTTTAAAGTTTTTGCCAGGGGGTGGAGAACAAATCTCTGAGGTAAGTAGGGGACATGGAGGAAACAGAAGCAAGTGGGGGCAACAGGGGAGGCGTCATTCTTCCTGAGAAAGTAGGGCAATTGGCTAGTCACCTTAGGTGTCTGCACATGAATGCACAAAGCCTGGGGAAAAGGCAGGAAGAACTGGAGGTACTCACACAGTCAAGGAATTATGACATGATTGGAATAACAGACTTGGTGGGATAGCTTGCATGACTGGAGCACTGTCATGGATGGGTACAAACTGTTCAGGAAGAGCAGGCAGGGGAGAAGAGGAGGAAGAGTTGTGCTGTATGTAAAAGAGCCATATGATTGCTCAGAGCTCCAGTATAAAAGTAGAGATAGGCCTGTTGAAAGTCTCTGGGTTAAGGTTAGAGGGTGTGCTATAGACCAGCAGACTGGAGGATGAAGTAGATGAGGCTTTCTTTTCAGACAACCTGAAGAAGTTTCCAGATCACACTCCCTGGTTCTCATGGCTGACTTCAATCACCCTGACATCTGCTGGCAGGGCAGTACGGCAGTGCACTGGCAATCTAGGAAGTTTTTGGAGAGTGTTGGAGACAACTTCCTGGTGCAAGCGTTGAAGACACCAACTAGGGGGCGTACTCTTCTTGACCTACTGCTCACAAACAGGGAAGACTTGGTGGGGAATATAGAAGTGGATGGCAATTTGACCAGCAGTGACCACGAGATGATCGAGTTCAGGATCTTGATAAATGGAAGAAAGATGAGCAGCAGAATATGGACCCTAGACTTTAGAAAAGTAGACTTTGACTTCCTTAGGGAACTGACGGGCAGGATCCCCTGGGAAGCCAGTCTAGGAGGAAAGGGGTCCAGGAGAGCAGGTTGTATTTTAAAGAAGCTTTACTGGCACAGGAACAAGCCATCCTGATGAACAGGAAGAACAGCAAACGTGGCAAGCAACCAGCTTGGCTTAGGACAGAACTCTTTGGTGAGCTTAAACACAAAAAGGGCGCTTACCAGAAATAGAAGCTTGGATAAACAACTTGGGAGGAATATAAGAATATTGTTCAGGCATGCAGGGATGAAGTCGAGAAGGCCAAAGCTCATTTGGAGTTGCAGCTAGAAAGGGTTATGAAGGGTAACAAGAAGGGTTTCTACAAGTATGTTAGCAACAAGAGGATGGTCAGGAAAAGTGTGGGTCTCTTACTGAATGGGGGAGGCAACCTAGTGACAGATGAGGAAAAGGCTGAAGTATTCAATGCCTCTTTTACCTCGGTCTTCACAGACACGGTCAGCTCCCAGATGACTGCACTAGGCAGCACAGTTTGAGGAAAAGGTCAGCAGCCATCAGTGGTGAAAGAAAAGGTTAGGGACTGTTTAAAAAAGCTGGACGTGTACAAGCCCATGGGCTGGATGCAATGAATCCAAGGGTGCTGAGGGAGTTGGCTGCTGTGACTGCAGAGCCACTGGCCATTATCTTTGAAAACTCGTGGTGATCCTGGAGACCCTGGACGATTGAAAAAAGGCAAATATAGTATCCATCTTTAAGAAAGGGAAGGAGGATCCAGGGAACTACAGACCAGTCAGCCTCACCCCAATCCCCAGAAAAATCATGGAGCAGGTCCTCAAAGAATCCATTTCTAAACAAATGGAGGAGAAGAAAGTGATTAGGTACAGTCAGCATGGATTCACCAAGGGCAAGTCATGCCTGACCAACCTAACTGACTTCTATGATGAGATACCTGGCTCTGTGGATATGGGAAAAGCAGTGGACATAATATACCTTGACTTCAGCAAGGCTTTTGATACCTTTCAACAGCATTCTTGCAAGCAAGCTGAGGAAGATGTTTTGGATGAACGGACTGTAAGGTGAATAGAAAACTGGCTGGATTGTTGGCCTCAACAGGTAATAATCAATGGCTCAATGTCTAGGTGGCACCCGCTATCAAGTGGAGTGCTTCAAGGGTCAGTCGTGGGCCTGGTTTTGTTCAATATGATCTGGAAGATGGGATGGATTGCACCCTCAGCAAGCCTGCAAATGACACCAAAATGGGGGGTATAGTAAATTCACTGGAAGGTAAGGCTAGGATTCAGAGTGACTTAGACAAATTGAAGGACTGGGCCAAAAGAAATCTCCTGAGGTTCAACAAGGACAAGTGCAAAGTCCTGCACTTAGGATGGAAGAATCCCATTTACTGGTATAGCCTGGGGACTGATTGGCTAAGGAGCAGCTCTGCAAAAAAGGACTTGGGGGTTACAGTGAACAATAAGATGGATAAGAGTCAGTAGTGTGCCCTTGTTGCCAAGAAAGCTAACAGTATACTCGACTGCATTGGTAGGAGCCTTGCCAGCAGATTGAGGGAAGCAACTATTCCCCTCTATTCTGTACTAGTGAGACCACATCTGGAGTACTGTGTCCAGTTTTGCCCCCCGCACTATGGAAAGGATATGGATAAATTGGAGAGTGTTCAACGGAGGGCAATGAAAATGGTGAGAAGGCTGGGGCACATAACGTATGAGGAAAGGCTGAGGGAACTAGCTTTATTTAGTCCACAGAAGAGAAGGTGGGATTTGAGAGCAGCCTTTAACTACTTGAAGGGTGGTTCCAAAGAGGATGGCGCTAGACTGTTTTCAGTGGTGACAGACGACAGAACAAGGAGCAATGGTCTCAAGGGAGGTTTAGGTTGGATATTATGAAAAACTCTATAACTAGGAGGGTGGCGAAGTATTGGAACAGGTTCCCTAGGGAGGTAAGGGATGGGCCGTGGGGGCGCTGATCAAGGCCCCCCCCCAGTGAGGGAGGGAGTGGGGCTGGGGCTTGGGCAAGCGCTGCCCAGCTGGGGTGGGGCAGTTCTCACCGCTGTGCACATCCCAGGAGGTGACAGGGAGTGTGCCCGATCTGCGCAGGGTGCAGGCAGGGTGGGCTGCAGCTGCGGGCTGGGGCTGACACCGGGGCTGGCCAGGCAAGCAGTGCTTTGAGAGGGCTATGGGGGAGGGCTGCAACCACCCCAAAAATCATCGTATACACCCCATAGCCCACCTCCCAGTGCTGTCGCTGCCCACCCCATGCAGATCTGGGGGCACAAGCTTCTCACCATGGGGACCTTGATCAGCCTCCCTACACCGCTCCACTTCCACCACAACACTTACCAGCCACACACAGCTCTCCATGCTGCCAGCCGTGCTCCTCACTGCCTACATGCTGCGCTGCGCCTGCGTGCGTGCACGGGCCATTTATTGGCCAAATTATCGGCCACTTCAGGCTGCTTTCTGATATAGACAATTTTCTTTATATCAGTGCCGATCCGACATCGGACCGATGCATCAGAGCACCTCTACTAATTATCCATTTTAATATTGCTGTCACACTTATGTTACAATGTGAGGAAGGTAAATTTAGATCATCACTCTTTCTGGTGACAATAGACTCAGCATAAAATAGGCACACTAACTTTTTTGAAAAGCTGGGTCCAACAGAAAAGAGATATTTCTCTGGAAACAGAACTAGTGAAGGTAGCAATAAACAAAAACGTGGTATTTAATTCTTTCACTGGAATAACATTTTACAGCAGAAACATGAAGGTTAAACTATACTAGTATTTACACTAGTACTATACTAAGAAAGATTATATATTTAACTGCCGTAAGTTAAATAGGACGCAGAATTTTAAAGTAAAATTTAATATATTTCAGTTACTCATTTTAATTAAAAAATAGATTAACAGAATTGTTGACTCTACATGTTATTTGCTTACATAAGCAATAACAAAGAAGGCGTCAGAGATACGAGATACAGAAATATAGGCATTTTAAATGATCATTTAATAATCACTCAGCATGAGTTCAGTCTAGTTTTACCTAACATCTTTATTAGTGATCTGGAAGAAAGAGTAAACAACATATTGATTATTTCCCATGAATGCAATTAACTGGAAACTGTTGTAAAAAG
>NW_017729032.1:70124816-70130177 GCF_001723915.1 Gavialis gangeticus
CCTGAATAGGAAATATCTGATCCATCCTATGAAAGATATATTCAAACCATCTGAGTTGGTCTAATAAAAGACCAGCATGGCTATAACCTATATTCAAACCTAGACACTCAATGTGAAGATGTCTGTAAAACAGTAATAGCTGAAAACGTTGGTTGAGAAGCAACAGCCATAACATAAATAGCATTTTGAAGAGGAAAAAAACCTATTCCTGATATAAAAAAATGTACTGAAAGAAGCACTGGAGCATTAACTGAAGGGAATAATCCTGCACTGGAAAAGTTAACTATATACCCTAAAACAGGGCTGTCCAACTGGCACACTGGACTCCAAGGGGTTAAACTGTAACTCCTAAGATTCCCAGTCTGCTCCCCCTACTACTGCTGTTGTTACTCTGGGCTCCCCCTCCCCCAAACCTGGCTTCCATACCCACCCAAACTCCACAGGCAGAGGCAGGAACAATGAGGCTGAGGGAGCCCCCAGTTGGGCAGCTTGTGGAGAGGGTGGTGTAGCACAGTGGAGCAGTGCCAGCACAGTACCGTGGGGTACACTGCACCCACCACATGATGCAGCACAGTGGAATGATGGCTAGCACATGTTGTGGTGTGGCGTTCAGAGCACATTCGTGCTGCCATGGTACAGTAGATACCATGGCAGCACAGTGTAATGTGTGTGCGGTCTGTGTAGAGTATGGCTGGGGGGCTTGTGACCCTCGGCCACTCAGAAGTTTTAGTCCTGCCCTAAAAGTAAGATTCTCTTCTATTTGAATCAGTGTTTTGTCATTATTTTAAAGATAAAAGAGAATTAATGCTTAAGATAAAACAACTTCTAACTTACAGAAGTGGAAATCTTCTTTACTGTTTTTGAGATTACTTGCTCCAGTGGCTTCCAGAGCTGGAATGCATAGCGACCTGAAAAATATTGTCATAAAAAAACAACCATTACTTACTTAATTCCTAAATCTCGCCTCAATGACTCATTTTTGCTAAATAAAATATCATAAGATAATAGGAATTTCGGTATTAAAAAAAAAAAAAAAAGTCTTCTGCAGTTTTATTCTCTTAATCTCATTTTTTAAATTCTCATATTTTCTTAACCTCATGGCAACAGTTCGATGATGAGTTTATAGTGGTTCACACAATTCAATCTTTACAGTAAGAGAAAGAACAATGCTGTGTTTTTTTTTATCTAAAATGAAACACACGAACTGTAAGACCTACAGTGCTTATTCATAAGCTCAATGTATTCAGACACATTTTGTAGGATGAACTGAGTTATTTGCCTCATGAATTTTAGGAAAAACAGCAACATGCAATCTTAGCTTGGAAGTGCTATATTCACTAACATACTCAGAGCACAATGCAGTTCTCCCTAAATATTACTCAAGAGCTTTTTTTCCTCCCCTTTTTTAACCTATTTTTATTACAGGGTTCTTACAGCTTCATTCCGGTATCACATTCGGTGAATAACTATGCATTCTTATTTGCTTGGGGAAAAAAGCAGTCTACTATGTGCCAAGAAGGTGGAGAAGGTTTACCAAGCTCAGGAACAGAACCTGTATCACATACTACGTCATAGAAATTTTCTCCAAGTTACTTTAATTATATACTAGCAATTTAAATCATAATTATGTCTGATATGTATTATTATTATTATTTAAAAAAATAAAACAATCTCTTTGTCACATACTATTTTGCTTTTTCATTTTTAAAAACTGCCATGCCCAAACAGGTCACTTTAGTTGTAACAGAACATGTTTCGGTTTATAAAGAAGTCCTGCTAATATGGCATATACAATGGCTCTTAACTATTAAAATTTTGCACTATTTTTTCAATTTCGATTAACAGCATCAGGTTTCTGTCAGAGGATATTGTTATGGCTTTCTATGCTAGAGTAAAGAGCCTTTACTCTCCCAAATCTTACCCTTGTGTACAAGGATGAAGTCATATTTTTTCATTCTTTTTGTAAAATAGATGATCCTTCTTTATCTTTTAATTTATAACAGGTTTTACAGTACAAATGGTTCTTGTAATATTTTTCTGTATCCTCTCCTTTTTCAAAATCTGCTTTGAATTGTGGACCCCGAAATTAGACACACTATTTCAGTAGCAGTCTCATCAAGGCCATGTAAATTCTTCCAACTCCTATTAGATTTGCCCCTATTTATATACCCAAGGACTGCATCCACGTGTGGACGTTTAGTTCCCCAGGGACAAGTAGCAGTGGCGCACCTTGCACTTTAGCGTGTGGCAAATTAACCTCGGTGGGGTAGGGGAGGCTGGGGCCAGGACTGGGTTAGCTCCAGCAGCCTTACCTGAGGTCCTGGGGGCCTCCTGGAGCTGCAGCAGTGGTGATTCTGCTGCGCAGATATCCAGGGGTCAAAAAAAACCCATGGAAAAGTGGTGGAACAGCACACACACAGGCAGCGTTCCCTTAGAGCACAGAGAACATCTGAATGTGCTGTGTGTGGCATGGCAGACTTGTCTACGGTGACACATACCATACAGCTGTGCCCATCTGGACACGGCCAAGGATTGTGTTTAGCCCTTTCAAACAGAGCTTTACCATGGTAAGTCATATTCATTTTATTGTTTATCTTACCAGCAAATGCAACAGCTGCAACACCCAGGCCAACTGCTATCATAGTTCCAGCCTACAACAGAAATACAAAGCATAAAATCAGACTGATTTTAAATATAGTCACATTCCATTCTATGAGCAATGGATTTAGTCTCAATTGTGCAAGTTCTGTAAATGCTCTACAGCAGAGGTGTCCAACTCTCCCTTTGCCCCAGGACATATCCAGACTGTAGGATTTCTTGTGGGCTGGATCTGGACCTGGTGGCAACAGCAAGTGGTGGAAGCACCAGGGCCTATGGCTGTGGCAGCAGCTGAGGTGGCAGAGACACTGGGGCAAGTAATAGGACAACCAACTGTGGAGTGAGCAGGTCTGTGTTGCCTCAGCCCTTACTCAGCTTCCTGCTATCAATGGCCATTCCTAGGAACCTACCAAATTCACAGAAATAGGGTGTGGTGGCTTCTTTAATCTTGCACGTTCCCCTGCACACACCTCGCCTCTTGCCCCCGTCACTGGTGATTAGTGGGGGACCCTGCTATTCCTGATCAGCAGGGAAACTAAAATTACAGTTTTAAACATGGCACTGTTTCTGCTGCCCTGCCAGTCAGCAGCAAACAGCAGGGCCATCCGGGCCCCCTCAGCCAAACAGTGGCAGAAGGCAAAAATTACACCATCTTTAAAAACAGTTTTCACCTCCCAGCTGATCAGGAGTGAGCTGCAAGTGGGGCCCCTCCACCACTCAGAAGAGGGGAGAGGGACATACAGATTAAAGGACCCACAATGCACCCCACTTCCACCATGAATTCAGTAGGAAGCTCAATTCTGTGCCCCAGACTCTGCTATTTTGACTCTTGAATTCCCTGGTCTGCCAGGAGCCACACACACCACTGTAAACACCTCTATGTCGAATATGGCCCATGGGCCATGTGTTTGGTGCCCCTGCTTTAACAATAGCTCCTAATGCATTCAATATTTTATGACTTGTTCATAAAAGCAAATCATAATCATTTCTCCATGTATTTTAAATTTGCAGCACTTAGCCCTTTTTAAAAGCCTTGGTAAATTTTACTACACAAAATTAGGAATTTGGAAAGCAGTGGGAAATTCTGCACCCGATGTGATAAATTAGATACCTTTAATTGTTCAGTACCATTAATAACTATGACAAAACCTCATGATTACTCTGAAGCTTCCTACTGCCAGTTTAGCAAATCACATAGTTGTAACAAAACATTTTAAGCAGATAATATAACATGACACATAAAACAATTCTGCTAAGATGAACTGAAATAGTTCATACAGGAGAACTCTAATTTAGTTTAAAAGAACAGAGATAACAGCAACCACAGAATTAATAACTAGAAAATCTGGAGATTTGGACTGGGATTACAAGGGGATCAATGTTTGCATCAAATCACTATATGGCAATCTCATTGTGACAGACTTCGTGGGAAGGAGCAAGGATAACTCAAGCACTGTTCCTAGGCTTACAATAACCAAGAGAGCTCCTGGCTCTCTTGGTATTCCTTCTGTAAAACCAGCCCTGCTTGGTATTCCTTCTGTAAAACCAGCAGCAACTGCAGCAGAGGCCACAGGGATGTTAGAGCCTTACAGCTTCTCCCCAGACAGAGCCAACCCCCAGCCAGTTTTTTATTCCCACCAACCCCTTAGCCACATGAAGCAGCAGGAAAGAGCTAGTAAAGTGCGTCACTGTGTCAAACCTTGAAACC
Source organism: Gavialis gangeticus (assembly GCF_001723915.1). NCBI lineage: Eukaryota > Metazoa > Chordata > Crocodylia > Gavialidae > Gavialis > Gavialis gangeticus. Next base: position 70,129,123 of record NW_017729032.1, read on the forward strand.
CTATTCTCTATGGTCAACCACATAGGATTCCCCCCTGAGGAAGGGAAGGGATTTTTTTTTCCCCTGAGGAAGGGAATTAATTCAGGTCTATACTGAATTAGTGGCCCATCTAATTCAGCATCCTGCCTTTAACAGTGTCCAGTAGCAAATACAGGCAACCCCCTCTTAACGCTGTTTTGTTTAGTGCTATTTCACTATAATATTCATTTTACATTCATACCTGATTCCATCTAGCGCTCAGCGAACTTCGTTATAATACTCACAGGTGCCACCTTGGTTCATCAAAAACTTTTGGTTCTGCTTAACACTATTTCCACTTAATGCTCAGTTTTTCAGGAACCAATTAAGAGGGCTAAGCAAGGGTTACCTGTATTTCAGAGGGATATGAATTAAAAAAAAAAAAAAAAAACTTAAAAGAAGCTAGTCCCTAGCCCCTATCAAAAAGTGAGATATGCTTCTGCTCTGAAGCAAATGGGTTTATATGGTAGAGAAGTTGTGAGCCTATGTTAAATTAAATTTTTTATGTCAGCTTTTATTTCTGCAGATTGTTTAGAAAAGTGTTCTTTTTAATTAGTTTTACATTTTGTTGCCTTTCAGTTTTACAAAATTTCCTCTTGTTCCTGGACCATAAAAAAAGATTAAATATGAGAGCCCAACTTAACTTCACTGTATCCTTATTTTGTTTATATCTCCTAAGCTAAATCTTTTTAACTTCTCTTTACATGAAAGTTTTGTCAAGTCTTTACCATTTGACATCTTTCTCCGAGTCTCTTCTATTGTGAAATAGGGTGACAAGAACACTGAAGTGAGACTGTAAACCTGATTCATAATTCCTGTAGATTGTTTTCCTCCTTTTTCCATGGTTTGTGACCACTGCTCCATATTCATTAAAAATTTCACTGAACTGTCCAGAATGACAGCTAAATCTTGTTTGGAGTGCTCACAGTACTTAGGAGTGCAGCAATGTGTGAAGTGATTAACATTAATTCTCATAATGTTGATTATATTTTATTTATCAAAATTAAGTTTGACCTGCTATTGTGCTGACTAAAAGT
>NW_017729032.1:70135177-70154260 GCF_001723915.1 Gavialis gangeticus
CATTTTGTTGCCTTTCAGTTTTACAAAATTTCCTCTTGTTCCTGGACCATAAAAAAAGATTAAATATGAGAGCCCAACTTAACTTCACTGTATCCTTATTTTGTTTATATCTCCTAAGCTAAATCTTTTTAACTTCTCTTTACATGAAAGTTTTGTCAAGTCTTTACCATTTGACATCTTTCTCCGAGTCTCTTCTATTGTGAAATAGGGTGACAAGAACACTGAAGTGAGACTGTAAACCTGATTCATAATTCCTGTAGATTGTTTTCCTCCTTTTTCCATGGTTTGTGACCACTGCTCCATATTCATTAAAAATTTCACTGAACTGTCCAGAATGACAGCTAAATCTTGTTTGGAGTGCTCACAGTACTTAGGAGTGCAGCAATGTGTGAAGTGATTAACATTAATTCTCATAATGTTGATTATATTTTATTTATCAAAATTAAGTTTGACCTGCTATTGTGCTGACTACTTTTCCAGCTTTACTAGGTCCCCCTACAGTTTTTGGTTCTGATTATCAGGTGATAATGTTATCAGGTAATAACAACCCACCTAAACAATCTTATTCTTCCATTATCAGGTTTTTATTGCATCTCTCCTGCTTATTGGCCATTCGTTAATTTTTCTTATATACTGTTTTTATTTACATATGAATTTTATACAACCTTTTGTTCCATACGCTACTCAGCTGTGCCCAGGGCCTAAGGAAGGGTTCTGTGATACCTAAACACTTGCCTACGTCTATCCCAACCATGCAGCTGAGGTAATAAAAGAGATTACCTACAACAATTCTTGCCTATCTAGAGTTTGTGCTACTCTTTAATACACTGATTTTTTCTGGCATCTGCAATGTTGCCATTTTATCCTTTACCACATTTAATTAATAAACAATACCTGTCTTAGCGTGAAACGTTACAAATATTTTTCCAGAAATTTTAGAAAGAAAGGTATAAAAAAATCTATGAAAGTTAATTTTGTAGTAAAGCAAATTGCAAGTGAGTTGGAAGATGTAACACATGGCATATATTTAAAAGACAAAAGAGACGCAGAGTTGTTAAATTATTTAGGATATAATTTATAGGGTTGTGCAAAATTTCGGCAGCTGTTTCATTTTGTATTTGGACATTTCAATGGTTGAAACACCAAATCCGAAACAAGACGCAGGGCTCTGAAACAGCTCCGAAATGAAACAGGCCATCCGAAACACTTCAGAAAAATTCTGAAACATTTTGGAGCTATTTTGGAGGAGGGCTTGCAGGAAAAGAGGAAGGGGGAGGACTGCTCTGATATTGACATCTATAGCTGGTGGCCAGGGACAATGATCTGTCCCCAAGGTCCCTTCCAATCCCAGTGCTAGGGAATTGAACCAGTTTCAATTCCCCAGCTCCCCAATCTTTCCCCCAGCTCTCTGATCACTTTCCCCAACTCTTTCTGGGGGGCCTGGGTCCCCAGATGATGCGGATGAAAACAGGCTCCTGCTTCCAGCTGGTGATGGCAGCAGCTCTGGGATATTTCTCCAGCCAGCAGCAGCATCCTGCTGAAACCCCGCACGCAGATCTGTGCCCCCCGGGAAGAGCTGGTAAATGATAAGAGAGCTGGGAAATCAAACCAGGAGCCGCTACTGATAGGTGGAGCCGCCCCAGCTTCCAGGCAGCGCACAGTGCTCTGCCGAGCTACACTGCACATTTGCAATGGTGTGGGTGCCACACAAGGGGGCAATCCCCACTGCCCCTCACTGCCCTGGGTTGCACAGGGTGGGGCTCTGCCATGAGCCCTCAGAGGCCCCAGTTGCCACTGCCAGAGCCAGTGAGTGCAGGGTTTTGGGGGTTTTGTTTAAAGCTCTGCACTCACTAGGTGCGGAGCACGCAGATGACAGCATGCTGCTGCTGCTGGCTGGGGCTAGAGCCAGCACCTGAATCTGCCTGGCACGGCCCACGCCAAGCACCGTGAAGAACCCAGTGCTAATGCTAGGCCCAGCCAGCAGCGGCAGCCTGCTGTCATCCCACACGCAGTTCCAGGGGTCCGCACCTCCTGGGGAGGGCTGTGGGGCTGTGCCAGACTCTTCCCAGGGTCTTGCTGCCGGCAAGTGATACCAGTTTTACTTTGAACAGTTTGAGGTGCAGTTTCCTAGAAACCTCTGCACCTATCTCCTTGAAACTTGGCAGGCTTCTTGGCCTCAGAAGGGGCTACCATCTCTGCAAAAGTTGCATCCAAAACAGGCAAGAAATGACAAAGTTATAGGCAGTTTTGTGATTCCCTATTATAGCCTATGGCCGAAACACTGTTGAAATTCCTAGACAGCTCTGAAACTGTTTTGGCGGAAACAAAATGGGACAGTGAACTGAAACACCTAAACGAACCATTGTCCCTCTGAAACGCCAAATACAAAACAGAACAAAACACAGGCATTTTGTACATCCCTAGTAATTTAGTTATTAAAATTAGGAAGTAATTCTCTTGAAGTGGTTCAAGTAAATAAAGGAAGTATATCGTTGAAATCTTCCATAAATTAATTTGTTACTTTAGTCCTTGGTTTCCTTTTATATATGCAATATGTATACTGCTAAACTGAAGATTCTGTGATATAAAAATACACTATCTAAATCAGCAACTTTATATTTTTCCATATAATCCAAGCTGAATTGACATCTATGCACAACAATGAAAGACTAGATCGCTGAACATGCAATCTTCAAAAGAATGAACAGTCACTCCAGATGTTAATTCTGTATCTATCATGATTTGCTGGAAAAGCTAGAGGGAAAGCAACTCACCAGCAGAGATGGAAAAAAGTACACGTGTGTTAGACTAGCACAACTGTAACTATTTTTTACTCTCATTGTTTCAAAATAATTTTGCATGCAGCACAGTGGAAAAGCAATAAAGGACCAATTTTCAGTGGTGTGCATACATACAAGTTTCCATTTTCAAAAATAAGTTTATAAAATATAGGCTTTAAATGCAACTACATTTGAAGTGTTCCTTTAACACATATGGCAAATGTGTGTCAATGTAATGGAACAAGAAACAAAAGCAGGTCTCACTTTTTCCTGTTTTTTGACAGACAAACAATACTGGCTTAAATTGAAGCCATGTGCCCTAAATTCTTTGCTAAATTAAAGTCTAGTTTGTAACTTTTGTATAATCCAAATCATCTTAATCCATCTAATTAAACATAAGTATAAATTATTATTCTATTCTTGAATTATTAAAAAAAGTTAAAAGAACATCATCTTGGAATGAATGAACTTAGGCTGGACATCAGAAGGTTTCTAACCATCAGAGGAGAGAATTTCTAGAAGAGCTTTCCAAAGAAGTGATGGGTGAGCAACCTAATTAATTTAACTTAGAAATTGATAAATTTATGGGTGGAATTATATGATGCGGGTGCTTGTGACAGCAGAGGATCCTACTTGATGATGGGGGGAGGTGGGAAAGTCTCTTCTCAATTTAAGATTCCTATGAATACAACAGGCTTCAAAAAGCAAACAAATAATTTCAAGCACCCTCTAAATTCCTATGCTAATTCTTGTAGTTTTACAATCCCACTTGCCTATTTAAAGACTGTTAATGTTTGTATGCCTCTTTCACACCAAAACAAATGGAACTGATTGACAGGGATCCTAGTTTTCTCTGATAACCCCCTCCAATCTTCAGACCAAGTAACCCAAAATCCACATTTTTCCATGATTGAAGTGAAATACCACTAATATACAGACCTATATATAGTGGTGTTTCATTTAAATCATGTAAAAATGTGGATATTGGGTTACTTTTTTCTACCTGAAAATAGAATTTTTTTATCAGAGAAAACCAGGATCCCTGCTGATTGATAAAGTACCTTTCTTGGAAAGCACCTCTGTTAAACTCCCTGAAAAGTCAAAAACTGGCTCTGTCCTCAAGTCCCCATCCAACCTTAAATAACTCCCAAATCATTACCCAGTGATAACTCTAAAATTAGAGACAATGGTAACTCTAAAATTTTGAAATAACATGGAGCTAGATGACATTCTGCATGCTTTACAACAGGGTTTACAGAGGTGGCTCCTAAAGGGGCATACACACAATATTCAGAACGCTGGATCTCTCTGGTACAGTACCCTACAAGGCCTCACTAGCCACCAACATGACACAATAAAAGTAGGTAGCACGGCCCTACAACAGCCTCTTCAACAGCACTCTTGAGAGTGGTGAAAACTACATCCTCCTCTCTGCAGGGCCTCACCTATGGAGTCCCATAGGACTGTTTTTTATCTCTTTTTCTTTTCAGCATCTATATAAAAAGCACTAGATTTAGAAGCTTAGATGATCTGGTAACGTGTCTAAAAGTCATCTAAAACCTCTTACTGTCTAAGAAGCTGCTCCCCCATGAGGATCTAGACATTGTGACCTCCAGGCTGGACTACCACATTTTAGTATATCTGAATTTTAAATATGAAAAAAGTTCCCAGGTTGCATCTGGTACAAAATGCAGCTACTCACAAGGATATTAAGCTATTACTCAAGTCCTTGATGGCTCCTTGACAGTTTAGGGTCCTGATTTCCAGCTCCATTAAAGATTACATTTCAACTTCTGTATCCCTTTGACAGGAGGGCATTGATAGTGCAGGTCAAAGCCCAAGAAAAAATGCAGAATCTCAGCTGATGGGGGGACTCTAGTTAAGGAATAAACTTCAGGAGAAAATTAGGCTCTTGAGACTGAGCACCTGGTCTTGCAGTTAGTAGGAGTAAGTGGGGGTTCATTTTGTGGGCTCAACAAGCCAGGTGGTGTGAGCATGCCCGTTAAGTTCACTAAGAACTTCTGATACCACCGCCAGGCAGTACAAAGCCTTATGCTTACACAAAAAACAACCAAACAGTGAGGTTCATTCAAACTATCTAAACCACAAAATGAAGAGTAGGGAAAAATAAGCTTATTTAATTTTAGCCTGTAACAACGGATGAATAAGTTACATTAACCTGGTCCAACAAAACCATCACCCTAAGAAATCCTTGCTTCTTTCACTGAAAAGTAATTTTAAAAAATATTCTCCTCTTTATTATAAGAAAATATATTCCCTCCATAAATAAAAAATGATAGGAGCAAAAGATGAGAGGGCATGTTCGAACATAAGAACTGCCACTTACTGCGTCAGACCATAAGTTCATCTGGCCCAGCATCCTGGCTCTTTGGATGCGTTTGAGGGCCAGTAGGTGCTGACCGATGTGTTCCATATGGTGTCCCCTTCCGATGACCTACTTTTTAACCTATGACCTCACTCCCATTCCTGTTTTCTTTTTTGTTGTCCCACATAATCGGTTGATGTGTCCCCAGTGGCCTCCCTTATTCAGGGAGGCTTATAGTTCCCGTGATGGGCAACAGCCCATGATCGTGTCAAGGTACATTAAATAGACCTATGTCATCTGGCCCAGTATCCTGGCTCCTTGGATGAGTTTGAGGGTCAGTGGGCACTGTCTGGTGTGCTCTGCTTGGTGTCCACTTCCGAAGCCCTAATTATTAACCTATGACCTCACTCTCATTCCTGTTTTTGTTGTCCCACATATTTAGTTGATGTGTCCTCAGTAGCCTCCCTTAAGGGAAGTTCAGTTTCCCATGATGGCCTAAGTGGCACAACAAACAGGCCTGTTTCATACAGTCCACTGGCTCCTTGGATGCATTTAAGGGCCAGTGGGCACTGTCCGGTGTGCTCTGCTTGGTGTCCTCCCCTCCGCACACTCATTTTGAACTGCTGACTTTTGCTCCAATCCCTATTTCGTCCTTTAGTTGCTCCAAGCAATCAGTGATGTGCCCTTAGCAGCCCCCTCATCAAGGGGGGCTTATAGGTCTAGAAAGTTCTAATTCAGAGGCTGAACCCCTAACTACCACACTCACTAGCAATTGAAGCAACTTCCCCCCAAGAATCTCTCCAAGATTTTGTCCCATCCCTTCCTGAATTTGGCTAAACTGGCAGCTGCCACAATATCTGGTGGCAATGAGTTCCACACTTCAATGACATGCTTGTGAAAAAAAACAACAACTTTCTTTGGCTTGTTTTAAGCTTGACACCTGCTTACTTCAGTGGCTCTCTACCTTTTCAGGCTCACTGGCCTCAAGGCTCCCTCCTGGGTTGCATGGTGTTCAAGGAGGGACCAAAAACACACAACTAGGGATGAGCGTGACTCCAGCCACACGAACTCCTTCCCCACACTGTATCTTCTGTGAATTGAATAGCACCCAAGTTCAAAACCAGGTTGACCTATGACAGTGGTGACCTTCTTTCAGAGGGGTCAGGCAGTGGACATGGGGGACTGGTGAGGTCAGGGACATACTCAAGAAGGGTCTGTCTTTCTCTGCTTAGGTTCCTGCACCTTGTCCACTCTTCAAAGGGCCTGGCTTTTGAGGTGCCATCCCAGAACTTGGGCCAAAGCCCACCAAGCAGTGCTATCAGTCCCCTTCATGAGGGGGCCACTAAGAACACATCCCTGATTGCTTGGAACAAATAAGGTAAAACAGGGATGGGAGTGAAGGTCAGAGTTTCAAAATAAGTGCATAGAGTGGGGGCATTCATAGGGATCTGGAGGCACCGCTGGCTGCCCTGCTACCCTGGAAATCATAGGAAATGAGGGTTGGAAGGGACCTTAGGAGGTCATCTAGCCCAACCCCCTACTTGAAGCAGGACTATCCCCAACTAGATCATCCCAGTCAAGGCTTTTTCTAGCTGGGTCTTAAAAATCTGCAAGGATGGAGATTCTACCACCTCTCTGGGTAACCTGTTCCAGTGCTTTCCTACCCTCCTAGTGAGAAACTTTTTCCCAATATCTAACCTAAACGTCCCTTGCTGGAACTTGAGACCATGGCTCCTTGTTCTGTCATCTGTAACCACTGAGACCAGTCTAGCTCCATTCTCTTTGGAACCTTCCCCTCCCCCACGTAGTTAAAAGCTCTCCTCCGAGTCTTCTCTTATGCAGACTAAATAAGCCCAGTTCCTTCAGCCCCTCCTCAGATGTCAGGTGCCCCAGTCCCTGAATCATTTTTGTTCCCCTCTGCTGGACTCTCTCCAATTTGTCCACATCCTTTCTGTAGCGGGGCCCAAAACAATGGAGTACTCCAGATGTGGCCTCACCAGTGCCAAACAGAGGGGAACAATCACTTCCCTCGACCTGCCGGCAACGCTCCTACTAATGCAGCCCAGTGCACTATTATGAATATCCCAGGTTCTCAGCACATCTTAGTCACAGTCCTGGAGAAGTAGGGCCAGAAGGGACCTCCAGAGGATGCCTGCCAATGGATTTGGGAGCATCTGAAGTCCCAAGGTGAGAGCCTGGGATGGAGGATGCTGGTTGGTTGTAGTACCACACATGGTTTCATAGACATTACAGACATTAGGGCTGGAAGAGACCTGGGAAGATCATTGAGAACAGCCCCCATGGTGTTTAGAACAACTGAGTTCTGCCTGCTCAACTAATATGATTTTTGGAACCACTGGGCATTTGTACACATGGCTGTGCCACTGCCCTGGGCGCTTTTAAAAGTCCCCAGAGCTGCGGCATGTGCAGTCGTACAAGCAGGAAAGTGCTGACAGTGATGGTGGCGCACTGTGGAACTAAAACACATCAGAGACGTTTTAGTTCAAAAGCACGCCACTGCCACTGGCTGGGTGCTGACTCACATTTCGCCACTTATACAACCTTGCACAAAGCAGCGCGATGCGTGTGAGCTTGTGTGCGGAGCAGACACGAGTAATAAGGGCTGCTCCAACCCACCAGATATCCAGCCCGCTGCAGGACAAAAAGGTCTGTGTATAAAATGCCCGTTGACTACTGTTCCATCCCTACGATCTGCAGCCGATTTGACCTGGAACACGAAGCACACTAATTTTTAAAAAAGCCCCAAAGTAGGTTAAGACTCTCTTAGAGACTGACCTGGGTCTCGTGTATGCTGCCTCAAAAACGATCCTACATCCTGAGCACTATTATTGATCGCACATCCTAAAAGGGGTGAAATGACCGTACCCCGGGCCGGGCCGGGCAGCACCGCCCCGCAGTGAAACGAGTGGCTTTTCCCAGGCTGAAGTGGGGCGCGGGCGGGAGCTCCCCTTCGGTCGGGAACCGGCTGCGCCCCGGCCCTCGCGCTTGTGTCCGGCCCGCCCCCAGCACTGGCTGAGATACGCCCAAGCCCCTCCGAGCCCGGGCAGGACCGTGCGTCACTCACCAGCCCGCGGTCCAGGTCGGGCTCCCCTGCACGGCCCCTGCCGCCGTACTCGACATAGCGCAGCCTCTCGGACGAGGCCCCGGCCTCCGCCATGACAGGGCCGCAAAAAGCCGGATGATGGCCTAGGAGGGACCAAAACATTCGAGCGCGGACAAGCGCGCTCCCCACCCCCACCCACGCCTATACGTCACCGCGCGCCGAGCGCCCCAGGGGGGCGGGGCTGCGCCAGGCACAAGTGAGGAGTGGGGAGGCGTGTGCTGGAGTCGGTTGCACGTGGGGAGTCAAACGTGCTGGCTCGCTCCCTCTCTGAGGAGGGCTGCATCTGACCGTAGGCACGGGCGCACACGTTTAGTGAGGAGGAGGGCATCTTGCTCTGACATGAGTAGAATCAGCCCCCAATCACCCTGTTGGGAAGAGAGGAGTTGTTGGCACAGACAGGCCCTATGTCCACCCACTTCCCTGTTACCTGGGGATTTCGGCCTGAGGAAGAATGTCTTGTATTTGAAAGTTTGTGTACACGGTTTGTACTCCCTTCTCCAATTGAAGGGGATTGCTAACTGGCAGGGGTGCTGTGCACGGAACTGCAGACTACTCACAAACTGCAGACTACTCACTACTCGTCTGTCCCAAAGGAGCCAGGCCAGGAGAATCTGGAACTTAACCTACGTACAAATGTATTATTACTTACATAAATGGAGAAACATAAATATAACCATATGTACAGATCTATATATTTATCAGTATATATTCAGATATAGATAAAACTATAAACCTTGTTTTCTACAATGGGTCAACACCACTGGGGTTTCAGGTAAGTAACAGGGAAACACAGGTAAGTGATAGCAGGTCATCCCAGAGGATCCCCCAGGCAGGGTTACAGACTCTGTTAAACTACCAATACACAAGTATAGAAGTACACAAAATGTAAAGCACAATATTACAAAAGGGAAGGCGCTCTCTCACACAATATAAGATGCTTTGGCCTCAGACTAAACTTAACTCCTTAAACCCCAGGGCCGCAGGCAGATCCTGGGGCCCTGGCAGGGATGCACACCCCAAATAGCTCACCTGGGAGGGCCTGGCTGGGGTGTTCCCTGCCCTGTAGAAAAAACCCTTTTCCCTGGGTAAATCACGGCATCCCTTTGGTCCATTGCTCCTCACTTGCCAGGACTCCGGGGCCAATGGCTCCCCATGGACTGCTGCTTGCTCAGGCCCTGGGCACCCATGCCTGCACCAGAGAGCTCGACCTTCTGAGAGGGGTTGGAGGCCCGGGCCACCTGGTGCAGCACCGGGGCTCAGTCTGCTCCCGGACCCTCTGTGCAATGTTATCTGCACCAAGCCATTGGCCCCGTGCCAGCAGCAGCAGACCCCAGCCGCCTCAAATGGCTCCAAGTGTCTTGGCTCATTGGAGACCTGCTGTGCGGTGAAGCCTACATTGAGCCATCTCAAAAGGCTCCCAGGGCCTCAGACCCACTGTGCACCATCTATGCACAGAAAAGCCTGGCCACTTGCCAGGAGAATTGGGACCCAGGCCACCCAGGCTTCTGGCTCCGTGCACTGTACTCCTGGCTGCCTGCCGGGGTTGTAGACCCGAGCTGCCTTGAGCACCTCCCAGAGTCTGGGCCTTGTACACCGTGCCGCACACTGGCTGGGACCGGAGTGTCGGACTGGCATGGGGAATCTTCGGGGCTCTTCTGGGCGCAGGCTTTGCCTGTTGAGCAGCACTTTCTAGCTCTTCTGCCCCACTCCCTTCTCCAACCCCAGATGCGTCTGCCATGTGCTGGGCACGCAGCTCCTTTTATTCTTTGGAGGCTCTGCCCCCCCTTAAATTCTGCTGGACTTGCAGAGTGCAGGCTTAAACCAGGTCTGGGGCTCTCCGCCTCCCCTCACCACCCATAGGGGCAGGGCAAGTCCCTCCCTGTCATTATCTGATTGGTGGAAAGGCTCCACCAAGCACACTGGAGATTCTCTGGGCCCGGACATGCCCGGCTGTTATCGGTAAGTCCATCACACTTGTATAACTCTATCCTAACTATATAGCTGGTAGCATAAAAGAGACTGCACTAAAAAGCCCTGTCTTTGGCATCATTCCTGGACCATCATGGCTATCACCCCACAAATTAGCTCTTCTTAGAGTCCCTTGCTATCGCTTTCTGACTGGTCAGCCTCACACAGACTCTCCCTGTCCCCATGTCTTTCAAAGCAACCTGTGCTGCAGTCACATTATAAGATGGGGAAGTAAGATGTGTGTACCATTTTATCTGATGTGACCAGTAAGACTTGCACCCTCTTCCTCCCTGCAATGATAAATGTAAACATCTTCCCACCTCTGGCTAAACCTGAGAGAAGAGGGTGCCCTTTGCCCTGGACCCTGAAGCTTCATACACTCCGAGCCTGTCACACCAGACAAGAAAGCAAATTGCTGAGCTGAAGTCTCCTCTGCAAACACCTTGCGCTAGGTATTGCTTGTCTTTGCTTTACTAGGCCTTTTGTCCTCATGTCTCATGATTTCCAGGGGGACATGGGCAAGTTATTTAAATACCATGTATTTTACAACACTATTTTCTACCAAAGTTCCATAATACCATTGCAAATCTAGACAATATTATAATTACTTACTCTATATGAACACATATGATTAATTGTTAAACCTACAGAAATAATTACTTGTCATTGTAAAACCTATTTTAAAATCAGTAAAAATGTCCCTACGTAATCATTTTTCTGTTCATCGATTCACATAAACATAAGGAAGAAGAGCACGTTGTTTGCTTATTCTTTCAATTAGTAAATCCAAATTAAAACACAAATGATAAATTAAAAGTATTGGCATCTTTAACAATGTGCATAACACCTTAGCCTTCTTCCAGTTTATGATGATTTGTTTAGGAAATTTAAATATTTTCCAAAGCTACTGCTGATGTTCTTTGACAGCGGATAAGGTAAAATAGGAGAAGATGCAGCTGTATGTATTTGGAGAAACAACTTGGACTGTGGGGAAGTGAAAAAACCCAAACACATGAGATTAGAGGAATGCAAGGGACAATTCCACAATGAAAGAGGCTGCATTGACTGATTTTTCCAGTTTAAGTCCAGATTCTGCTGTCATTGTTGTGTTACTCACAATGAGAATGCCTACTCATGCAAGTAGCTGCATTTTGTTCATTAGGGCCATTCATGTAAGTACCTACTGCTTTACATGAGTGGGGATTACAGAATATATTATTAGTGTTACATTGAATGTTGCATTATGTTTTATTCAAATGCACATTTACAAAAAAATCTAATTTTAAAATACTTGTGGATGAACAACAGCAGCTGCATTCCTTTTAAAGCACTAGTAAGACTTGTCAAACAAAAATCAGTGCTCTGGCAACATTCCATAATAAAATATTTTAATAATGCTTTGTGCTTCTGTAGCTCCAAAATACCAAAACAATTTGCATGGATTAATCCAGGGATACAAAATAAATTTATAAATATTACCTAATTAAACACTACAAGATCCTTGTGGAGTACAGCAGATAAGGGATCCAAAGAGATCTATTGAACTGAAAGATGGCTGTTTAACAGCCCACGACATTGTTAAATTACAGTTTAGGATAAGAAGCAAAGAAAAATACTGTATCCCACTGAAAAGGAAATTCCAGGTTGAAAACTATAATTATCTGTATAAAACCTTGTTCAGGACACTCAGGTTAACACTCACACTCATATAGTACCCACAGACAAATACACCAGAATTCGGAAGTGAACTCCCTCCCTCCTGAAAGAACAGATATTCTAAAAAAATGTTATTTGCACAATATTTCTGTTCTGGATAAAAAATCTTGTGAGGAAGCCTGATGCTGCGAGACTTTTCAGTGTAATTTTTTAGCTAAATAGTATTACTTCAACTACAGGTGTTACAGCTATATTTTTTCTTGGGTATGAAGTGCATCTGTCTGGACAGTAAGCATGCTTTTCTTCATTACGCTAGATATACTTATGCTAACTATTGCATTATGCACAGTAAAAACACCTATGCTTTATACTCACATTTCAAATTTGCTTCTTTTTAGCTGTTTTTTTTCTGTGCTAGCATCATTTGGTTGCTTTCAAATTGAGAAATCCTATAGGAAATCTATCTGCTTTACTTAATATTTTTTAAATATTTTTTTAAAATATTTAAAATAAAAACTGCCTGCAGATGACAAAGCATGACTCAAAAGTGTTTCATAAGTGTTACCAAAAGAAGCTAGCCTCCAAGGAGTGAAGTTGGAGTGATACAGTGGGCATAGTATACTTGGATTTTAGAAAGGCTTTTGATACAGTCCACAGGCCATTCTCAAAAACCAGTTGGAGATATATCATAGTATAATAGTAGCAAGGGTTGGAAGGGACCTAAACAGATCAGCAAGTTCAACCCCCTGCCTTGGGCAGGAGCAGATCCTGGGGTCATATGACCCCAGTCAGATGTCTATCCAGCCTCCTCTTAAAGACCCCCAAGGTACCAGCGAGCACGACTTCCCTTGGAAGTTGGTTCCAGGTCCTAGTCACCCTAACCAGTAAAGAAATGCCTCCTAATGTCTAGCCTGAACCTGCTGTCTATCAACTTGTGGCCGTTATTCTTAGTTACCCCGTGTGGTGCCTGGGGGAGCAGGGCACCTCCTATTCCCTGCTGATTCCCCCTGGTGAATTTGTAGACAGCCACCAGATCCCCCCTCAGCCTTCTCTTGTGGAGGCTGAATGAGTTCAGGCCCTCTAGTCTCTCCTCATAGGGCATGCCCTGCTGTCCCCTGATCATGCGAGTGGCCCTCCTCTGGACCCTCTCAATGCTAGCCACATTTCTCTTGAAGTGTGGCACCCAAAACTGAATGCAGTACTCCAACTGCGGCCTGACCAATGCTGCATAGAGGGGGAGTATCACTTCCCTGTGCCTGTTTGTGATGCATCTGTAGATGCATGGCAAGGTACGGTTAGCCTTACTGACAGCTTCTTCACATTGGTAGCTCATGTTCAACCTGGAGTCAACAATGACTCCAAGATCGCTTTCCATGTCTGTGCTTACAAGAAGGGTGTTCCCCAGCCTATAGGTATGCTGCTGGTTCCTTCTCCCTGGATGCAGTACCCTGCACTTGTCTGCATTGAATTCCATCCTATTCTTATCTGCCCACCTCTGTATCCTGTTCAGATCTAGCTGGATTCTGTCCCTCCCTTCTGGCATGCCCATCTCACCCCATATCTTGGTGTCATCAGCGAACTTGGACAATGTGCTTTCTACCCCCTCGTCCAAGTCGTTGATAAAGATGTTGAACAGTACGGGCCCAAGGACCAAGCCCTGGGGAACCCCACTGCCCACATCCCTCCCGGTCGAAAACTACCCATCCACCACAACTCTGTGTGTGTGACCGTCCAGCCAATTAGCTACCCATCTGACTGTGTAGGCATCGATGCTGTAGTCACCTAGTTTTTTTTATGAGAATGGGGTGAGAGACAGTGTCAAAGGCCTTCTTAAAGTCCAGGAAAACGACATCCACTCCCACGCCTTCATCCAAGGACTTTGTGACCTGATCGTAAAAGGAAATAAGGTTAGTTTGACTGGATCTTCCCTTAATGAACCCATCTTGGTTCCCCCTGAGCATGATCTCATAGTTTTATAGTTTGTAGGGTCGGAAGAGACCTGAGCAGATCATCAAGTCCAACCCCCTGCCAAGGCAGGAAAGAGTACTAGGGTCAAATCGCCCCTGCTGGTCCCTCGCAGATGTGCTCCTTGATAATTTTCTCAAAGATCTTCCCCAGGACCAAGGTAAGACTGACAGCCTGTAATTACCTGGGTCCTCCTTTCTCCTTTTCTTGTAAATGGGGACCACATTGGCCTTTTTCCAGTCATCTGGCACCTGACCAGAGCTCCATGAGTGCTTGTATAGCTGTGCCAGGAGTCCTGCAATGACCCCTGCCAATTCCCTCAGCACTCTTGGATGTAGAGCATCCAGGCCTGCTGATTTGAACACATCCAGCCCCTCTAGAAGTTCCCTATGTTAACCCTAACCTTGGGGCTGGTGGTGCCTCCCCTGAGTCCTTCTGTACTCCTGGTGGGGGAGATGTCCTGGTCCCTGCTCAGAAAAATAGAGGCAAAGAATTTGTTAAAGAGGTCCATTTTTTTGTTTGCAGCAATCACCAGATTGCCAAGCACATCCTGCAGGGGCCCTACATTATCTGGTGCCTTCTTATTACTCCCTATGTATTTGAAAAAGGACTTTTTGTTATCCTTAACAAGTCACCAGCCCCAGATCCATCTCAGCCTTGGCCTTCCTAACAGCCACCCTACAGCCTCGAGCAATGTGATCCTCGTTGGTAATAGCCTCTTGCTTCCGTCAGATGTATGCATCCTTTTTAGCCCTCAGGCATTCCTGAATGCCCTTGCTGAGCCATGGGGACTTTTTAGCACCCTTACCCCCCTTGGTATGCATTGGGACTGACTCCCTTTGGGCTCGGAGGATTGTCTCCTTGAGCAACAACCACCTGTCTTGGACTCATATCTCCCCAAAACTTTGGGATCCCAATGCCTCTCATACTAGTCTTCTTAAGTCACTGAAGTCGGCCATCCTGAAGTCAAGGGCTTCCGCCTTACTGCTAGCCCTTGACACCCTGTGCTGGATAGTGAATTCCAGCAGGGGATGATCGCTATTGCCCAGGTGGCTGAGAACCCGCAATTCCCCCACCAGGTCATTGCCTGAGGCAAAGACCAGGTCCAGCAGGGCATTTCCCCTGGTGGGACTGTGCACCTCCTGAGTTAGGTGGAGGTACCTTGGCTGAGTTAGGTATCTCAGGCAGGAATCTACGTGAGCGGTAAGACCTAGCTGACTGCTCTTCCCAGCAGATGTCTGGGTAGTTCAGGTCACCCATAACTACCACATCTCTTGACTTGACAGCTTCCACAAGCTGTCCTAAAAATTCCCAGTCCAGCTCTTCCCCCTGGTTGGGCGGTCTATAATAGACACCCACTGTTAAGTCCCTTTCCCCATGACCCCCTTGTATTCTTACCCAGAGCACCTCAGTCAGCCCCTCTTCTGACCCTACCTTGCTCATTGAGGATGTGTATTGCTCCTTGAGATAGAGTGCTACACCCCCTCCTTTTCTCCTTGCTCTGTCCCACCTGTACAGCCTGTAGCCCTTAATATCTACTGCCCAATCTTGGGTAGAATCCCACCAAGTTTCTGTAAGCCCTACTATGTTTGGATTTATGATAGCTAGCAGGAGGGCAAGCTCCTCCTGCTTATTCTCCATACTTCTAGCATTAGTGTAGAGGCATTTAAGACCTCCTGTGGGTGTTCATGCCACCCCCTTGTTCCTAAGTCTATCGTGGCCCCTGTCACTTACCTGGGTACTTCCTGTGCTCGACACCTGGCTTGATGGTGAAGTGTCCTCCTGTGTCTCTGTGGCCCCATCCCCCGGTGAGACTAGTTTAAAGCCCACCATATGAGGTCAGCCAACCTTGAAGAAAAGACAAGTTTACCTTTTGGGGAAAGATGAAGCCCATCCCACCAGAGCATGGCCCTTGCGTGGAAATGCGGGTCATTGTCGAAGAACCCAAAGGCTGCCTGGTAACACCAGCTCCAAAGCAGCTGATTGACCTCACCGATGCAGACCTCATGGCGCCATCTGTGTCTACTCACTGGGAGAATAGAGGAGAATACCACCTGTGCCTCCCTCTCCTTGAGCTTGGCCCCCAGAGCCTTGTAGTCCTTCATGATGCGGTCTGGGCTGCTCTTGGATGCATTATTTATTCCCACATGTATGAGGACCATGGGGTACCGGTCAGAGGGTCAGATAAGGTCTAGGATAATCTCTGTGACATCCCAAATCTGGGCCCCAGGCAGGCAGCAGACCTCAAGTACCATGGGATCAGGGCGACAGATGGGTCCCTCTGTTCCCCTCAGGACAGAATCGCTGATGACCAGGACTCTGCATCTCCTTTTCTTGGCATTCCATCCTTGCTCAGTCCGTGCATTGCCTGGAGTGGCTCCATCTCCTCCAGAGGCATCCGCATCAGCCCCCTCCCCCAAGTCTTGTATCTGCTCCCCAGCTGTACCTGGGGAGCTGACACTGTGCTAGCCTGGGCAGGCCTTGTTCTGGTGAGTACCTTCTGCCATGCCTCCGCAGTGCATCCTACTTGGGGGGCCTTTCCACTTGATTTCAGACCCTGGAGAGAATGGAAATAATCGTCAATTTTGTCCTCTGCAGCCCTGATCCCCCACAGCCTGCTGACCTCGGCCTGAAGCTCCCTCACCTGCTCCTCCAGGGGCCAGCAGGTGGTTAAAAGAGGGACAGGTGAGGGAGTGCCCAGACCCCTCTCCCGCCCCTGACCGCAGGGCCCCTGCCAGGCAGCCCCCACAGACAGAGGGGCTGGGTGCCACCGACCCCGCCATGGGCTCCATCTGGGTGGAGGCCTCAGAGGAGCCCAGGCCAAGTGATGCCACCAGGGCAGGGTCCCTAGCAACAGCTCGCTGCGTCCTTACCATGTCCGTGGAGCTCCAAGTCTTCCTCTGTTCCCTGCTGGAGACTCCCTCCAGGCTTACTTCTGTGTGCCTGCCTAGCGCAAACACCGGCACGCCCTTACAGAGCATGCCTGCTTGCACGCTCTGTTCACACATGGCTTGGGAGCATGGCTCCCTGCCAGCTCAGTTAGGAAGGATCCAGAGGGCTAGATGTAATTATGTAACAGATATATCATTAGTACACCATAAATGATATAAACAATAACCATGTCAGACACAAGATCATCTTCAGTGTGGTTAAATGGGGGTCTTTCCTAGGTCCAACCTTGTTTAACACTTTTGTTAATGAGTTGGATACAGGAATAGAAAACTAATTATCAAATATACAGACAAAACAAAAGCAGGTAGGAGCTAGTTGCAAACGGTTTGGAGAATTGGATTAAAACTCAGTATATTTTGATAAGCAGATCTGAGCTGTAGACAACAAATTAGGATTTAGGAACAGGGAATCCTGCATCACTTCAGGGAGTAGTACTAAATGACCCCTGAGGTCTCTTATTCTGTGCTTCTAACAAAAGGCTACCAAAATACACCATATTAGCTACACATGCAAAAAGCCTTATTCTCTGTGTGGAATGTAGGCTGGAACAGAAGAAAAGAAACTGAGCCAGACAAGAACATGTCTTTGATTTTTATTTCAAAATATAAGTTTAGTTATCGGGTTGCCAACAGTACTTGAACCAAAATCAAGTTGAGGGAAGCTCATAGAAAAACAGCAAAGTGCTCCTTTGTATGAGTATTGAAGATTAGATTGTAGAAAAGGATTACTGTTCATAACACACACTAGTCTAAGAGTCACCTAGAGAAACATCTGCCAGGGATTCTTTATTGTTGTAATAGTCTAGAATATCTTTATTGACTATATGCTTTATACATGATAGTTCTTCCTTTCTCTAATGTATGCATTTTAATAGTTTGGGGCCAGAGTCGATCACACACTCACACTGGGGCAGATCTTCAGTTGAAGAGAATGGAGTTATGCCAGTTTACACCATCTGAGTAAGTGCTCCATTGAGTCTAATCCAAAATCCTTTGTCATGAATAGAAAACAACTTATTCTGTAAATAGGCCACTGAAGGGCCCAGTTATAGCACACAGTATTACTCAATGTGAGTAAGGGTGGCAGAAACTGACCTTGAAAAACACAGTACCAAGCTGTGTTCCAGTTGTATATAGTCATACAAAGGTATTAGGGGAAATACAACTCCCTATACATGCTAAAATGTAACATCCTCTTCTAATGTGCTCCCTCTCTAAACATGCAGGAGGATAGAGAGTGAGTGAAGAGGAGTGCAGTTTAAACAGAGCCCCAGTGTACCAGCCAGGCCACCCAACTGAGAAGACATCTGCTGTGAGGAATGGAAAACAACAGAATTTTTTCCTGAAAAGAGGTGGAGGATGACAAGAATTGTGTTTCTTTGGTCATTGTCTTATCCTTGAGTTCCTCCTTACACAGGACAGTACTGAAGGCTAAAATCTAGTTCTTAATGTTTTTCTTTTACTGTATTTACTTGTATACCACACACACTGTTTACCCAAATTCAGCCCCCCCAAATGGGGGAGCATCTCTTAAGCAGGTAAGCAGATTGTTCTTAGCTAGAACTTGACTGCATGGAGGTGTAGAATCATAAAGACACTGTGCTAATGGATGGCTGCCAGCTTGTTTCTCCCTGCCAGCAAGGCTGAGGGGAAGGGGATACAATCCAGTGTAAACCGTATCACTGCTGCTCTCAAATTGACACATTTTTGGCAAGTTTTATCCCATAATAAGGGCATGAGAGATAGGTACATATCCTTCTTATCCTGGTTATAGGATAACACTTGCCCAACACTGGTATTTATTTGAAAGCAGCTGTAATAGGGTTAACACTGGACTGTACTCTTGCCCTATATCCCAGGGGTGGGCAATTATTTTGGGCAGAGGGCCTCTTACCGAGTTTTGGCAAGCCATCAAGGGCCACATGGGTAGTAGCCCCGCCCCTTGATGGGTACCCCAAACCCTAATCACCATCTTGGGACCAGAAGTCCTGCTCCCTAACACCTGACCTTTGCCACCAGAAGTTTCTCCCTTTGTCCCCGGAAATACTCCTTTCAGGAAGGCATTTTGCCGTCTCAGAAGCAGAAAAATACCAAATTATATTCTAAAAATTAAACATCTACAACATTCATTAATTTGATTTTTAAAAATATTCTTGTCCTGATTTACATGTGTTTGTGTAGTGTACTTAGAGGTGATTGCACAATAGCTTAAAATGAAGTCTTATTCTTGTATACGGTGGGGGGGTGGGGGGCATTGGTATAGGTTTGTGGGGGACTGTGGGTGTATGAGGGTGGGTGTCTGTGAGGGGTGGA
>NW_017729032.1:70159260-70159686 GCF_001723915.1 Gavialis gangeticus
CTTCCCCTGGGTCCTACTGCCCTTGGCTCCTGTAATCTTTGACGGGCAGACAGGGGCAGATAAATATTAATTTTCTTAATTTTTAAGGGACCCCATGGCCAGATAGAGTGGCCCGGTAGGCCACATCTGGCCCATGGCCCATATTTTTCCCACCCCTGGTATAGGGTATAGCAGGGGTGGTCAAAATATGGCCCGTGGACCAGATCCAGCCTGCCAGGGTATTCTATCCAGCCCATGTGGCCCCTAAAAATTTAGAAATGTAATATTTATGTGCCCCAGGCTGCTTGTCAAAGATGATAGGAGCCAAGGGCAGTAGGACTGAGGTGGAGCCAGCAGCAGAACTAAACAGACACTGCAGCAATTCTGGCCCAGTCCCACCCCCCTGCAGCCCCAGCAAAGGGAGGGACTTCTGGTGGCAAAGGTCAG
>NW_017729032.1:70170181-70174220 GCF_001723915.1 Gavialis gangeticus
TGACAGCTTGCCAAAACTCAGTAAGTGGCCCTCTGCCCGAAATATTTGCCTGCTCCTGCCCTATACCCTGTACCCTGCTTGCTGGCAGGGAGAAAGAAGCTGGTGGCCTTTTTGTAACACAGTGTTTTCATGAAAAAGCCAGCTCCAGGCCATTACTCCAGACAAATCTTTTCTCCCGTATTCTCCCTTCCAAAAACAAGGTATATATCTTATTTGGTGGTTTGTGGCATTCAAGAAAGTACAGTACTCTAAATGCTGATGTAAGGCATTGTGTTTTCCTTTTTAGTTTATCATAGTGTAGTTTATGTGTACAAGGGTTCTATTTTCCATATATATGACAGATTTCCTGCTATGCGCTTTATAGTACATTGGGGTAGGATCCGTATTTGAATAGGGATCTGATAGGGAAGAAAGAAAATAAAGATTTGGAAAGGCAAAGGAAAAATCTAGGATCAGAAGTTGCCTAACAGCAGTAAGTAGAGCTGTTAGGAACTGCTGCCAACTGCTAAGAATTTGTAAAATGTCCATGACCCATCGTGATGGACAGGGCTCCTGGTTTTCTCTGATAAAAAAAAACAACCCAATTTTCAGAGTAAAAAACCCCCAAAATCCACATTTCCATGATCAAAATGAAACCCTACTCTCTCTCTCTCTCTCTCCCCCCCCTCCCCCACTCCCTCTACCCCCATATATATATATGTATGTGTATATACACACACACACACACACACACACACACACACACACACACACACACACACACACACGTCTCTCATTTTAATCACAGAAAAATGCGGATTTTGGGTTACTTTTTAGATCCAAAAACTAGGGATTTTTTATCAGAGAAAACCAGGATCCCTGGTGATGGGTATCAGGGCATTGGGGATCTAAGGTTATGAAGACTAGAATTTGGGCATGAAAACTTAAAATTTCTAAGGTTTTGGTAAGAGAAGGAGGTATAATTTAATGTTATCAGAAATTGTAGAGAAAATCATAGAGGGTACATCTTCATGTGCAATTAATGTGAGAATACACTCTGGTACAATTTGAGCCAGAATAAACTAATCCAGATGTTGCCATCTACACGTGCATTTAAGTGCAGTAATTTACTCTGTTGTCAGATACTACTTGTGCCTGATGGGACTATCAGACAGCACAGCAAATTAGTCTACACCAACCTAATTGCTGCTCACGTGTAAACAGTGATGCTTTACTGTGCAGCAAATTAACCTACTGTGCAGTAAAGTGCACATGTAGACATGCCCAATGTGCAGCATTTAACAATTTTAGGGTCAGAATTTGAGCCTTGCTTAATTATAGCATGTATATAAATGAACCAACAGATTTTTTCTGACCATTGCACCAGCCCTAGTGATAGGGAAAATTCATAACTCCTTAAAACACTTAAAAAATAAAAATAATGCAACTTTTAATATTTCTTTTAAAAAACTGACATTATTCTGCCTAGATGTTTTGAGATGTTTACCTTGATAACTGTCTAAATATATCTATAGTTTCTAATCTATTTAAAGTATGACTACACAAAACCCTAAACCAGAAAGCCAGTGCTTATTCAGCCTTCAAGAACTACAGTGGTTCTATTATTTCTTTAGGAAATGGAAGGGAATGAGTGTATAGATGAATGAGTATGAGATGCCACCTTTCTGTGTGCATGAGAATGAGTGTATAACAATGTATGTACAAAAGAACTCCACCAGTTTTAGAAGTGTTTAGAAAAAATATTCCAGCTCTGAAGGAAAAACTAATTAAACATAAAAATTTCAATTTCTGAAGTAACAAAGTTTCTAAAAAAGAAAGAAAAAAATCTATTCAAATACATGATTTTAATTTTGACAGGTTCCTCAGGGCCTGTCTAACCCTGTACCAGGATTAGTGGTTGGGAACATTCATTGCTCCTGAAGCATTTGTACATTGTACTAATTAGATTTGCAATAGTATTTTCCAACACATCTCTCACAAGGGTTTTCTAATGGAGAAGAACAGTCATTTCTAGTTCTGATCATTTTTAAAGCCTCATACTTTTAAAGCAGGCCTACTGTATCATTTCTATAATGTACAAGGTATGAAATACTCTTTCTTCTTCAAAAGACTATAGTATTTCCTACATATAGCAATGCTGCTTCAGTACTATTTCAAGACTGAACGTAGCAAGTCCTGGACCTCAGGTCAACATAATTTTCAGTCCCCTGGTTAACTGAGTGTTAACAGCTAGCACAGTATGGATCATGCTGTAATATTGAGGCATAATGCAGAAAAAGCGAGGGTCAATTCCCTTTCAAAGAGTGGAGGATGATGATTTTTGACAGATGCTGTCAATTTCAGACTTTTGCCACAAAACAGAAAGTGGGTGCAGCATTTCTCATCTCCTAAATAGATTACCTACCATAGACACACACACTTGTCAAAACTAATGGCATTTTTTCTGCTGAGCCTGACAAATTCCAGTCGTGAATAAAAACAAGAATAAATCTTGGCTGAATGTTACATTTCACCCTTCTTCTGGGGCCACTTCCCTAGGGAGTAGTGAAATTTCTTTTCTTCAGCATCATGAGCTCTTAAAATTGGTGCTATCAGCTCCTGAAAATATTCTATCCCCAGAAGAGCACAATCTTATGCATAATGGAACATTTTATTTGAACTGCACAAAGTTGAAAACACCCCAAAACCAAACAAATATTAGAGCATTAATTCACATTAATGTTTTGCATAATTGGTCTATTTTTAAAAGTACAAATGTTCCAAGAGCTGTAACATATTTTTTTGGATGAAGTATTTTTAAAAACAGGACTAAACCTTGCTATATTCACTTAATATAAAGCGTTCAGTTTGTGGCTAACTGTACATGATTCCAGTACACAGAATGAGGAAAAGAACAGTAAAATCACACAAATAAATCTTGGAAAATACTGTGTGCAGTTTGTAATCACAGTATAAAACCCCATCATTTGCATAATTGATCATAGTCATGCTCCTAGGCATATTTTATTATCCTTAGTCATTGTCTTAAAATACACAACAATATTCCACGATAATTCATAGTGCACACTGTACTATGTACTGTTATGCATGTTATAGCATGCTGCCTATGTGTCCCACCTACTCAGACTTCCAGATGATTTTGTTTATTCCCCATACTCCTTGCATTTGTACAGGTAGAAGGGAACCTAATTCTAGATGACACAGAAAAGGGTAAAGCATTTAATGCTTTTTTTTTTACTTCACGAATAAACAGTGCTTACAGAAGTTACATTTTTTGTGCAGTTAGGCCCCTGAAAGTGCTCTACAGCCATGATGTAACATAAGTGCACAGCTGCAGAGCACTTCTTAAATGGCTGGTTGCATGAAAAATTAACCCTTGTATTAGATTAAGGTGCTCTAAAGCAGAGCACCTTAAGGAACTTGTGTTCCCTTGAGGGTTAATTTTTTGTGTGGGAGCAGGGCTGTCAGTAGGAGAGGGAGGGAGAAGGGAGAAGCATGGAGCTGTTGACTGGGCTTTGCCGGGCCTGAGCTGGTGAGGGGGAGTAGAACAGAGCTGCCTAGCCTCATGGCCCTCCCCCCACCCCAGGCTCGTTCTCCCAGACATAAGTGGTGGAAGTCTGGGGCTACGGGGGCTCAGGCACCCAAACATGGGGCAGCACATAGGGCCAGAAGACAGCCCATCTGTGGGCTCTGGGTAGCTGCAGCAGGGATGGGGAAGGGTGCGTGCACAGCCAGGATCACAGCCCAGCATGGGGATCACTGGCTGCCCAGCACGGCAGGCAAGTATCACTCTACTGTGGAAAGGGAAAGGGGCTGGGGGGGGCACAGATTAGGGCCTGGCGCTGGGGAGGGAGTGAGATGGGGGCTGGGGTGTGTGTGGCCCTGGCCAGGCTGGGTGGTGGGATGGCTGGGGTCTGCATGCCCATCCAGGGGCAATGGGGTGGGGGGTTCCCACCTGTGTGCACCTTAGGAGAGGCCAAGGGGGTGTGTGCCCCCCGTCCGTGTGCAGGACAGGGGTGGCTGCTGCTGTGTGTTGCAC
>NW_017729032.1:70179220-70186780 GCF_001723915.1 Gavialis gangeticus
TGGTAAAATGATTAAAAATTAGCAGGGGTGTGTGTGGCCCTGGCCAGGCTGGGTGGTGGGATGGCTGGGGTCTGCATGCCCATCCAGGGGCAATGGGGTGGGGGGTTCCCACCTGTGTGCACCTTAGGAGAGGCCAAGGGGGTGTGTGCCCCCCGTCCGTGTGCAGGACAGGGGTGGCTGCTGCTGTGTGTTGCACTTTGCTTCCAGCTGCAGCTGCCCAGGAGCAAAGTGGTGCCACATGTCTGCCATGGCCAAGCTACGCTGCACCTCCTGCCCATGGCGGGATGGATGTGGCATTGTGTGGCTCTTGGGGCAACGGCAGCTGCCGCTGCAGCATGGAGAAGGGAGCAGGGTGCAGCGCACAGCCTTTAAGGATGAATTTAAAGAGGATGGAGATAGACTTTTCTCCATGGTTGTAGGGTAGGGGTTGTCAACCGGGGGTACACATACCCCTGAAGGTACTTGAAAAGGCCCTGGGGGTATCCGCAAGTGGGCGGAGATGGAGGACCGCTACCCACCACCCTGCGCTGTCACCTCCCAGGAGCAAGGCCAGGGTCAGGCGAAGGTAGTGGCGCTGCTCTGCAGGCTGCCCAGGCACTGCCTGGCCAGTCAGATGCAGCGGGGGAGCTTGCATGCAGTGGCGGCCGCTGCCACCCACTATCCTATGCTGCTGCTGCTCTGCATGCTGCTGTGTGCCACCCTGCTGCACATCTAGCTGCCAGGGGTGCACTTATTTAAAAAGGTTGAAAACCCCTGCTGTAGGGGCCAGGACTACATTGGCGATGCATAGGGGGTGCACATGGGTGCACGTATACCCTTTGAGATCAGCCATGCACCCCCTGGAAGTGCCA
The DNA here is from genome assembly GCF_001723915.1 of Gavialis gangeticus. Classification (NCBI taxonomy): domain Eukaryota; kingdom Metazoa; phylum Chordata; order Crocodylia; family Gavialidae; genus Gavialis; species Gavialis gangeticus. The sequence continues at coordinate 70,180,072 of NW_017729032.1, forward strand.
GAGGAGAAAACAGAAGTGCCACTGGAAGTGCACCTCCAGTTTTACCAGTTTTGCTGCTGGCTCAGTGATCAGCCGCTGGGGGAACCGCTCTCCCGTCAGCAATCTGGTGCCCCCCCACACACACACATGCTCAGGAGGCACCAATCACCCATGCAGGACTAGAAGCAATGGCCTCAAGCTGCAGCAGAGGAAATTTAGATTCATCAGAAAAAGCTTTCTGACTATGCGGGTGAATAGGCACCTGGGGAAGTTATAGAATTTCTATCCCTGGAAATTTTCAAGAGCAGTTTAGGCACACATTTGGCTGGGATGTTTTAGTGAGGGGCCTAACTAGATAACCTCATGAGGTTTCCGCCAGTGCCACTTTTCTATGATTTTATAATCCAGAAGAAAATGTGGCGTGGGGCTAGAGAGTGCTCTGTCTGGGCAGGGCTGGGAATCCCTAGTGAAAGGTTCCTTGGCACTGGTATTTGCACTGTTTTACAGGTACCAAAGGAGCAGTCTGGATGATGTTCAGGGGGTTACATATGCATCCTATAGTGGTAGATGAGTTTAAAGCCATCTCCTTCTTTCTGTTTTATTTGCACCACAGTTCTGCATTCATTTTAACCTCATTCAATCACAAAGCCCATTTCTAGTTTTGTCATTTTATCTTTAACTCAATTTCAAGCTCTATTTTCTTTCTTGTTCCTCTCCTAATTTGTCCACATTATCCTTGTTTATTTGCTTATTCGTTTTCTTCTTCTCCCTTTGTCTCCTAGTCATTTTTTTCACTTTCACCAACCTAGCAGTTGTTTGTTACATAAGATGTAGAAAAATGTAAATGGAGTGGTTAATTCCTCCTATTTCTCTCCTTCCTTTCTAGGTTATTTTAACTTTCTCCCTCTTTTTTCTCTAGTATTCGTTGTACTTCCAACAATGTGCCTAGATGACTCTAGGCTAGAGCAGGGATTGGCAACCTATAGCCCATGGGCTGGATCTGGTCAACAAAGAGTTCCAACCTGGCCCACCAAGGTCCAATCTGGCACAGGGGAATTGGTGTCACAGAGCTGTTCTGTGCTGCTTATCTCCTCTGCATCACTCCCTCCCACCTGGAGCCTATTGCTCCACTGTGTTTATCCTAGCCGCAGAAGGATTGGGTATCGGTGATGTCTGGGGCCTCACGTGTAGTACAGCCTGTCGGGTGAGTAGCCCTGCCCCTCAACTCACCTCCCATGACTTTGATGTTGATTTATCAAGAGAGGGGGTTCAGTGCAGATCTTCCTGGGAGGGCGTCCCGACAAACGCCAGTACTCACAATTGCTTGGCGTGATGTTCTGCGGGGCTCCGCCTCCCCTACATCCCGTCCACTCACCAACCAGATGTGATGTTCATAGAGTAGGGATTTTGGCCCCTGCAGGGTGGCCCGCAGCTTGCTTCAGGTGAGGTTACCCGTTGGTGTGGCTGCCGACGGCTCTCCTCCCTCTGGCTACGAAGTACAGTCCACCTTCTCTGGGCTCTTTGATTCCCCTTTTCCCCTTTCTTCCTTTCTCAAAAGAGATATTCCCTTGGGGAGGAGCGAGCTATGGAACTGCCTCCTTAACCCCAGCCTTGTCCAGGGGGCTCGAATGCCTCCTCTGCCCAGCTCCCTATAGGGAGCTCAAGGGCTTCCCTTGGCTTGCCTTCTGCAGGGAGCTGAAAGACTTCCCCTGCTCTGCCTCCTGCAGGGGGCTCGGAAGTTTCCCGTGCATGGCGTGTGGGAGCTGCACTGGCTGTGCCGCTCCTCTCCCATACTGGAGCCTCAGCAGCCCTGGTGTGCTGCACACCAGCGTCTTCCCTCTCCGGCTCTCCCCCAGCCCTGGTTCTGGCGGGGCTTTTAAACTTTCCCAAGGCAGCTGTACCGGCTGCTGCGATTGGTCCAGCTGCTCCCCGCATGGGAAACAGCTGATTAAACAACTGGCGTAACACTGGCTCACATGGCTGTGGCCGTGGTCCTGGCTCCTGTGCTGCCTGCCTGGCAGGGGGTAAGTCACCCCCACTGAGGGTCTGTTTCTCTTACTATAGTCCCAATAGTAAGAGATGAACTCTTCTAATGAATTTGGCCCTGCATGCTACATCAGACACATCGGGCCAGGCAGAGCCAGTGTGGGGTGCAATTCTGGTGCACCAGTATGGGCAGGGGTCACAGGTCCCTCCCAGTATGCTAGGTTGGGCAGAGGCAGCATGAGACCAGTTAGGTGACGGGCCCAATCCAGGTGTGTGGGTACAGGGAAGACAGTGCAGGGATGAGTGGGGGGGGGGTGCAGGTCCAATTCTGGTGAGGTGGCAGGGGTCTGACCCTGGCTCCTGGGACCCAGTGTAGCCTGCAGACTGGCCCTGTGCCATTCATTCAGCTTGGGGAGCCAAAGATACAGCAGATATATGTTGCTATATATTAGGGCTGTGTGAAGCTTCGGTCCCTGATTTGATTTGGCAGAGATTCAGCCTGATTTAGTGGTCAAATCTCTAAATCTGAATTGAATCAGAGGACCCTTTAATCTCTCTGAATCGAATCGGAACCCTCCGCATGTCTGGGTGGTGAATATCAAGGGCTATAGGCTATACAGGAGGGACAGGACAGGGAGGAAAGGTGGGGGTGCATTGCAGCATTCACAAGCCATGCAGGTACCTTGAGGTATGCAGAAAAATCTTTTAAAGATGTGCCTATAGCCAAATCGCTGATTCTCCAAACCAGCATCAAATCTTCAGATTTGGATTCAGCTGAATCTAATCAGAGACAGTGATCTGAATCAATGAATTGAATCACTGTCCCTGATTTGGGTCGAATCCAAATCCAAACCGAATAGAGCCTGCACCCCTACTATATAGGATGCCCAGCGTACATTATGTATATCCCTATAGTAATGTAAAATATGGTAACAATACATAAAACATGGGAGATTAGGCAACAGAATTTGTATGAGGGCCAACTCATGGTCCCCTTTGAGGCTGGAATTATCTTAAATCTTAGTGCTTTCAAGTTAGGCAGCAAGACCTGTTTAGATGCCTTGAGCACTAATATCAGATAAGACCAAAATAGTTCTAAATATTTTAATCTGCAACCCAAAACAAAAACAACATACCATTCTCAGGCCTGAAGTGACTGAAGATAGATAGAACTGCTTTAAATAATTTGTCATTTTCTTATAGGCACTTGGGCATCGCACTGATAAGCCAGGCCAAGCGGGAGACGGTAGTGAAGAAAAAGAATATCTTGAGAGAAGTAGCACTTGGGAAGAGGTGTCACAGAGAGCTGAGAATGGGAGCATACATTCTAGAAACACGTGGTGGTTAGAATCAAATAAAAGAAGATAGAAGAAGCTGGCTATCAGGTAGAAGCCATGAAACTAGAAAGAAGCTGTTGTCACACTTACAAGACAGGGTTGGGGTACAGAAAGGATCCTGGTATTAGAAAAAGCTCAAAGCATCCTATTGCTGCTGGAAATCAGAAGGCATAGTAAGTGCCTGTATTTTATTTATTCATAAGCATATACATTGCCACAGAAGCCTCTAAGGCAAGATGTGCCAAATGGTAGAAAAAAACTGGAAAGGAATAGCCACCTGACAGAGAGAAGTGTTCTGTACTCCTGGCAGGTGCCTTTACAAAGCAAACACATCAACCCAAAACATTTTATTGCAAAGCTGTGTGCCTTGTGTAGGAATCTAGATTAGTCTGGGGAATTAGAAGAAGCCATATATGTGCATAAATTTAAAAAGTAAAAATGTTAGATATGTGAGAGGCAAGGATTTTTTTTTGGTGAGGGGTGATATCTTTTATTGAACCAACGGCATAGTTGGCATAAAGTAAGGCAAGCTTTCAAATGCAAGATACTCTTCATTAGATCTGAGAAGCTGGATGATGAATAGGCAGCCACAATATTTGCTGGATCCAATGGAATATAGGTACCAACTTTGAGATATTGTAGCTTTTGTAGCACTATGTTTTAGTGTTTAGAGGTTTTGGAGGCATGTAGAAGCAGCCTGTGTTCTGTTCTTGATGATAGAGTTGCTATGTTTGTGGCCCAGACTTGGTGAGACTCTGCAGAATCTAGATAGATGCCAGGTCTCCATTTGTGTTATTGTACTGGTTTGGCTTAGAAGATAGAACAGCAGTGGCCAAATGATCCATTTCCTATCTAAGCACTGAAACTTGGGTGGTTAGAACCAAAACCTGACTCAGTCAAGAAGAGTCCAGATGTTGGGATTTGATTTTGGTGGTACTGTTTCACTGAATGTGCAGATATCTTCTGGTGACTAGGAGCAACTAAGCTAATTCTCTAGCTAGCGTATTTTCATAAACTGGGACCAAAAAATGGCAAGAGCTGCCTGTTTCCCCAGATCTGTTGAATCAGGATGTGTTGGTATCCAGTGTTTTTTACGTGCATTTGTATTTTACTGGATTAAGAATGGCTCAACTTTTCTACTTTAACAGTGAAACTTGTGAAGTAGGATCCTAGGATGCCAGGTGTGGGTATTTGCAAAGCTGCTAGGAACATTGGATTCTGTTTTAATTGTTTGTTATTGTTTAAGAGGAGTGCCTACATCTGCTCTCTGTTTATGTGGCAAAATTAGAAAGCCTTGTTCCAATTCTTTTCTGGACCTAGAAAAATCCTGGCACTACATCGGAAGTTGTGCAGTATTTTTGCTTCAGGATTTGTCAAGGTCTGTGTGTGTGTGTGTGGGGGGGCTTAGTGCAGTAAAAAGGGTACACTTCTTCAATCAGATGGTATAATTTTGGTTGCTTAGGTTAAAAACCAGCAGGATTCTAGCTTTTATCTAGACTGTTTATTTTTTCAGGGGTGTTAATTTAAAAAAAGAATTGAGACTACACAAACTATCAGATCTGTGCCATTAGCATGGGAAGCAGCAAAACAACTTAATCTGTGAATAAACTCCAGCACTAAATTTGTATGATAGTTTTTGACAACTTGAACTTAGACAATGGACTTTGGCAGGAAGAAAGCTAATTACTTCTGCCTAGGTCAGACAGGGAGTGTCTTGTGTCAGACAGGGAGTGTCTTCTTAGAAGCAAGGAAATGAAACTAACTTGCTGGTATTTTCAACAGGACTCAGTCTGTACTCTTCTCTGACAAGACTGCACACTCCTGAGGCTATGTATGGCGCAGGAGGAAGGGGTGAAGGCAGTAAGCGCAGGGCAGCTGCCTTCAGTGCCAACTCCTTCTCTAGGGGTTACCAAGAGTGGGACATTGACAAAGAAACAGAGGGAGCTGAAAATACCCAGAGCCAGTTAACTTCTGCAGAAGAACCGCAGGGCCAAACGTCATGCAGCCAAAAGCAGCAGGAACAATAGTAAGTAGCAGCTAATCTATATATTTATACGGACACTTTGTAGTGTGTTCCCACACTCCACATAACCTCTGTGAGGGCATATTAGATACTTGTGTTTATATAATCATTGTGGATACCGGACCTAACTGTAAAGCAGGAGATCTTTAAATGTTCATCGTTCATAGCTGGGGCCAGACTTTCAGAAGTGCTTGTTAATCAATATATGATTAGTTCATCCAAATTATGACTGGTAAATATAGTCCCAATAGTAAGAGATGAACTCTTCTAATGAATTTGGCCATATGGCTCAAAGAAGATCGCTGGGCACACACTTATGTGCAGGTCTATTAGAGATACAGTACATGTCCTTGCTATATGCAAAATCTTAGCGGAGTCTGATTTGTCTGCTTCCAGGAGGATGGTATTACATAAGTTGTAATGACATGGATATGCATTTTTAACTAAAATAGTATTTGAGCTGGAATATCAAAGACAATTCGGCTCGTTTTCACTTCCCCCTTCCCCATATTCATCATAAGCAAAGATGCCAACCCTCAGATATAAAAACACCATGCACAGGTTAGGTTTGAATCTAAAATAAATTTTCCTACCCGGCCTGATGCAAACCAAGACGGCAGAAACTGGAGAACAGCTTAACAGTGATAAATCTAATTCCAAAAAGCATAGACTTGAACTTTGAGTATAAACCTAATTGGGATCCATATATTAACCATGTCTGATTTTTAACTTTTCTAGCTACTTTTTTTGGATACACTGTATCTAGGTCTAGATAAATAATGGTATGTTATAAGCAGATTATGCTGTAAGTGTGAGCATGCATGCAAAGAATACATATTTACTTAACTGAACAAAAATATTAGCCACTTCTTTGCTTCCAAATTTAATTTGTTTCCAAATTGTTCTTAACAGTATTAAACATGTTGTTAACTATCACTGACATTGCAGTTTCTGTTTCCTACAAAGCACAGCTAATGTAAACTAGTTCCACCCACCATGATCTCTTTCAGTTTCCTTTCTTGCCTGACAGAGTTGGCAGGGGAATGGTGGAGAAAACAGGAAAGCTAATATGAGATGATAAAGTACTAACTGGATGATTCACACTTTAACCCTTAAATGACTGGATACCTAGAGAGCTTCTCATAGTAACAGTGCATAGATGTTTAGATCTGGATAGTTTCAAATACGTTAACTGCCTAATGCCTTTATTTTGGGGGAAAATAGCAGTCATGTTTCAGATGAAACACCTACTTCCTCCTCCTCCCAACATAACAAATACCCTTTGCTGTGCCTTTCACCATTCTTGCAGCATATGTGTGACAAAGTCATCAGCAAAGCTAACGGCACTTAGTTTCATAGTTTCATAGTTTCTAGGGTCGGAAGG
>NW_017729032.1:70187264-70192107 GCF_001723915.1 Gavialis gangeticus
CTTTCCTGCCTATGCAGGGGGTTGGACTCAATGATCTATCAAGGTCCCTTCTGACCCTAACATCTATGAATCTATCAATCTATGCCTATGCTGTACTCACTTCTGCACATGTTAATGTCCCCAAGCTGGCTTTAAACTAGCCAGTTTGAATGCTTGATAGTAGCATAGCTGACATAGAAGAGCTCAGCATGCATTAAGAAATGCACAGGTGACTGTGACCTAAAGGAGCTTTTCTTATAACTAGGAATAATTAGTACTCTTCCCCCCGCCCCCCAAACACACACCCTCCAGTTCTTTTCCTAAAAAATTCCCTTAATGCCAAGGGAAGGGGAGGCAGATTGAACAGGTTTTCAATCCATTTGTACCATTGGGATGGCACAAAAGGACTTTGGCAAATGAAGAAACAGACCTAAGAAGTTCATAATAATCTGCAAAAGTTTGAGATTTCTGTTCCACTGGGATGCCTTGCAATGGGAGTGAATCATTTCTCAAGAACCTTGCCAGCAACAGTGTTCCTACAGATGCATTATCAAAATGAACTCAAATGAGTGGGCAAAGTCCTTTGAGCATGCCTTTCATAGCCTGAAACGGTAAATCAACAGATGACGAGAGCCTGAAAATACCTACCACTTATTATAAGTAGCTCAAGCTTTTCAGGTTTCTTCATTTCCAGTCTGTAAAATGTCATGGCTTTAAATTAACTTGTAAAAGTTGATTCCCAAATTGCATCTATTCAGAACTAACCTGAAACAAAAGTTTATACTGAAAAGAAATCAAAAGAAAGGGAGAAGTGAATGGTTTGCACTGCAGTCAAGTGACAAAAAAGAAAAGGTTATGATGGCCTCTTCTGTTTGGCAACTTGTCCTTGCCTTTTTAAAATCTGACAAGGTATAATATTGTGTCCAACAAAATCAATTTTTAAAAAATATCAAACTTGCTATCATAAAATGCAAGGATAGATTGCTGTACAAATGGGAACAAAAGCCCCTTGCCATCTAGACTGAAAAGAGAAAAGAAACAATGGAATGTTTACTTTCAGAGTCCTTATTCTTGAACTGTAGCTGCTAAATATATCACACTTTTTTTATCGTCATCCAGAATAAAAAATCTATAGTGCTATTATACTTTTCAATCTGTTACTGATAGAAGTGTGCTTGAAGGAGGACTGGAAACTGATTTTCTATCTGTTTGATCTCAGATTTTAAAGGCCTTGAAAATCAGTGTATTAAATGGGAGTCAAGACACTCATCACATTGTTTCTTCAGGCTACTGTCTTCTTTACCTGCAGCATGCTATTCAGTGGGTTGGAGAATCCTATGAATTACAGGCTAATTATTTAGGGTATAAGTCTGTATTCATTTAAATAAGAAAAATCTCTTACCATTACATTTTCAGGATGAAATTCATAGCAGTTAATGTCTAGAGGGTCATTTAACCTGTTCCCTGTGACAGTTTCCCCAGGGTTTTATGGAAGGGTAGAAGTAAATGTTTTTTCCTCATCACTGATGTTTGCATAACTAGTACAAAACTGAAGACAACTTGAGTTACCAGATTCATTTCAAGATGTGGTAATTCCCCTTCTCTTCTTATTTTTAGTTGAGTTGTAGTTTAGTTAGGGTTACTATATTTCCCTGTCCCCCCCAACCCTCCCGGTGCCCCTCATTCCCTACCTGCAGCTCCCTTCCCCCCTATTGCCAGCCCTGTTGCCCATGCAGCTCACTCTGTCTTTCTCACTCTCTCTTACCTGCCTGCAGCTATGGGGCCTGCGCACAGAGCACATGATCCCCCAGCCTTCGATCACCCTCCCCCGCTGTCCCCAGTCCCAATCAGCCAAGCCAGAAGTGCCAGGAAAAAGCAGAGGCAAAGCAAAATCCCAGACGTGCATTTCAAAAACCTGCCCAGGTGGAGGACAGAGGACCAAAAAAGAGGAGCAAAAATGTTTAATGGAGTAGCAACCAAACTATTAGGAATGGATCTAAGCCAGACCTTCATATCTGAGCCCCAGTGTGATTTGGGCCAATCTCCTGTTTTGCACACCTCTAAGCTTTTGGGGCATCTATATACGTGTTCTGGGGTGGGGAACATTAATTAGAGTGGCTCTGAGAGCCACTCCGAGAGCCAGTATTATTAAAGTGCCCACAGTGTCACGTGTATTCAGCATCCCACACTTGAAAATGGCAGCATGGGTACTTGAACTAAATGTGCAGGGGAATGTTGTGGGAAGGCATAAACAAGCCAGGTCATGTTGAAGGAGCTTTAGTTCAAGTGCCCCCACTACCATTTTGAAGCATGGGGATACTGAATAGATGTGAGGCAGACAGAGCCTGCTGGAGCACGCTAATTAGCATGCTTCAGCAGGCTCGATTAATTGATTAATCCAGTCTGCTCTGACATGTTCTAATTAGCACACATTGGGGCAGACATCCAGCATGTGCCTTGTGTCTTACTGACCTTTGTAGCAGAAAAGTTTAAAGAGTGAGTATAATGAGAGGGCCACTGCTCCTAGTCTACTTTACCTCTGTCTCTGTAGTTGCTTGTGCCCTGACTTTTTTCCTGAGCAAAAGGCTTCTCCACTTAGGGCTGCACCCTGCAGTTCATTCTTAGGCTAAATTAAGACAGCAACATTTGGTCATGGATTCAGAGGATAAACTAAAGGTATATCTGCACCATCTCCGGGCAATCCTGAGACTACCAGCAGGAAAAAATGCTAAAAAAGTGTTGTGTATTACCTGTTAGAGCAGTGGTGGGTGAGCTTAGTATCACTTTCAAGGACATTTCCCAGATGGAAATCTTAGAAGTGTCCATGGGCACACTCCAAAAAGCAATCATAAAAAATCTTTTTAGCATGCGTCCCTTACAGAGTAGGGGTGAGTAGGCAGGCCTTAATTTTTGCAGTGGTCTCAGAATCAGTTCATAGATGGTCAACTTTGAGAGGTCCAAATTTGGAATTGGATCCATGCCAATGGACCACTGCATCCTTACAGAGCTTCTTGAACTTCATTCTAGCTAGGCAAAGACCTTATTGCCAGATTGAGGCCTTGACTTCTGATTGTTTGTTATCCTTGGCAACTGGCTTCATGTCCGCTATGAAATGCAGACAGCTACAGGGGAGTTGTTCATCACAGCACAGTGAAGACATCTGACTTGGCAGCTTTGTATGTGAATGGTGCCTAACAATGCATGGTGAAGTAGCCATGTGTAATGCTTTTGTGGTAGGATTGATTTGACCATTCTTAAACAGTTCCTCAGACCCAGATTTTAAATTGAACCCTGAATATCTTTCAAAGTGATTTTACAACTGTCCTTGGAAGTTTGTTCCATTGTTTAAGTCAATAAGCCTTAAAATTTTCCTTAATGCAATACTTCACTAAATTTCACTTGTTGAAGCCTAAGCCCATTTTTCCTACTTCTCTCTTCATTGACTAATGAACATAAATGATCCTTTTCCTCTTTATGAAAAAGAACTCTGCACATTCAGCATTTTTGCCCCCCCCAAGTCTCTCCTCTCATCTGAACTTGCCCACCTTTACTGTTCAGATCTTCAATAATTTGTGTTACTTTCAACTGAACTCTCCCCAGCATCTATCTCTTTAAAAAATATCACACTCCATATTGAACACAACAGTCCAAGAGAAATTTTACCACTGCCAGGCAGTGAAATAATTAGCTTACAGCCATATGTAGCATTTTTGCATTGGTGTATATGCAGTAAAAGTGGAAATAATTGCTATGGACATGACTAATAGGATTTTGAAGTAGTGGCTATTAGCTCTTATTTCATTAGCTGGTATAAGTAGGCTTGTGATCCTGTTCACATTATTATTACACTACTTGGAAAGAGGAAATTTCCCAGTGAAAGTGCAAAAGTAATAATTTTGCATAATTATGCAAAATGACTGATGGGTACAATCCTGCAGAAAGGACATCTGCAACTAAATAATTGTTTTAGCCTGTTTAATTATATAATCAAAGGGCCTATCGCAACTCATGTTTATAGGGAGCAAAATTAGAGTTACTCTGTTCCAGGTCTTTAAAGTATTCAAGTGCAAGTTAATCAGGACAAATCAAATGAGTAAAGTTACATATATGTTTAAGAATTGCAAAACTGGAGCATAAATTTTAAGTATATCGTTGGTGCAATTCACATCTCAAACTGAAAGCCTCATTTCTCTTATGGTTTGCTTTCCTTTCCCAGTTGAAATATTTTACTTGCCACTACATGTAGTCCTTTTCTCATAGTATATGCAAAGGTAATGTATTTTTAGGAGATTCAGCAAGGCTTTCTGTACTATCTCAGTATGGTGCTAGGCAGCAGATTACCGAGACTCCGTGCCCATACCCTGTGTGCTATACCCCACACTTAGAATAATGTAGCCACCTCATCATGGTCCTATGTACCCACCCATGAGCCTTGCTGAATGGCAGAGCTATGGTGGTATAGGTTACTTAATGGTGACGTGTGTGTGTGTGTGTGTGTGTGTGTGTGTGTGTGTGTATTTTGCTTCTGGGGCAAAAAAATGTACGTTGGACAAAATCATAATTTCTAGCTGTGAGCCAAATCCAAAGAGGTCCCTTATAGGCAGTGCCTAAAAACTGGCACTGGAAATTGGTACCATAAGTGATCTGCAATTCATAGATCCATAGATTGTAAGTCCTGAAAGGACCTCAGAAGATCATCAGGTCTAGCCCCCTGCACCAAGCAAGCAAGACAACTGGGGGTCACGTGACCCCAGCAAGGTGACTGTCTAGTCTCTTCTTGAAGATTTCCAGGGTAGGTGATTGCACCACGTCTGGAGGGAACTTATTCCACAGTCTGGACACCCTGACTGTGAAGAAGTATTCC
>NW_017729032.1:70197107-70204882 GCF_001723915.1 Gavialis gangeticus
TGAAGAAGTTTTTCCTAATGTTGAGTCTGAATTGATCTTCCAGGAGTTTGTGGCCATTACTCCTGGTTTTCCCCTCAGGTGCCCTGGTGAACAGTTGCTCACCGAGCCCTTGATGTAGTCCCCTAGAGTAGTGGTAAGCTGCTACCAGGTCCCCTCTCAGCCTTCTTTTCCTCAGATTGAAGAGTCTCAGATCCTTCAACTTTTCCTCATATGGCTTGCCTTTTAAGACTCTGATCATATGGGTGGCTCTTTTTTGAACTCTCTCAAGTTTGTCCATGTCCTTATTAAAGCCTGTAGGTGTGTTAGGGGTTACTCATCCCGAGGTGAAGCACTTTACATTTCTCAATGTTGAACTTAATCAGATTATGATCTGCCCAATTTGCTAGCCTGTCTAGGTCTGCTTGTATCTTATCTTCAAGCGTGACCACACTCCCCCACAAACTTGGCCAGTGAGCTCTTCACCCCCGCATCCAAATCATTAATAAAGACGTTGAAAAGTACTGGACTGAGCACTGACCCCCGTGGGACATTGTTGTCCACTTCTCACCAGGAAGACACAGATCCGTTCACTACAACTCTCTTGGTTCTATCCTGCAGCCAATTTCTCATCCACTTGACTGTGTTGGAGTTAATTCCGCAATCCTCCAATTTTCTTGCAAAGATATTGTTTATGAACCTCTTTCTTCTTTTTTAAGATGACCGTGATTTCCTTGTTTAGCCAAAGGAAAACCAGCCCTTTTGTTACCTTTTGTCTGCATGGGAATGGACTTCCTTTGTGCTTCAAGGATCATACCCTTAAGAAACAACCACTCTTCATGCACACCTTTTGCCTTCAGTCCCTGGTCCCACAGTACTTACCCTACTAGTGACCTTAGATTGTTGAAATTTGCATTTTGAAGTCCAAGACTTCAATCCTGCTATCCAATTTATCTACCTTACATTGGACAGTGAACATGATGGTTTCATGGTCACTGTCACCCAGACTTCCTTCTATATATAAATTGGTCACCAGCTTGCCTCCTTTGGCCAGGACCAAGTCTAGCGGAGTGTCACCTCTGGTTGGCCCATGCACCTCCTGAGTCAGGAACAATTCCCCGACACAGATCAGAAAGGATTGCGACCAGTCAACAGAGTTAGATACCTTGTATGCCACATTAGTCAATGGAGAGAGGTAAGTGCAAAGGCACCTGGTATTAGCTTGTAATGAGTAGACTTGTGATCCTGTTCATATTATTATCACACTACTTGGCAAGAGGAAATTTCCCAGTGAAAAGGCAGCAGTGCTGGTACATGGGGCAGTGGCAGAAGCTGCTATTTTACACCCCTTCCTCCCCCCATTAGTTGGTGGCTGAGGCTGGTGCTCCAGTCACCCCCGCCCTTAGTTATGTCACTAGGTGAATACATCCAAGGGGAGATCCAGAACACATAAGCTAACTAAAGTTTGCAACCCCAAGTGGAGATGTAGCAGTGAGAGTATGAGTCCCATGGAGTCCTTAATTCTTCCTCCAAGCATGCAAGTACTCCATGGGCACATCTACACAAGATGCTTAATCGTGAATTAGCATAGTTTACTGTGAAGTAAGCACATGTGTCTACACATACACATGCTTACTTCACAGTAAATCTCTAATCCTGAGTAAATTTGCTATCTGCAAATGCAAGTAGCGAATTTACATGGAATTAGTAATGGTGCCATAGTGCTTGTGTAGACTGCCCAGCTCCATGAGCATCTCCTGGACTGGAGCTCACTGCCAGCCCCTGGCTAGCACCCAGGGGGAGCCTGGAGCTCTCCCTGATGGTGGCAGGGGGTACACTGCAGGGATGCAGGGAACTGGGAGCAAATCTTCTCCCTAATCTCTGCATGTTTAGACACCTACCCAAAAACCCTTAATGGGTCCATCTACATGAGATGTTACCAATGTGCACCCTTGCTAAAGTGTGCTGCTATGGTGACCTAGTGGCTAAAAATAGCTGTGTGCTGCTGACATGGCACAGTACAGGCTGTTACTGTACCATCATTTAGTACGTCCAAAAAGAAGTACTACATGACAATTCCATAACAATGGCACCATAGAACATGAGTAGATGTGCCCTCTGTGCAGTAGCTTACTGCACAGTAAATCTAGACTGGAGTAAATACATGTGTAGATGCACACCATGTGCCCTATATTAATAGAGTAGGAATTTACCAAGCCTCAGCTGCTCTGTGATAACTATCCATGGGTCCACTTTTGCGGTGGAAGCTGAAGCCAGGCAGTTTATCCCTGAATGAGACAAGGCTAAATTACCTTAATTTAGCTTTTCCTTATCACAGTTTAGAAGTGAGCACGGGGACAGTTCCCATGGAGCTGCTGTTCCACTGTTCCCTAATTGAGGATACATGAAAATCATTATCTGTCCCTGTGACCTTAATTATCATGGGGATTTACTGCACCTCAGCTGCTCTATAGTAGCTATTTGTATGTCTGCTGTTTCCCATAATGAGAGCTAACCAGAGCAGTTTCAGTCCCTTGAAAGAAAAAGGATTGTGTTGCCTCAGTTTAGTTTTCACTTACTGCAGTGTAATTGTAAGTGGGCAAACTATTTCAGCATCTTCAGTGAACAGGGGCAGACTCTTACTACACTTTGACTGATCCATAGTAACTGTTTATGTGGCTGCAACTACACTGTGGTAAGAGAAAGATAAAGAGGCTTTGACTGAGTACACGCATTCATTCAAATAATTGGGAGAATTATCTCAGGTTTGTTCTTTGGGTAGAAAACCTTACCCAGAGCTGTGATTATAGACATTTGAATGCTGAGGCCCTGAAGACTGGATAGTTTGCAGTGCTGATGCTGTACAACCAGAGGGGCAGCAGGCTGTTCATACATCTCAGTGAGCCCTGCAGGCTCCCTTAGTCTGCCAGGTGACAGACAACAGCAGTGCATAGGGCATCCCAATACAGCTTCCAGAAAACTGTGGAATTTAGATCGATTCCACTTCAGGCTGATTGGCTGACCTAGACTGCCTGTGGATTTCCCTGCAGCATAATGTGGGGATTGTGAAGTAAGCATGTTTTACTCTTTGCTGGAGCAGCAGAGTCTAGTGAGCAATGTACTGTCTTCCTGGGAGGAATGGGGGATCTGGAGGATTATGTTCTCTTCTGAGAGAAGCTACAGCATCTACAGACCTTTGGTCTCTCAAGAGAAGCTCTCCTGGGAGTGATTTAACTGCAGATTATTTTCCCAGGTGATTGCATCAATTTTGAACATGCTTAGAAGCCTAAGTGTAGGCTCTCAAGGGACTTTTCAACCCCAAATGGCATTTTATAATTTAAAGTGCCTGTAACAGGGTAGTCTGACCTTTGAAGGGAGGCATACAACCCTGGGGTAGGAGCCCAGCTATGAGGAATTTGTTGGTAATTTAAAGCCCAAGCAGGGAGAGAGAGCAGGCCTATTTGGTACATATAGAGAGCATAGGCATGGGCCCATACTGAAACTGTTTGCCCTCTCTGGTATTGGGAGGGAGGGGATCACTAAGTGGGTACCACAGAATTCTTGGGACAACTAATGCAAAAACAGGGACAGGAGTGGGAGTCAAAGGCTAATAATGAGTGTTCTAAGGGGCCACCTGGAGCAGAGCATGCAGGGTCAGTGCTCACTGGCCCTCAAATGAGTCCAAGGAGCCAGTGGACACATACTAGTGAAACTGTGCCTGGAGATGTGAACAGATGAGGTACAGCAAGATAGCTTCATGATCATTAGAGGACCTCTCAGTCAGAGCCTCCTTCCTGGTCAGATCAATGGCTAACTTTAGCTAGGACCAGGAGGAAGTTGATCAGGGGGTCCTGGGACTTGGTTGGGCCATGGATGAGAGAGCATAAATGAAAAGGTGTGGAAAGTACTGCAGGCAGAACCTCAGCAAGATACTTGAGCAGATAGTGAAGGGGCTGCAACCTGGCATACTCAAGGCATATGCCAGCAGGGAGAGAGCAGGGAGCCTGATCTAGGACAGGGGTTTTCAACCTTTTAAAATAAGTGTACCCCTTCTGGTGGCGGCAGCCAGATGGGGGGGGAGGGAAGAGGTAAGAAAGGTTTATTGACTTAACAAACACACAACTATGCATAGTATAACAAGACAACAATGACAGACAATAACAATTTGCGTTGGCAACTTATCAGCATTCCCCTCTGATGCCTGATGTACAACAAGTTCCTCTTCTATAAAGCTCAGCGAAGTCAGGTATCCCTGATTTGTGCTGTCTGAGGGTTACTGGGAAGGACCCTGGTATTCAGTCCTCGGGCTTCTCGAGATCCACTGACCCACTGAACCCATGTCAGCAACTAATTTTTAAATTAGTATCTTCTCTCACAATGCTGTGTCTTCCTTCTGCTGATTTCCGGATGTGCTAGCTAATTTATAACTTTTGAGCTACGCTGTTGACTCACAGCTACTCACACTCTTACATTACAAACTTTTCTTATGACTGACCAATAGCAGTACAAGCCTTTGCATGTTTCTGATCAGGTTGATTTTAACTGCATCACTACTTACAAGGCCTCACTAATCTTTTACTTTAATTAAACTCTTAGCAGCAACATACAGCTCACAATGCATGAGGCTATTAGGGGATGGCGGAGAGTCCGAGCACCAATGAGGGCACAGTACGAGACAGGGCAGCTTGAGCAGGGGCACAGTGTGAGACAGGGCTGCAGAGAGCCCAAGTGCCAGTGAGGCGCCGTGCAAGATAGGGCTGTGGAAAGCCCAGGGAGGACAAGGGGAGGGCCAAATTACAACATGGGAAAAATGCGTTTTTAATGATAACTGAACTTGCGCACAAGCAGTACTCCAAGTTTGATTTTTGTCTGCTCTAAAAGCAGTGTCCATTATGGCCTGGGCAAGATGGGCTATCTCCAGTTCTACATCAGTTAGCAATTGTTTAGTGTGCTCCAAAGTTTTTCCCTCTAGCATGCTTCCCCTCGTGAACAGCTCTACCACCTGTAGGAGATTGACTACTTCTTCAGTATTTTTCTGGGACTTATTTAAGTTCCATACATTCATAGCTGAGTTAAGTCTGCCCCAAAGATAACCTGGAGCATTTTTTCGATGGCAGGGCCTAATTGTATTTGTGGAACGGAAAATGGTCGGCCATTCCCACCTAAGTAACCCTTGAGCTATGCAGGCTCCTGCTGAACAGTTTGGAAGGGTAGCTCAGACATACCATTGTTCTGGTCTGAACAATACCCGGGCAGTGAACAATGAAACATTTAGGAGGGTTGGGATTTTAACCTGTGACTGCCACCAGGGTGTGGAGTTATACATGGGTGGTACTGGGACCTCCCGGGGGGAGCAGCAAGAGACAATAGTGAACACCCCATTCTCTCACAGCTTACATTTATCCTGCCCTCCTTGGGAGCCCATAACCATACTTCACCTCCTGAAGAGCAGAAGAGTTCCCACTGTCGCTCATGAGGATGATATGGTACCGGGTTGGTGAAAAAGTATTGCCCTGGCAGAATCATAGCACTAATTTGCTTTAGGAATCCCACCAGTATAAAAGGATGGGGATAAGTGGTAGAGACTTGCGGATACAGCCCCCTTTTAGTTGTATTAAAGTGGATACCATTCCACCATGCCTCTGGCAGGTATGATTTATAAACCATGTAATGAATTTGTTTTATCCTGTAGCATGCCCTCCCACCTGGTGGGCTTCACACAATCGTTGGAGAGTGTTGTTAGCCATAAGAATGGGAGGGGGTGGATTTTTCCATAAATGCAGTGGCTTGAGAGGCTGAACAGATACGGAATGCACTATTGGGGGCACAGACTTAGGGGTGTTGAGCTTAGTGGGGTTTCCCTTAGGAAGTATGTAACGACAAACCCATAAACGAGCAGAGCTACAACAATTACCTCCCCTCCCACAGTTAGCCATTCCAACTTTCAGGTAGGGAATGAACCCAAGATAATAACTGGTGCCACAGTTGCACTGACAGTTACCACCTTGCCAGTCACCTATTTTGTTTCTTTTACTTAGAGATCAGGATTTTACTTGCTCCAGGGTGGCGGGTTTTTTCCAATATGGATACTGTGGTTGGAGTATGTGAAGGTCATCTGAGCGCATACGTGGTTTGGGGGAATGCTCCTCTGGGTCAGGCCATTCCTTTAGATCTTCAGGAGTAAGTTCATTAATATCTGGGTAAGACGAAGGATAGTAGACACACTCTACCCAGGAAACACAATAAGGCATTAGTAAGAAGAGTACAATTATAACAGTCCACCATTTCATGGTGCCAGTCAATTTAGACAGGTGATAGAGCAGGACTCATTTTCAATAGCGGGCTCAATTAGGAATGACTACAGCCACATTTGTGGACAGATCTAATCTGTAGGAACAAGACAACAAGGAGCTTGGCTCTCATTAGATGAATCTGACTTAAATACCCACCAGGTATTATACATACCTTTTGCTAATAGTGTCCCCTCCCATTTATCTTCCTGAGGATGCTTTACTACTACCTGATCTCCTGCCTGGAGCTTTTCTCTGTCACCACCCCATGGTCGCTTTACTGCCGGCTCACAGGGACTACCCAATCCAAAGGCCTGTTGCATAGGGCTGCCTTCTGAATGAGGTCAGTTATTGGCCCAATTGATAGTTTGATTCAGGTGCAAGTCTCAGTCTTTAAGAGCTGGGCCAGCGGCCAACCACAAATTACATTTGAGGATGCCATTGGCTCACTCTACCAATCCGTTAGACTGTGGATGGTATGGGATATGATATGTTCATAACATGCCATGTTTTGCAGTTCAGTCATACATAAGATGATTGCGGAAGTGAGGGCCATTATCGCTCTGTAGTTCTATGGGCAGTGGATACACAGCTAGCAGAGTTTTCAGTGCTGCACAAGTGTCCTGGGCAGTAGCTCTCACCAAGGCATGGGCGAACGTTATTTCTGTGATAACTTCTACAGCTCCAAATGCGTATTGTCGCTTATGGGAAATTTGAGGGAGGGGGCCTATAAAATCGTACTTGCCACACTACCTTTCTCCTATGCAATGACAACGGGACAGTTGGGAAAGGCTCTAGTCTCATCTTGACCTCTTGGCAGGTGATGCATGCATCAACTATTTTTTGTGCTTTCTTTTTAGTTACATGAATGCCCCAAGATGTGGCGAAGTGGGCGGTTCCATCACACCCAGGGTGCCTGTGTTTAATAGCATATTGATTGACTTTTCACTTTTACCCAATTGAATCTGTATGGGTATCCAAATTAAGGGGCCAATATTAACTTTAGATACCGATTCCCGGCCCGCTACCACCCCCATGGTGGCCCCTTTCCTTGGGGGTCGGACCAGCCGGACTTTCTAAGCCACACGATCAGGGGAGGTAAATGCCGGCAGCCCTGCATGTGCCTGGAAAAATGTCGACAGTTCCTCCCTTAGGGCAGAGAATCACTCCAGTGACACTGATGGCAGTGCAGAAGGCTCCATTTTCAGCCAGTTAATTAGCATCAATGAACACCTACAAAACTATAGACTAAGGAGAGGAAATAATTAATACAGACAATCAACTGCCCCAAGACAGAGAGTCAGTGCACAAGCACCCATGTCACAAGTTTTGTCTGGCAACAGGACCTCCACTTGATTCAGGAGGTGCACAGTCCCACTAGAGGAGGTGCCCTGTTGGACCTGGTCCTGGCCGCAGGCGACGACCTGGTAAGGGGACTCCAGGTTCTTGACCACCTGGGCAATAGTGATCATCGCTTGCTGGAATTCGCCATCCAGCGTAGGGTGTCAA
>NW_017729032.1:70209882-70214072 GCF_001723915.1 Gavialis gangeticus
AGGGGGGACCAGAAGGGTTTGGGGGAGACGCTGTTTCCCCTAGCGCCCGCTGGCATAACAAGGAGTAATGGGCACAAGTTGATGGAGAGGAGGTATAGATTGGACATCTGCAAGAACTACTTCACAGTTAGGGCGGCTAGGAGCTGGAACCAACTTCCAAGGGAAGTGGTGCTGGCCCCTACCCTGGGCGTCTTTAAGAAGAGGCTGGATGCCTACCTGGCTGGACTCATTTGAGTCCCGTTTCTTGTTTTTGGGGTTTTGTTCTCCCGCCCTGGCGGGGGGTCGGGCTAGAAGATCTACTAGGTCCCTTCCGACCCTTAATCTATGAATCTATGAAACAGCTAGGGGTGCAGGGCCCCAGAACCCTCCTGCACCTATCTTCTTGACACCTGGCAGGCTTCATAGCCTCAGAAGGGGCTACTATCCCTGCAGCTTTCACTCTGCTGCGCCTTAACACACACAGTATCACCCATGTCACAAGTTTTGTTTGTCCACAGCTTGATGTGCAGTTTCCCCCAAATCCCTGCACTTATCTTCTTGAAGCTTGGCAGGCTTTGTAGACTCAGCAGGGGCCACTACCCCTGCAGTTTTCATCCTGCTGCGCCTTAACACACACAGGGTCACCTATGTCATGAGTTTTGCCTGTCAGCAGCTTGAGGTGCAGTTCCCCCCAAACCCCTACACCGATCTTCTTGAAACTTGGCAGGCTTTGTGGCCGCAACATAGGCTACTGCCCCTGCAGTTTTCATCACCCTGTGTTGTAACACTTAGACGTGAAATGAGTTTTGCTTTCATGAATTTGGGGTGCAGTTCCCCCCAAACCCCTGCACCAATCTTCTTGAAACTTGGCAGGCTTCACGCTCTCAGCAGAGGCTACAACCCTGCAAATTTCATCCAAAACAGATAAAAAAACAACAAAGTTATAGCTATTTAATTGATTCCCCATTATACCCTATGTCCAGATCTCCTAAGTGGCTCTGAAGCTTTTCCAAAGTGCTTCGGAAGCTCCGAGCCACTTCAGAAAGCCTAACAAAGCCAGCGTTTCAATCTGGACATGCTGCTTCGGACACCGAAGCACCCAAAGCTTCTCTGGATCCAGAGCATGGTCTGAAGCCTCGCACAGCCCTAATTTTCATGCTTCACATATTCAAAGTGTTTTGCTTCAAGTACTACACTACATAACAGTCCTGAGAAACTTAGACCCCTATTGAGAGGTCACATAGGAAATTAATGACAGGTGGCATGGTTTTGTGTGGTGCTGGATATCTTCAAGCTTAGGTTAGATATTAGGAATTTTTTTCTCATTACAAGGGTAGTAAAACACTGGAACAGGTAACCCAGAGGGGTGGTGAAATCTCCATTCTTGGAAGATTTTAATACCCAGCTAGACAGAGCTTTGGCTGGGATGGTCTAGTTGGGGACAGTCCTGCTTTGAGCAGCAGGTTTGACTACATGACCTCCTGAGGTCCCTTCCAACCCTAATTTTCTATGATTGTATGATTCAGTACTCATTGATATGGGCACTAAGCACCCAGGATGGAAGCTAGATATAGGAATAGCATACAAAACTGTCAGCTTCCATGCCACAACCAGCAGACAATATTCTTTACCTGCTCCAGGACAGGACATACTGTACTTTCATAGTTGAGTCACCTGCTATATGAAATTAAGGGTATTAGATGTTGGCATTTTATAAAGGAACTTTCAGAAACAAAGGGAGGACAGGACTATGCCTTTCTGAATATCTTATCCTTGGTGTTCATGATGTACCAGGTGACTTGTGGTGAAAATATCCCTGTGTCTATATCTACGGCAAAATCAAATCCCAAGTGCTCTCAGTGGTATTTCTATAATAAATCTAAAGTTCTATACTGAAATAAAGGTTAGTACTGACATGACATTGTTAACTGTGGTAGCAGGAAAATCAGTGACCCAAAGCTGTTCCTTCTACTCCCATGTTCCCATGTATCCATAGACCCATACGATGATATGAAAAGTCTTTTTCTTGTCTTACAGCTGCAATGCATATGTCTTGGTACCACCAAATGAAACTAGAAGAAATGAGTTACAGAGAAGTAAGTGCATTATCTACTGAACTCCCTTATATTTTTATTTATTTATTTCACAAAATTCAGCATTTATCTGGGGAGCTTCATGGCCTTTGCAGTCTTTATACCTCCTTTACATTACTTTCAGATGGGCAGCCATGATGATATACCTACCTACCACAGCATAAAAGCCACTCTCCATCAACATGCAGGCTTTTCTTAGAACTAATTTTTCATTTGACCAAAAAAATACAGGAACATCATTCAACTATTAAATTATGTTCTTTTGGTAAAGGTAATGCGATGACTGTTCAAATTAAATTCCATAACATACCTTTGGTTGATGCTTCTCTTCAGGTTCATCTCTCCCACATGGATGTCTTGCATCTAGATTGGAGGATTCAGTTTTGAACCTTGTTTAGCCATAATGGGTTAATTTTTCTCAGATGTCACCCTAAACCTCATGTACATACTGTATGTTTATATGGTTAAAATGTTCTCTTAGAAAAGTTCATACTTGTTCAAATATGGCTGTAGTGCTTCCAGAAAGTTGTATATTTGCATACACAATGTATGTCCACTTAGAAAATGTGTACAGGAAATTCTTACCAGTACCTTCTCCATTACTGTTTAAGATTCCTTCAGTGCACTGACTGATTTTGAGCAACACAGAACATCCACAGCTTCCATGGAGCTTCAGTAGAAGCTGCAGGCACTTGCTGCCTTACCAAATCAAGTCTACCAGTTTTAGCAAGGGTATCTTATTCTTTATCAGCTAAAATGCACCAACCACTTAAAGAACCATGGTTGCCTTTTTACTGAAAGTTTTGCATGAAGAAAAGCTCAGGTGAATTAGAAGCTAGAACTTCTGCACAGAATCCAGCAATGAAAAACTGCTTACACAGAGTCTTTAGTAATAAGCTTAGCAACACAAGTAATTGCAATAAAACTTCATAAACAAATATAACTGAAGAGTGATGTTGTAGTATACAGGAATACATGGAGTAAACTCTTCTAGATGGCAATGTGGTGTATCCTTGGATTGGAAAAGTTTGTGTTGTTTGGCTTCAACTAAAAGACTTAATAGAAGTGACTATACAAAATAATACATACAAAATATGCACAAGAAGAAATAAAAACACACTAAGAAGTTTTATTTAATAGCAGTGAAAACAAAAGAGTAACTATGCACTGTAATTCTACACTGATAATCTTCATATTATCCCAGAACTACCATTGCTGTATACTATAGATCAGCAGTGTGCAGGTTTGAAATACATTTAAACTTGGAATACATTTCAAGTTTAATTTCATGGCTTTTAACAGCCTCTTAAGAGTTAGTGGATGATCATGGGTTTGGGCTAAGGTGTTTCAATTCCCTTCCTTCAATTTTGCTGATGTGGGGTTGGTTTTCCTCCAGTTGCAAGGAGAAAGCCAGAAGGCCTGTCAGCACCAATCTGTGATCAGCCCAAGATGGAAATAATTGGGCTGAGGGCAAGGAGAATGAAAGCTAGGTCTAATGGTAGCAGCATAGTCTATAATAAAATGGCATTTCTGTCTTATGCCCATAAGATACTAGGCTTCAATTTATCAGTGCTTATGTAGGTAGTCTTGTTGGATTCAATGTTGGATACAAGCACTTTGCTGGATTTGGGTTTAGGTACTTGATAGTCAAGTAAAGCAGTCAAGAAAGATATTTGTCCCTGCACCTATGCAGAGACTTGTACAGTGACTGAAGCTTTTTTCTCTCTTAGGAAAAAAACATATTTTACACATATAAATTAGAATACTTTTTCCCCCTACACTAGTGTACACATTACCTGAGGGGGAAGTTTACTTTTTTTTTTTCTGAGGCTGGCAAAGATAAAGCTGGCTCCCAGAACATCTTAGAGCAGGGGCAGGCAACTATTTTGGGCAGAGGGCTGCTTACTGAGTTTTGGCAAGCTGTTGAGGGCTGCATTGGTAGCCCCAACCCTTGACAGGTGCCCCACCCCCTGGTTGCCATCTTGTGACCGGAAATCCTGGCCCCTAATTCCTGACCTTTGCCACCAGAAGTCCCTTCCCTTGCCCCAGAAATCTGCCTTTCAGCAAGGGGTTTTGCCTTCTCAGAACCAGAAAAATACCAAATTATATTCTAAAAAT
>NW_017729032.1:70214311-70214791 GCF_001723915.1 Gavialis gangeticus
AGCATGTGGATATGTGGGCTGTGGGTATGGGGTTTGTGGGGAGTGTGTGGGGGAGGGTGGCTGGGTTGTATGAGGGGTTGTGGGTATGGGGGTCTGCATGCATGGCAGTGTGAGGGGCATGTGGGTGCATGTGTATGGTGGGGTGGTGTGTGGGACTCACCCTATGAACACACACACACACTCACACTCTCCCTCTCTCCCTCCCTCATTGCTTTCTCTGTCTCTCTGTCCCCTTCCCTCATTGCAGGAATACATGCATGCACACACACCCATACCCTCCCACTCTTGGCCCTGGGGTACCCATGTGATCCCCATGCTCTCACAGTCTGGAGATACAGCTGGGGGCCACATGGTGCTGGAGTGCTTGGCTGACATTCAGGGAAGCAGTGAAAGCTGTGACAGGCACAGACTTCCAGTTGTAGGGGGGTGAGTATGGGAGGGGGTTAGGGGGTGGGGTACAGCAGGGCCAGGCTGGCCTTG
>NW_017729032.1:70214830-70232022 GCF_001723915.1 Gavialis gangeticus
TTAGGGGGTGGGGTACAGCAGGGCCAGGCTGGCCTTGCTGATGAGTCCTGCCAGCTTCTCCTGGGTCCTACTGCTCTTGGATCCTGTTATCTTTGACAGGCAGCCAGGAGCAGATAAATATTAATTTTCTAAATTTTTTGGGACCCATTGGGCCAGATGGAATGGCCTGGCGGGCCAGATATGGCCCGTGGGCCATATTTTGCCCACCCTGTCTTAGAGGAACCTAAATACTGTGCTAAATTGTGCTGTTACCATAGCTCGTGTTGGCCTTACTACAAAGGGAAATCACCAAGGGTGCAGACCAAAGGAACAATCTTTTTCCATGATCTGGCCACAGAAATAAGTTTGTAGCTGTGACCAAGCACAAGTGTATGACCACAAACAGCTTAAAAATGGATGATAGGGTGAAAATATGAACCCTCATTGCATGAAGTATCAGATAAAGACATTTCAAAATATAGCATCTTCTGTAACTTACATCTCCAGAGCTCCCAGCCTGTCACTGTTTTCAGAATCAGAGGGGAAAAAGAGAGGGGAGGGAGCTCAGTCTGGGGTTTTTCATCACCTTTCGGAGGGTGGGGCAGGTATATTGGAGTCTCCTCAAGGTGGGAGGGCTCCAGTTCACCCACCCCACCCTTCAGCACTGTCTGGGGAGCCCCAAGAATGAACTCCCTCCTGTTCTGAGAAGAGCGAGCACTGGCAGGGAGCCTAGGTGTTGCTATGGGAACCTGGCTGCAGGCTCCCAGCCTGCAGCTAGATTCCCCCTCCCCTCCCTGGAACCAACAGTGAACTTCTGTTTGGTCTAGGGTAACAGTGCAACTCAGAACACTTTGCAGAAATTATTCTAAGTTACAGCTGGGAGCTGCACTTCTGTCCACACCCCAAGTTGCAGGACTGCCACAACACAGATCTATATTCTTCTGTCTGCTTCTGATCTGTACCCCTTCAGAAAAGTAGTGAAGCAAACTATACACCAGTGTGCCATGCTACAGGGTGTGCATTCATTTTCTATCCATAAAGCTAGCTTGCTTCAGTATGGATTTGGTTTCTCATGATACTCCCACAGTCAGTAGCTTAACATAGGATGGGGGGGGGAATGGAGAGGGACAGGATACCAGCTCAGGCACCAGCTGGGGAGTCTCTACTGTGGCAACAGCCAGCTGTAGAGGTGGCGGGCAGTGTAGGCAGACCAGTAGCATCAGCATTCAGGGAATGTATAGGTCCCTGGAGAAAATTAAGACACCGCCGCCTTCAGCAACTCCTTCCCTTCAGTGTTCAGTGACACTCCTCCCTGCACAGACTAACAAACTTTGCTAGTTATGCCTCTTCCCACCACTTTTGGACTAAACAAACACAGGAAGAAATATGAATGATCAATGAAGGGTGACCTGTGACTTGTGTGTTTTTTGCATGTATTTATGTCCAGAGTAAATTTCCTATTTAAACTTAGCTTTGGATAGTGATGCTAGCCAGTGCATCATAACTGTGCCCATTTAAACCATTTTTAATGGGGTTTGAATTTGAAGACTTTCAGCAAGAAAAGCTGCTCAGTAGTTGATGTCTGTTTTGTACTGGTTAACTTCTGGTCAAACCATTAGTGTATGCTAACCATGTTTCTGCCCTGGGTATTAAATGTTTTACACTTTTTAGAAGTACCCTATGTTCTGTAGGCAAGGCCCATTATTTCGTTCTCTTTTTCAGTTGCTAAGAAAGAACTGGAAGATCTGGAGAGGTGGAAGGAACAGCACAGGTCAGGACCAATTAATTTGACACCACAGAGACTGGGTAAGACTACAGATATGAACTGAAGTGGTGTATTACAAAAAAATAAACAAGAATTATCTTGTGCTCTGCTTTTTAAGATGTGTTGTAGGTTAATATCGCTAAAGAGATATTATATATACCTAGTGGGTTAACAAGCTGGACTATACAAAGGTTCATCAAGTACAAAGGTTTCATTTTCTCATTTGTAAAATCTCTTCTGAGCCTTGCAGAAACTCTTATTTTCAAAAAATACAAATGAAAAGTGTTTATGTCTTATGACTTCCAAATGCCAGATTCTGTCAGCTTGTCCTTGAGGGAGGAATATGAAACAAGCTTATTTGTAAAGAAAACTAACTTATTTGGCTATAAAAATATTTGAGGAAGCCATTTGTTTTTGGTTCTTGGTGAGTCACGTGAGGGAAGCCTATGTTTAAGGTGTCAAAGAATGTTAAAGGTGACTCCTGGTATAGAGATTGTAGTAGGTGAAGAGGTGGACCATACAAAGTGCCATACTGGGTCACACGAACGGTCCTTCTAGTTCACTATCTTGTCTCTAACAGTGGATGAAGTGGATACCATAGAGCAGTGATAGATCTCGGAGCCTCTTGTGGTAGGTCTTGGAGCCTCCTGGAGTTGATCTGAGGCTGGGGTGGGGGGATGAGTGCTCACATGCATGCATGCATGCATGCACCCCAGCCCAGCAGGTCAGTCTGTGGGGGAGGGAAGGGGCGGGGGTAGATTGAGGGACAGTGGCACAGAGGCAGGAACAGGCATAAGTTGAGTGGGGTCCCAGCCTGGTGGGACTTACTTGCTTGGGAGGCATGCCCTCAAATAATTTTTTCTCCCTCTGCCTTGATCTGCTCCCCCTCCTTTCCTCCCCACAGACTTACTTTCTGGGGGGGCGGGGGGGGGGGCGGGAGGTGATGGCAGCACATAGTAGATCTTGAGTTGCTTTAAATGCCAAAGGTGATCTCCTACTTAAAATGGTTAGAGTCCACTGCTATAGAGGAAGAGTACTGAACAAGATCTCTCTGGAGTGATCTGTCCCTTATTCAATACTCTCCCTAACATCCACCATTATTGGTTTAGTAGCCAGAGAAAACATCTCTAACCATTCTGTTCAATAGCCATGAATAGATTTATCCATTATGAATTTATCCTGTCCCTTTTTGAACTGTCTGTGCTATCTGCTTCTACCACCTCCTGTGGTAATGAATTCCACAAGTTAAATAAGCATTGCATAAATAAGTACATTATCTTAGTTTTCAACTTGTCTCGTATTAATTTTACTGGGTGGCCCCTAGTTCAAGTATTATGAGATTTGGTGAAAAACAGTTTCCTGTTCACTTGGTTCACACCCTTCATGACTCTGTCATTATAGACCTCCCCCATGAGCCTTCTCCTTGCCAAACTAAAGAGTTGTAACTTTTTTAGTTTCCTGGAATGGCAACTGCTCCATGCCCCTGATCATTTTGGTTGCTCTTTTTTAATTCTTTCACAATCTAACCTTCTTTATGGAATATTTTTACAACACTCACCTAACTGGAAAATATCACATGAAACTGGAACAGAATCTTTCAGAATTGGAAAACTGGATAAGAATAAAATAGAGGGGTGAGGAAGGGAATGAACAGTAAAAATGGACTGTGGAGTTCGGAAAAAAATACCACTCATCTAATAGCTATCTCTAGTAACCCAAGGTTGAATTAATACAAAAGATGAAAGAATGGTGGTAGAAAGGGACATTAGAGGACTACCCATTGCCCTTCTAGCCTGGTCTGGTACTTACCAGATCGCAATGCCAATGACAACTGAGGATTAGTGAGAAATACTTATTATATTCAACATCTTAAAAGGCAAAAAACTTTAGCTCTAAATTTACTGAGACTGAAGAGGCTTAAGGGTAGGAGAGAATACAAGCGGTATCATTACTGTGACAACTGTAGGTCCTTGTTGTAATGAAAATTCTTTGAATGCATCCTTCTGTGAGAGTGAATCATTTTCAAGAGACTATACCATACCCAAATCACTGGAGAGTTCTCTAAGCTGAAGTTCTATAACATTTTTTGCCTATACTTTGAATAAATATTGTGAGAATTTCAAATCAGCAATATTTGTGTAACTGGCAGAAATCCAATCTTTTCAGGTACTAGGTAATTTCAGGTACCGTAGAGAGACGATAAGAACAAATAATTGAAGTTCCATCCTTACCCTTAGATAATGGAACTCTAAGCAATAAATAGAGCAGGTGTACAAAGAACAAATTGTGCCTGACAAACTCGATTGCTTTTTTGATCAAATTACATAAAGGAAATGCACAAATCATAATATATTTTGACATTAATAAAACATTTTGATATAATGTTCCACAGAATCTTATTTGAAAAATTAATTCAAGCTGGCTTGGGTCTGAGCACTGTTGAGTAGATTGAAAACTGGTTGAAAGGTTGTAAGCAAACTGTAATGATGAACAGTAATATATTGAGATGTGGCTGATGTCCAGTAGAATGTTTGCCTTGGAGATTGACGATACATGTGGTTATATTTAACATAAAGAACTGGGAGCAAGTGTAAATTTGTAGATAACACTACAATGCAAGGAGTTAGTGACGTCAAGGAGGGAAGTGGAAAAACATAAGCCCTGCTTAATGCTGTTTCACTTAGTGCTATTTCACTATAACGCTCATTTAAAATTGATACCTGATTTCACTTAACACTCAGCAAGTTTCATTATAACACTTGCAGTCACCATCTTAGGTCATTAAGAACAATTGTGTCACCAACTTGGGTCATCAGATACTTTTGGTTTCACTTAATGCTTGTTTCACTTACTGCTCTGTTTTTCAGGAACCAATTAAGAGCACTAAGCAGGGGTTGCCTGTACAAAAGGCTCAAGAGAAGCTAGAAATATGGTTAGAGAACAGCAAAATGTTCAGAGTGAGGAAAAAACTGTTTATGTAGGTCATTCATGTGACAACTACTTTTCACATGCAATAAATATGTTGGCTTGTGTGCTTTTGATTCCCTCAAATTCCTATGTATGAAAGTATCTCCATAGACTAAGGCCATTGCTGGCAGGGTTATTAACACTTTTGTCCAAGAAAGTAAGGTGCCAACATTCTTAAATCTGCAATTGTCCAGCCTCTAGTCAAGAAACAGTTTCTTGACGTTGACTACCTAGGCATCTATCCTGTTTCCAAGCTCCCTTTTTAGAGGAAGGTTTTTGAATGGGTGGTTTTCTGACAGCTCCAGATACATCTGGATGTGACTGGATTCCTGGTCACTTGTCAGGTTGGTTTTCATTCTGAGTATTGCACACTCTGAACTTGTGGGCTTGGTCAACAATCTTTGCTTGGAGATGGACAAAGTAAGCTGTGCCCAAGATAGTGGCCATCATTGGGCACCATTGAGCAGCCATTGATAGAGTTCACCATCGCCAGGGACACATCAGGGTGTAGGTGACAGTCACAATCCAGGAGATCAGAAGCAGGCAAGATAAGGGAAGCAAGGGTCCCAATTAGCTAGCGGTGCAGGAACAGGTGGGTCAAGAGGGTGAAGTCTGTAGGTAGTTAACCTGGATAGATCCACAAGTCAAAGGGCATAAGGAATATGAAGCAGGGATCCAGACTACAGTCACTAGCAGGGAGTATAGAGCAGGCAGCTATACCTGGACTGAGCTGGGATGTAGATGATAGCCAAACTAGGTGACAAACTAGGAGATGGGTGTTAAACAATAAGGGTCTGGACTGGGGTCTTGAGCACAAAGAGTCAAGGACACAGCAAGGTAGTCTGGAACACAAAGGCTCAAGGCTAGAGTCTGGAACAGACAGTCAGCAGGGACCAGGATGAAGCCAGGAAGCAGGATCCAGTGCACAAGAAACCAGGAACAAATCAGCAGGACCTAAGACACTTGGAACAAAGAAGCAGGACCTAAAGAAGGTGGGACCTAAGTAGGATCTAAGGAAACTAGGAACTGGGAAATTAAGAACATTGAATCAGTAGCCCAAGGCTAAACAGAGAGGAACCTGTCTTGTATCTTCCTGGAGCGTCCTAGGCGCTGAAAGAGCTACAGTGCATAAACAGGCAGCCACATCCATGCAAGCAAGGAGCCAGCTGGGGACAATTTAGTCTGATTGCTGCTCTGACTCCTGAAAACCATGACAGGCTGATAAAGCTTTTATGTGACTTGGCAAGTGCTCCTTGTCCCTCCTGGGATCCTTCCTGTGGAATTTCCCATGGCTCCATCTTGTCACCTCTTTTGTTTAATGTGTATATGAATATACTGGGTGAGAAAATGCAGAGATTTGGAGTGAGATCTCATCAGTATGCTGACGACACCTAATTCTATCACTTTCTTTCATCTACCCCGGGCCCAACGGTTTTGATCTTTTCCCAGGGCCTGACTGCAGTTGGCAGCTGGAAGTGGGTAAACCAACTGAAACTGAATCCAGACAAGACAGAGGTGGTAGTACTGGTGGGCACACTGCTTGGCTTGTAGGGAGATGGGGGAGGAGGCATGGGAGCAAGGATGGGGGTTTGGGACATCTATCATTGATAGAGTTCAACCGTCCCTTCTGACTCAAGTTTGCAGCCTTGGTGTGCTTGTAGATGCTCTGTTGCACCTGGAATTTCAGAGGGTGGCAGTGGCTAGGAGTGTCTTTCCTTTGGGACTTGGAGCTGGCCATCATCATCAATGCTTTTGTAACCTTGAGTTTAGACTACTGCAGCGTGCTCTATTTGGGGCAGCTCTTTATGACTTCTTGGAAGCTGCAGCTGGTGCAGAATGTAGTGGCCCGCCTTCAGATGGGGATAGGTCTGTAGGAGCACATAACTTCGGTGGTTTAGAGTCTGCACTGGCTCCCAATAGTTTTCAGGTTGCTGGTTTTGACTAAAAGGACCTAAACAGCTTGGGCCCTAAGGGACCAACCCCTCCCTTGTGCTCCATCAAAATCACTAAGATCTGCTAAGAGCAACCTTCCACTACAGTGGGGACCAACCTTATTGGCTAGTGTACCAGTCTCATCCCTCTGCCCCGTTCTTTCTTCATTGCCTTATCTGAGAAGTATTCCCTGCCAGGGAGGGGTATAATTCTCCCTGCCGGATCTGCTGTGTGCTAAGTAAACAAAGCAGCTGTGCCACATGTGCCATGGGTTTGTCATCCCTGTACTTCTAGTACCATCAGCCTGCTTGACAAAATCACATGGGAGATGTTTCTCAGTAGTTACTCCTCAGCTTTGGAATTCCCTCCCTTTTGAGGACCCCAGCACTGAGGCCTGGACCTCACTGGAAGACTTTCCTATTTGAGCAAGCCAAGCTGGGATATTGTTTAAAGAGCTTTTATTTCACAGTGTATTCTTTTCTTTTGTCTGTCTTTTATTGTAAACCACCTTGAGTTTTTGCTGGGAATTGAATGCATTTATATCTCCTTCTAGTTTCAGAGACTTAGGATCTCTACCCCTACTAGGGGGGTAATGGTTGTGTTAGTGTTTTATAGGCAACTACTTCTGGAATACTGCATGAAGGCTTGAATACCTCTGTGTAGACACACAGGGTGTATCTAGATGAGATGCTTACTGTGTAGCAGCGCATTACTACTGCACAGCAGCGTCGCCCGGCATGAACAGTGATGCAACACTACTGCACAGTAGTAACGAACTACTCCTCAGTAAACATTACCAGGCAACTGTGCTGGGACACT
This sequence comes from Gavialis gangeticus, assembly GCF_001723915.1. Taxonomy (NCBI): domain Eukaryota; kingdom Metazoa; phylum Chordata; order Crocodylia; family Gavialidae; genus Gavialis; species Gavialis gangeticus. Next base: position 70,222,293 of record NW_017729032.1, read on the forward strand.
ACTGTGCGATAATGCCAGTTAGTGCTCAGTCATTTAGTGCTTGGTTATGCAAGTACTAAATGACTGTGCAGTAACAACTGTGCAGTGGCCATCTCGTGTAGGCATGCCCATAGAAAAGAAGAAATTCAGAGAAGAGCAAAAGATAATTATGGGATTACAAGCCATATATACTTAGCGTGTCTAAACAGGAACTAGGGGAGAAAAGATTGCTTTTCCTAAATGGAGGACTCGATAGGGAAAAGAATTGAGAACAATTGGGTTAAATCAGTTATTTTGCTTCTCTCATAGTATGACAGGAGTAAAGTTCTATTGGGTTCCTTCTGATCTGTGCTCTGTCCTCAACGCTTTACATAGCCTGAGGGTGGATATTGGTACTGAAAAGCCCAGACCTCTGGAAACAACTCCTGCTTCTACTGAGCTGTATGAGGGTAGCTTGACTGAACTTTTGATTGCATTTCATAATAGAGATTTTTCTCCTTTGTTAACAAGGAGAGAACTGTTTTGTATTAAATGATTTGCATGCCTTGTTAATGCTCACACAAAGCTAGTGAAAAATCTCAGTGACAAAGTGCTTGATAAAATGGATGCTGTTTGACCAAGCTAATATATAACTTTGACTGAGCAAAGGGAAAACGTGGGCTGAACATCAGAAAACTCATCTAGAAGACAAGATGTTATTAGATGGTAGAATATCACCCAAATAAAATGATGAACTCTCAGGACTTGAGATATTTATCAGTATTATACAAGACCCTGGCTGGTGGAAGCAGTACAAAATGGTCAAAAAGACCTTTTTAGCTGTAAATTAATGTTAAACAGTTATAAATATAAAAATGGTCCTATTTTTGCATAATTTTAATTATTGTATTATGGTGTCTTTAATGACAGACCTTGTGAGTTTAAAATATTTCATTTAACATATAAAATGTAATTTATATTTTTAGGTGGAAGAATATCAGAGGCTGAAGTAAGACAAAAACAACAAATCAACCTCATGCAATCTAAATATCAGCAAAAGGTCAGGAAGAATGAATCTGATTTCAGTGTAATTCAGGAAAGACTGTTTCATGTCACTGTTTCATTATGACTATAAAATGAATTCTCAGCTGTGTGACAAAAGAAAGGCATAAAACTTGAGAAGGGAGTCAAATGAAAGCTTGAAAACATAGAAAATGAGGAGTCTAGCCATAAATATGTAGTAAATCATATTGCAGATCATTTATAAGATGGCAACCAGGATAGTAATAATGCCATGTATATTGCACTCTTCTATATTTTTCAACATGCTGCATAAACATTAACGAACCAATCGATGTAACAACTGACTTTGAGGGATCAAGGTGTTATTCCCATTATAAAATATATAGACCTTTGTAAACTGTCATTCAGCAGTGTAGATTCTTGGGTAACTTACTGTTAGTTAATGGTAGAGCTATTATATAGTCCATGGCATTGTTGTCTAATTACAGTAAGTTGCAGGCAGTTGGTTTTTGTTTTTCTTTGTAATTTTCATCAGGACCAGGACTTAGGGCTGAAAGACATACATTATCAAAAAACAAGCTGTAATGCCATCTCTGTGGATGTTTTAATTCTATATAGCTTAAGAGAGAAGAATATGCACGAATCAAGAGAGAGGCTGAAGAAGCTGAAATCCAGAAAAAGAAAGCAATTCAAAGAGAAAAGGTAAGACTTCTGAATAACCAGAATAATTCCTTGGAACAGCAGTGCTTTACCTCAGTGAGTCCTATGGGAAAGATCCATGGCATTGCTCATACTTTTATACCAGATAAGATGAAAAACTATATCTTCAAGTTTCAAATATGCCGTGAGATGAAATGTGGACTGACATTTGGTGTTCTCATTTGCTTGCAAGCTTGCTATGTCTGTGGAAGGGAAGTAGATTGTGCTGAGTGGAGTGTTGTTGTTATGACTCTGATGTTATAACAAACTCAAACTTGCCTATTGATGAAAATCTGCAAATCTCCCAAGGTACAGCTTTCAGTTTAGGAATCTTACAGGTCAGCACCTTAAAATCTCAAAATGTTGGAATTGTCACCACAAGACAAATGAAGGACTACATGCAAAAACAGTTCATAGAATCATAGAACCATAGGCCATGTGTAGATGAAATGAGGGGCCTGTGTGCAAGACACTTTAAATTGGGCTAAATACTTTTCCACCACTTTAATAGTGTCGGTGTTTGAATACCTCAGCAGTGTATTGCGCATTAATTCCAGCCCCTGTAGGAAATTCAGTGGCATAATGTGCCTTAAATGACTTGGGGTACAGCAAATTAAAACTTCTCTGAGGAGTTTTAGTTTGCTGCCCCTACAGCTGCGAAGTGAAGGACTGGGCTCTGTGCAGCTCCATGGCTCTGCAGGAAGCCCTGCAGGCAGCCTGGCAGTAGCCCAGGAAGGCAGGCTCTGCCCAAGAAAAGTGGCAAACCTGATCTCACCCCCACTGCCTCCAACCCCAGAGCCTGCCTGCCTGCCTGAGCTGCACAGGAACCCGGTGCTTCCCTCCATGGCTGTGGTGCCCCCCTGGGACCACCCAAGCTGGGTGCCTGTGGGTGGGTGCCACCTGAGGGGGTGTCCACCACTGCTGCAGAGGGAAGCACCAGCTCCTCCCCGCCCGCACCGCAGTCCAAGGACTGCTTCACCACAGAGAGGCAGGTAAGTCCAGTGTGTGCATAACACAGGGGCTTAATTGGCTCTAAATTGCAGCAGTGTTTTTAAAAACCTGCTGTTTCAATTTAGTCCCCCCATTTTGTCTACACATGCCCATAATCGTTAGGGGCTGGAAGGGACCTGACAAGTTGTCAAGAATCAAGGCCTGATTAAAGACCCTATAGATCAACCACCTGATTCCATCATGGCATTTTATGTATGGATCACAGCAAACACCACCACAACCTTGTTTAGGTGTTGTGAACACTGGCTACACAAATGATAAATGAAAGAGGGCCCCAATATGCAAAAATAAAAAAGATACCCAAATAATGGGGCATCTACTGAATTGCTGCACTTCATGATTCATCTCCATTTGTCTTGATTCCTTCTTTGTCAAAGGAAGTCATAAAGTGAAGTCACAGAATCAAAGTGAAACAGAAATTGACCATTAGTGTTGCTTTTTAAGTTGCCATACAAAAGAAAAAGGTGGTATGGCTCCAACTTCTTTATTACTTGAGATGCAAACCTATATTGAAAATATTGTTCCATGTAAGGTGTGTAGAGAACCACTGTAGTTTATATATCTGTACACAGACATGGGGGAAAATGCTAAAAATAATACTAAGGTTGTAAAGTAAAGCACTTCAATTTAACAAGTGCTGAAAGGTTGCTAATGCAATTTTAATTTGGCTCCTTTATGCTTATTAGCTACTACTATATTTAACTACCAGTAAGGATTACGTTGTTCTCCATAGGGCCTCCACCCCATTCAGTGCACAAAATGTCCAGAGCTTGCTTAATGAGCATGTTGTTATCAGTACGTGGAATGTGTGACCCTATGCCATATTTATTGCATGCTTGTCAAATTTTGTTCTGGAGCACAACCATTAACTTCCTCATTAGCTTTTATTATTCCAGTTTCTGGGTTTCACAGATATTAATGAATCTATTTTCATACCACCCCTGTGAATTGAAGGGATATAATTCTCCATTTTACAAACATTAAAGAAAACTTAGAAACCACCTGTCAACAAGATTTTAGTTTAAGACATTTTCTTGCATCACTTAGATTCCTAAGCAGAAGAGGGATAGAATCCAGTTTTCCAGGACAGTGTCCAACTCTCCAACACCTGAAACTATCCTTTATTCCTGTCTCCCAGCCTCATTCATTTAACATTTTTCAACTTTGCAAAAAATAAGATGTTTGTCATGCAGACAGTAGCCCCCTCAGCTACATGACCCAGGTTCATCAAGGCAGCAGGGTGGGAAAATGTTATGAGATTGTGTAAGTATACTCCTTGAATTGCAATCTCATAATCCCCTGTTGCTTTTCTCTGAATTCCTTCTTTATTGTGTTATATAGAGATACTGAAGACTCTACACCCCTTGTATGTCTCCATTAGAATACAATACAGTTATACAGGCAATTTGAATTATGGCACACTAACTTTTGAGTGCTTGACTTTACAACCTATTTTTTGGTGCAACTTGCTAGATTTTTTAAAAAGCAAACCAAGTACAAAGTTCATCATATAGCGATATAGTGATATCCCCAATACACTCAGTGATGATGGAATCATTAAAGCAAGTTAGTGGTTAAATTGTAGCAAGTTTCTACTTAATATATGCAAACAAAAAATGCAAATGCTTGTCATTTGGAATTTTTGGAGTGGATTTTTTTCAGAGAACACAAAAATGAACATTTCTGACAAAAAACTACCCTTTGCAAAATATAAAGTTTCTGCTACAGAGTGGGGCAATAGGACTTTTCAAATAACAGATTGCTAAAAGTTAAAGATTGTGGCTTTGTGTTGGTGGGAAAGCTGGGGAACATTTTGAATCTGCTGTGCCATTTGGGCTGAAATCAAAAATGACCCCCTGCTTCCACCCTCCCAATTTAACCTTGGCTTCTGCCAGATATCTAGGTATCTAGCCTGGAATATTTTGGCTAATTTTCCTCATTCTTTGGCCCTGGTGTGGAAGAAAGACTAGCTTTCTCACTTGCCCTTAACCTATACATAGACTGAAACATTTGCTACCACCTGCTTTTTTCAAAAGACTAAGTACTAAGGGAATTAGGAGATGAAATGACAACATTCAAAGTATAGTACAAATCAGGATGTAATGGCTACTTATAAAAGAGAAAACAGAACTGAAGTTATTGCATATGGAAAGTCTGGCTTGGAAATAGCAAATCCTCCTTTCAAGCTACCTCTGTTTTCCTTCAATCATGAATAATTGCATTGTATACCTTGTTATATGGTAACAAGCTCTTGGTTTGCAGATCTTCAAAGTAGTTGTCCAGAGCTTCTGCTGCATTTTTAGGATCCTAAGAACTTGCTTGCTGTGGAGGCTACTGTGACTTGATCATCAAATAACCTCTCTCCTAGCCACAACTGCTAGATTGTAAAGTGGTCATGTTCCTAACATGCCCCTATTCTATGAACCACAATGAGGACAGTTAAAGCTGCTCATCCTGGCTATACACAGCCTCTTGTTGCTGCTTTGTCTCACCTCCAACATCTAAAATGGTCATAGAGTGGATAGAATCAAGCCTCGGGCCTTTATAGCAGAAGTTCCCAAACTTTTTGTTATCATATATCCCTTCAATCTTATTTTAATCCTGTAAATGCCAATTATTATAATAATGAAAATTAAATCCACTGTTACACAATTTCTCCTGCATAACCCCCAGAGATATCTTGCATACCTCTAGAGATATGTATAACACAATTCGGGAACCCCTGCTCTTGACTATATACTCAGTCTATCAGCTATTTCCTGAAACAGCTGTTAAACATATAGCTCATGGACCAAATCCATCCCATGTAGGTGGGTCATGTGGCCCTCAAGACTTTTTGTTGTGGCTGCCAGTAGCCAAGGAGAAGGTGTCATTATGGCTGCTGAAGTTGCAATGTAAATGTAGACAGCACCCAGGAGAACACTGCCACAGAATTCATTCAGTGTATTTTGGTCACTACTAGTAACTGAAATTGTGGCATTTGCCCTCTGGGTGCTGGATATCCTGACACTGGATGCATCTACACATGCATTTACTATGGAATAAGGGTTTTTGGGTAGGCATCTATACATGCAGGGATTAAGAAGCAGATTTACACCATTCCCTGCAGCCCGGTAATGAGCACCTACCACCACCGGGGGGAGCTCCAGGCTCCCCTTGGGTGCTAGCTCAGGGGCTGGCTGGGAGCACAGGGCCAGGAGACAGCTGTCTCCTGGCTCTGGGAGGTTGTCTCCTGCTGGAGCAGGGACAATGTCTCCCAGCCTGAGCCCCATGACTGGGGCTTAGTCTGGCAGATAAGAGTCTCCCAGCCTCTGCTCCTCAATTGCAATCCAGGAGCAGGGGGCTTGGAGCTCCCTGCTGCCCGGGCTAGGGAACATAGTCCCCACCCAGGATCCTTTGGTGAAGCCCTTTGCTTCTGGTCAGGCATCTACATGAGTGCTACAGTGCTTTTACTAATCCCCAAGTAAATTTGCTACTTACATTTTGAGGTAGCAAATTAACTCAGGATTAGGGAGGTTTAACTGTGAAGTAAGCATGTGCATGTGTAGATGCACATGCTTACTTCACAGTAAACTGTGCTAGTGTGAAGTTGTGTCTCACGTAGGTGTGCCCACTGTGGCTCCAGCAACTGTGGCAACGGAGCTTGAGTAACTCTTTGGCTGTCAGCACTGATGCAGAGGTCCTGGCAGTCTCGGGGAAAAGAGCTGTGGACCAGATTTGGAGGTCGGTTGTCTGGCCTGCAAAAAGTCCTGTAATCTGAATCCAGCCTGCCAACTGTTTTGAATTTGCCACTCCTGTCCTCAAAGAATGAAGTCACCCTAAAACTATGGATGCTACAGACCCCATTGTCTTTTAATATAAACATGTTACAGTTTCAGAGATTAATACCTGATTAGGACAGCCTCTGTATGAGGTCAGCCAAAAAGGGTAATACTGTACCTTCTCTTTCAGCATCACCCACATGATACCAACAAAGAGTTCATTACCAAATCCTCCAGTTATTTCACACACACTGCTTGTCTATAGATTCTTCTTCTGAGATGCTTCTAGTCTTTGTGACGATAACATATGGCAGCTGAAGGAACTTTCATACTTTTTTATTGTTGGAGACAAGGCAGCAACTAGTTCAGAAGATAACATAAAAACGTGGGATCTCCTGACAGTAGGAAATTCATAGAGGTACAATTGTGTAATGAAGATGAGCAATTATATGGAATAATCCTCCACGTAGAAACTAAAAACACTTAAGATTAAAGGCTGCTTTGGAAATTCTTGTGTTAATTGGTTGTTTTTATATCCCACAGTAAACACGTCTTATTTTGCCCTTTACCATGAGTATAGACCCTGATCCCACAACTGACTATTGGGGCTTAGCCCTGCCTAGAACCCTGTAGAGCAGGGGTTCCCCAACCGTGGTACATATACGGGGGTACCTCTGGGGGGTACATGGGAGAAATTGTATAAAGGAAAATTTAATTTTCATTATGATAATAATTCGCATTTAAGAGGTCAAAATATAAAATGTATGTTACGTGGGCAGCTAGTAAATCTGGAAGGGGGTACACAATAAGAAAAAGGTTGCGAACCACTACGCTAGAGGTATGGACACTGACAGGGAACTGCCCACATGCAGTAACTCGTGATAGCTTTAAACAGCTGGCACTACAGTCTTAAAAGGTAGTTGTGAATGCTCATGCACAGTTCCAGTCTTTAGTATGAGCATGGATGAAAATGGGGAGGGAGGGCAAGAATTTATTTACTTTATTTACACATTAAATAGATATTATTTGCCCATGGTAACTGGACAAGTGGAATGTTTCAAGACTGCTATAATTACAGTTATGACTAGAAAAGATATTGATGTAGCAGTTCTGTTTTCCTACTCTTAAATTTTCTTGCCTTCAAATCCAGTGTATAAAATGTTTATAGAGGTGTAGACAGTAAAGTCTAAATAGCAGTTTCTTTTGAAAATGCAGTACCATGGCAAATATCTTAGCCATACAAATTTGTTTATTTACTAGAATTAAATTTATATTTATAAAGCAAGTGAAAACCTGTAAAGAGGCATCAAAGGGATCTCTAAAAAAATTGGAACTAATCTGTGTTTTTTGTAGCGACCTTGGAGCCAGCAGGGATTTTGATTGAAATAACATATTAACATACTGAATACCCAGTGTTGTTTAGTAGAAAATATCTGCAGCACTCAACAAGGCCATCAAAAGGTGTTGATTTGGCTTTTTGCACCTGGCAACCTCAGCCTGGCTGCAAATAAATCACTCCTCAGAGCTGAAGAAAATTGAGGCGTAGGGTTAGAGAGGGAAATAATGAAAGGAACAAGCTATCCAATTCTGCAGAAATTTGACTAGTTCAGTAGGGCCAGGTTTTGGCCCTGATTATCTATGGAACAGCTTTTTTTTTTTTTTTTTTTTTTGCAAATGATAGCTAATCCAGCCAGAAGCTAGATTGATTGCCTACTGCACCTGCAGAACATTAACTAGGTGCATGTCTTTGCCTGAAAAATCACAAGCCCTTTTTCCTGTTTGATGGGCATCCTTCTTTTGATCAAAGGCATTATTCATTCAATAAAAAATAAACCATATGACAGTTTGAAAGGAGATAATAGCTAGTCAGTTTTGTCAGCAGGGGTACTGAAACTTTCACAGCTGGAAAGCTACTTCCCCAACAAATGTGAACCGCAAAGATCTACAAAATAATATGTGATAGCTGTGTTGAGATGTACAACTCATTTAATTTGATATGTAAGGATGATGCCTCATAAATCAATGTTACTATTTATGGACACAGCCTCTGCATGGGATATTACTCAATTTCATCCTCTCCCTCCTATTAATGCAAAAAGTAATCTTTATTCAGAGATGGAAAGTAGAATCCCCTCTCTCTCCTGATTTTGCCATTGGAAGGAAGAACAGGGTGTCCCTGTCTCTATCCCTCTTCAGGTTCTGATCAGGAGAAGGGAGGATCCCCATGGTCTTTCACAGAACCAGCTTCTTGTGCAGACGTTGTCCACGCTCTAATGTGTATTGGTCTAGGCTAGGAGTGAGTCTCAGTCATGCTCATTGTGCCCTTAATCCAGATTGGGTGCAGTACTAATCAGATCATCAGATTCTGTTGTACGTGGAAAATTCAAAGCTGGTTGTTGAGCAGTAATGAGCTGTGTACATTCCATCTTTTTTCTATGTGATGATATCAGAACTTGCTGAAATAAGTTAGTGCAGACTCCCTGATATTAATGAAGGAGTCAGTTTTATAACATGGGCTTGAATAGAGGTAACAAGTGCAGTATGAAAGGAGGAAATAGGCAACTTGAGGCATCATTCTTAACCTTTTCTAAGGAGTCCTGTAATTTCTAACAGTGCCTCAAAAACTAACCTAGTGTTCTACTATGAAAGCTCTTCAAGGAAAACAAGAGGAGAAAACTAAGATATGAAAGCTTCCTAAGGTCAGACCTCAGTGCACTACATCCTGTATGTCTGATCTATTTTTCTAGCTTGTTCTGGCCCCTAGTCTTAAAGTCATTCCATTAGCACTTCAGCATCTAGTTCAAAATTAGCTAAGTGTAAAAACGATGAAAACAGTTGAAGTAAAAAGGTAGTACATGACACAATGCTATTTGCATATAATCCACTTTTCATGGTAGGAACTCTTTTTTTAATGTAAAGAATAAAATGGAATTTTGTCTGATAAAACCATGTAGACAGTGATTTTGTTGTGTTACTAGAATATTTTAGCTTGAGCAAGTTGTTTTAGTATTAGCTAAAGCCAGGCAATTTACAGATTTTCTTCATGCCTCTCTGCTAATGTGTTTCAACATATGTGCCTTCATTACCACAGCTGTTTCAGTCCTAGCCCTATCTTTAAGGTAGTGCCAGTTTTTCGTAGACATTTCATAGACATTAGGGCTGGAAGGGACCTCGGAAGATCTTCGAGTCCAGCCCCCTCCCCCAGGGACAGGAAGTCAGCTGGGGTCATAGGATCGCAGCAAGATAAACATCCAAATGTCTCTTGAAGGCGTTCAAAG
>NW_017729032.1:70237022-70254162 GCF_001723915.1 Gavialis gangeticus
ACCTTGTCATCCCTTGTGGCGCTTTGGTGAACAGGCGTTCCCCCAGATCCTGGTGAGCACCCCTTATAAACTTATAGGCAGCCACCAGATCACCCCTGAGTCTGTGCTTTTCCAAGCTGAAGAGTCCCATAGCTCTCAGCCTCTCATCATAAGATCTGTTTTCCTAACCTCTGATGATGCGTGTGGCTCTCTTTTGAAGTGCTTTGGTAATGTTGATAGACACTAATAAGGGAAATGGGATAAGGTCCAACTCTTTTGCTTGTGTCAAAAGCAACGATTTCAAGCCAAACTTAATGCACTAAGCAGGGGTCAATAAAACTTTATTAGAAAATATTTAAAATTTTGGTTATTATATGTCTTTGTAGAGTTGGAGGAGAATGTAGGATCCCAGTCTTGGTAGTTAGATGGGTGCATAGCTGGTATATGTTGAAATGATCTAAAACATGAAGATAGTCATGTAGCCTACATTAACCTAGGGCAAAGGGGTTAAGAAGTTCCAATGCCATACTTTGATAAGAAGAGAGGTAAGACCCAGCACATGTTAACTACACTGATACAGAGTTGTAATGTGGTAAGGCGATGGTTTCAGCATGCAGTGTACAATTTCTGTGGTGTGAGGAATTTAAAGGCATACACAGTCATTGGGGGTGAGTGCAGGTCCATGGAGTGTGAGTGCAGGGAAGAAGGAGGTTCACTCCATCATCTTACTCTTTCTTCTGGTGGGTGGTCTTCGCACTGGTACTGGCCTTGGACATGCTCAACATAAATTTTCCTTGACCATTGGATAGTATCAGATACCATGAGACATCTCATCTGTTTAATGTAGTGACTGGGTACTCTGCAGGCTCATTGTTCAGGTTCCGTGCTCCAGATGCCCCAATGATCAGTGCCTGCACCGTTGCATCGTATCTCTTCTCTGGTGCCCTGTATTTTGACTTTTTTCCCAAGTACCATTCTGGATGGTGGAATAACTAGAGAATCCTTACTGCATTTTCCAGTAATCGTTGATATTTCTTGCAGTGTGCATTTGTTGTATTTTGCAAAAAATATAATCCTATAATATAGACAAAATTGTGGAAACAAAATTGTCCGTAGAGGGGACAAATACAGTTGTCCCTGATGGAGTTTTATCCAGTACTATGTATAAAGGTCCTGGCAGTGGTGGGGAGCTTTGGACTCACAGCTTTTCTGGTTGTAAAATTCATGCAGTGACAGTGGATCCACTATTGAAGGGGACTGTCAAGGGTTCCCTGTGGGAAGCCAAGGTGCCAGTTTCCTTGTAAATGAGAGTCAATATCACTATCATTCTGGTGATAGGTGGTATCTGAAGTTTCTCTGGCAATAACTAAGGTTTATGGATTTCCTTCAATGCTGGTCAATCTATCTTAGTGCCAGGTACAGCATGGAGACTAATGACTTTGTGTTGATGAGAGCTGGATCAATAGATAAAAATCTTGTGTCATATTGGTATAGTTGATATTAGCTGTGGTAATAGCCCCTCCATTTTAATTGTGAGGAAGGTGGAAGTAGGGTATCTGTCAAGGGTGTCTTCAGCTAGACATTTCACCTCCACTTTATGTAGAATTAATCAGAACTAAAATTTACCAACCTTCAGTTCTTGCTGCAAGGCCTGTCTTGGTTGGAGAAAAGGACAAATAACAGTTGGGTAAGACTGGTTGAGAAAACTGTTAAGATGGAGTCATGGAGGGGAGTTTTCATTAATTTTGTTTTCACAAATACAGCTGACACTTGTGCTTAAATACTCCTTCCCACCCTCAGATCCCAGCCATAAGAGCACTAGATGCATTTTTATAATGGAAGGCATCATAAATAACTCCGATGTGATCTCCAGTTTGATATCTACACCAATATATTTAGTTTTTAATTTCACCAGTATTTCTATTCATTTCAGTACTGTACTGATTAATATTGAATTCTAATCTGCTAAGCTGGTCTGACAGGTGCCATGTTCAAAGAGTAGTTCCATTTTGTTTCTTCAGATCTCCCACTGAGTTACATCCATGGGTTAGTTTCCTATTATTTAGCGATTTCACTGCTTCAAAAAGCATTTTATTAATGGCAGTTTTAGATTGCTACCTGGTGTAGGCTGAAGAAAGATTAATCTACTGCAATGGCTTGTTTCAACAACTTTTTCCAAATTGTCTCTCTTATTAGCCACCTTCTTAAAAACATAATTCAGCTATCACTTTGAAGATTAGAAAATATATATAGGGGAAACTGTAGCATCAGTGTGAAAAATGAATTGTAAAATACCAAACACTTAAAAATATGACAGGATTAAAATCCAGGTTTGATGCTTTTGATATGTGCTTGGAATATGTGCTGTTTGACTGGTCATCTCACCGGACTTACACAATGCTGACACACTGAACAAAGCTAGGCAGTACACCTTTTCACTGGAATTAAATTTAAGCTGCATATTTCTTTTCTGCTGCTGCAAGTTTCTATTATTGATTTTTATTTTAAAATTTTATACTGCTTGATTTTTACAGCTCTCCTCAGGCTGCTTCATACTAGAGACTTTTCAATGTAGTATGCAATTTTAGATTGAAGGTCTACTATTAATTGTGGTGTATTGAATTTACTATGGGATTTCTGTGCCAGAATTTCAGTAGACTTTTGCTTGGGGGACAGTATGTGAGCTGCAATAAGAACATAGATGGAAGTTTAAGGCTACATACAGATGTTCCCAGGATCTGATCTTCAATCACGTGGCTTTAAATAGCACGATTGTAGGTTGGGTGCCAATTGTATTGTACAGACATTCGCTGGTATTGGGGGCCTGAGTGAAGACAGGTTGGGGGAAGGAGTAGGGGGATCAGGGCCTAGTGGGTCCACAAGGGGGATTAGCAAGATCATAGGGGTTGTCGGGTCTGGGGGAATGGGGAGGTTCATGGGTGGGAGAGTTAGAGAGCTAAAGATAGTTTAGTCAGAGTTGGTGAGGTAAGAAAAGTACAGTCTCAGGGCTGGGGTGAGTGGCTGGGCTTTTCAGCCCCAGACTGCACTATAAACATGTACAGACTTTCCCAGAACCTAGTCTACAATCACACAACTTGCTTTAAGCTGCATGATTATAGATCAGGTCCCAGATATACAAATGTTTGCCATTGCTGGGAGCCACATCAGGAATGCAGTCTAAGTAAATTATGGTCTGTGGGGGGTTTAGTGGGTCTGGGAGAAAGAAGAAGCTGGCAAGTCTGTGAAGTGGGGAGAGTTGACAGGTTCATGGGTGGTGGGGTGGGAGGGGGACTGCCTGTCTGGGGCTGCTGTGGTTAGATCAGGCACAAGTTAGGCTGATCTACATAGTTCACCTCTGAGGTGAACTAAAGTTAGATGAAGCTGGCCATTTTTTGCCTGATCTAGCTTTCCCAAATCTCTAAACAGATCAGCACTTAGATTGACCTAAAAATAGATTGATTTAAGTGTAAGGTCTGCATGTGGGTGAACTAAATTAGAAGGCCATTTTTTTGCCTGATCTAACCTCCTGAAACTTGTGTACAGGTCATCACTTAGGTTGATTTAACCTTCATTAGATCAATCGAAGTGTTACAAGGGGCCATCTCAGGGCCGGGTCTCAACATCAGCCTGCCCACCTGTCTAGGGCAGTTTGCCCTGTCTTGCTTGCCATGACTTGATGTATTAAACTAGATGTTAAATTGCAGGAGGCTGCCCATTAAGTGTCCCGATGCCTACAGCATTATACACGGCTCCAACCTTCCCTATACTGTCCCCTCCCTGGGGCTTCAGTTCAGGCCTTCATACTTGGTCCTCCCCCTTATGCCCTCTCACTAGGCTAGGGGCAGGCGAAATGCGGCCCACAGGCCAGATGAGGCCCGCCAGGCCATTCTATCTGGCCTGCGGGGCCCCTAAAAAATTTAGAAAATTAATATTTATCTGATCCTGGATGCCTGTCATGTGGCCCTTGATGCCTTGACAAACCTCAGTAAGCAGCCCTCTGCCTGAAATAATTGCCCATCCCTGCACTAGGGCCTTCACTTCTGTTACTGTCCCAGGAAGCAGGGTGACGCCGAATACTCACCTGCAGCCCAGAATGACGATTCCGCGGAACCCGCGTGGCTCGTGAGCCACCTCTATGTGCAGTTGCAGCTGGCCGGTGACGTCAGCACCAGACACCGGCCAGCAAAGATAAAAATGGCGGCGGCTGTGGCAGAGGGGGCAGATGGCCCTGGGAAGGAGCTGCTACAGATGCCACAGGAGAAGCAGGTCCCAGAGGAGCATCCTGAGGGGGCTGGAGAGCTGGAGCGAGGAGCGTCAGGGAGAGAAGCACCCCATCGGTATCCGGCATCGGGCTCCGGGGAAGTGAGCGCTGGCCTGGAGAAGGGAGAGTGGAGGCAGGCATGAGGACCCCGCAAGACACAAGTGGAGGGTTGGACTGGTGGGGAGTGGAGGACGGCATGCCAGCAGGCAAGAGCTCAGGAGGACCCAGACGAAGGGTCGTGATCATGGCAAGGTCGCCGCCCAAGCCCAGGAGGCTAAGCGTGAATGGGCTTGTGCTTAGGGGACTAGGTGAAGTAAAATACACGGGGAGTGGTGGAGTAGCACCATAGTCGGGGCTGCAGGTGATTGGCCCCACGTTGGGGAAGTCTGGGGAAAGCACCCGGGGTAATAGGCATAGGGAGACCATAGAACTGGTCCCGGAGATAGCCTCTCAGGGAGCAGGGTTAGCAGCGAGCCTTGCTAGGAGTGTACGCGACCCGACCCCACGAGGCATCAGTACGCAAGTGGGACGGGCAGGATCTGCTAGGTAGGCCTCAAGACATCGCTGAGGTGGCCCGACAAAGGTGGCGTGAGCCCAGGGTGCAAGGGTGGTAGAGCCCCGTGAACAACCGCCGGGTCGGACCCGGGCATCGAAGGACCCGTCAGACAACCCCACCCATTGCGGAACATCAAGACGTGGCAGGCGAAAGCGGGATCATTGACGTGGGAGGGAGAGCTGCCTCGATGCTTCTAAAGGGCCTGGAAGTGGAGTAACACCTGGCTGGAACATCGGAGCCACATCCAAGTGGGTAGAGAAAGCCCGGCGGGCACAGTTACCAATCTCTTTTGGGCCTGGCCTGTGCACAGCCCTTCAGGTCACCTCAGCAGACCCTACTTTGCACCTCTATGCACAGTCCTTCAGGGTGCCACTGTAAACCCTACTCTGTGCAGCCTCTACACACATTTAGGCCCCCTCACTGGAGCCACTCTTTTGCCCCCTCACTGGGGCCACTGGGGTCTTATACCCCATGGGGCTCAAGTGTCTGTAGAAGTGTTGGCCCCCTTCCTGTCCCTACTGCTGGGTTACCCAGCAGGTTGTGGAGGCTGGGGGTAAAAGACACCCCATACTTGCATTTCACTAGGGAGCCAACTGGTGTAGTATTTCCTGGGGACCACACCTCCATAGGCAGCCCCACCATACCATACTACCCTAGCAGGGTGTGGTTTTACATCATTCCCCAGGACCTGGAACCTTCCCCATAGCTCCTGCCCTGCACCTCCAAGTTGTTTGGAGCAGCAGCTCCAGCTAGGTGATGTTCTCCCTACAGTTGCAGCCAGCAAAACTGCTAGCTCAGCCCTGAGGGCCTGGATTAATATGGAGGCTGGTCATCCCCCTCCTCCAATCCCAAGGCCCTCCTGCAGTCATGTGACTGCCTCATTAAACTGGCTCATACCTGCTGGCTGCCATGCTGCCTGTTCTGGCTCTTAAAGTGGCAGACACTGAAGGTGCTCTTCCACACAAACTATGTCTGTACATACCGTAAGTGTGTGTGTGTGCGTGCATGCGTGTGTGCCTCTACTTTTATCAATTATATCTGTAGGCATGTAATCTCTCTCAGAATTTGGTTTAAAAATGATCCATTGTAGTATGTTCATAACCATGCATGTTCAAATCACTTACATCAGGGGTTTTCAAACGTTTTTAATAAGTGTACCCCTGGAGGCTGGATGCGGAGTAGGGGTGTGGTGCATGGCCAGGTGAAGAGTGGTGGCAGCATGGGGTGGTGGGTGGCAGCGGTCGCCACTATGTGTAAGCTTCCTCCCCACCACCCCATGCGTCCGGTTGGCTCTGTGTGGTCTGCAGAGGGATGCCACTACCTTTGCCCCCTGCCTCCCCCCAGCTCTGCTCCTGGGAGCTGGCAGTGCAGGGTGGTTGGTGGCTGTTCTCTGCCCCTGCCCATCCACATGTACCCCCTAGGACCTTACCAAGTATCTCCGGGTGTACACATGCCCCCAGTTGACAACCACTGACTTACATATGTCTTGCATTCTACACACAAAACAATATGCAGTTGATTTGTATTCACTAAAGACTTTGTACCATCAAATAATTGTGTGCATTGGTAACTGCACATGGTACGTATGTGCAAGTAGCCTGATACTGGCCTGTCTTGTAGATGGAATTTAGGAATTCTAACCTGGACTGTTAGATCTCCGGTGGCAATGAACTGTCAGTTGATGTAAAACTGGTATTGTCAACTAGAAAGGAAAGTTATTCCTATGGTTAGATTGTTGGCCTGAGATTTGGAAAACCCTGGCTCAGTTTTACTTCTCTGCTATGAGCATCTTGAGTGAACTTGAGCAGGTTGCTTAATCTTTGAAATAAGTAATCTGTGAAATAAGTAGAAAAGCTCTTAACTGCTGCCCAGGTGTTGCTAAATATTCCAAGGTGCTCAGATTATAAAGTAATGAGGGCCATGTAAGTACCTGAGACAGATAGGAAATATTTGCAGTGCTGCTTCCAAGAGTACGTATCCTGAATTGGTGTATGATCCCATTAAGCTGCATTACATTTATCCAAAGATGGACCCTCATAGTTAGCGTGCTTTGAGGGGTGGGGACTGAAGCTGCGAGTGTGTCACTTGTTCCTCCAATGCCAAGCATATCTCTGCCAGCCAAATCTGGCATATTATGTTTTCTTATACATTAACTTAGACTTTTGACTTTGTTACTGAAAATTATTTGAGTCAGCCTATTTTATGAATTAGGATGTATTGTCTGGCCTGAATCCTCTTTAATTTTTGTTTGGATAGTGGTAGATGTCAAATTAAGTTACTATCATTTTTTTAAATTTTAAAGCAAACATTCATAACAATATTTAATGAATTCTTAAGTCTCAGTTTTTGATACTTTAATATTATAGGCTGAGAAACTGGAAGAAAAAAGAAGGCAAGAAGAACAAGAAAGAAGAGAAATGTTTTATGAAGATCAGCGTCTGTAAGTAAAACTTAAATCTGACTACTTAAGAGTCTGAAAGGGGTCACAGTTATTTCATAAACATAGGTGGCATCTGCAAATATAGATGACAAGCAGATGGGGAGATTCCTCCAGTGATGACAAGTGGCCATGGCTCCAGGCTGTTGTGCTATTGTTCTGAAATTGACCCTTTGCTGTCAGGTGATGATCAGACTTTAGGGGCTAGAATAATTATATCCTCTACCTCCTAATGCAACGGTTAGCAATCTCATTAGGCCCAGAGCACCCTCAGAAAATGCCAGCTCACAGTTTTCACTAACTTTTCAACTACAGAAAAATAATAGAGCAATTTTTCTGTTGCAAAGAACTCAGAAAGACTGCAAAAAGGAAAAATGTTTTAAACACTATGGATTCTTATTTGGAATCTCTAGGTGCATGAACATGTGCAGTTAATGAGACTGAATAAACTCTGGCATAGTCTTAGGAGCAGTAAACTAATCTGGATATCACCATCTATATATGTATTTAAATCACAGTAACTTACTCCACCTTCAGATGATGCTTGTGTCTGATGGGACTATCTAATGGCACAATAAATTGGTCTACATTGCCATGCACGTGTAAACAGTGATGCTTTACTGTGCAACAAATTAGTTTACTGTGCAATAAAGTGCATATGTAGACATGCCCTCTGGGTTTATCTTGTGAATCATGTTTGCACATCTAACAGTTAACATTTCATTGCACCCTGCAGCACCCTTAACAGGATTTCAAGGCATCCCAGGATGCCACAGTACCGTAGCTGAGAATCACTATTCTAAAGAGATTGCCTCTGATTTCTGAGTCTTAGAATTTTCAGTGTTTGAGCTGTGAGAGAATAGTTTTGATATTATGCTATTCTTAGTTTCAATAACTAAATACATTTTTGCTTAGAAGCTCACCAGATCAGTATAGAATAAAGAACTTATAAGAAAAAGTCAAAAAGAAAAAGCTGTTGGGTAATTCTATAAAAAAAAAAAAAGAAAGGCAGAAAGGGGAGAATACGTAACCAAGAAAAACAGTTGCAAGAATTGAAACACTTTTTTATTCCTTTGTGGACAAAATCTCATGAAAGAATATTATAGAGGTACCATGGTGATAGTTGCCTTACAAATGCATTGCTAAGTGGAGAACATAATTTAATGGTTTATTATAGGAACAGCAAAGCTTAAAAAATTAATGCTGTTATTCTAACTCCTTTTTTCATTTGCAACAGCTTGCTCAGTGCCTACTCCTTGATTTCTCAAGCCTGATTTTAGTGCAGGATTGCTCAGTCTTTTGTTCTGAAAGTTCAAACTGTCTGTAGCTGTCTTGTTTATGTGACAATGGAAAGACTCTTTCTATATGTTGGGATAATGGGTTTTGTTCACAATTTTACACTTGGTACTTAAGAATCCTTGTAACTTTTGCCTATTATATAAAAATGTGGATTTTTTTTTTAATACAGGAAAAAATGTTGACCTCCAACAGAAATAATGTTGGGGTTGGTAAGAGGATTAAACAAAGTTGTCTTCATGGGGTTTTCTTCAAATACAACTCTCTGAGGAAGCCACTGAGGTGGTAGCACTGGGTGGCAATAAGCCATTGTGCTATTATTCCAGCATTTTAACACAATGTCTTTACTGAAAATCAGGGCAAAGTGTATCTTACTTTGGGGCCTAAATTAATCTTAAATTCCTACCCCATCCTCACTTCAGAGCAGCTCCATGACGTCCCTTGATTTCATGTATATACTTGAGGAATCTCTTACCTCAATGTTTTCCTTTCATTGCAAAGTCTAATAGGATTAGATATTTTTAGCAATTCTTCCTTTTATCCCTACATTTCCTGAACTCTATGACATAGCTTTCTTTGATCAATCTCTTTTCCCATTAATTTTAAGCTCTCTGATTATTTCATATCTTTTTTTGAGGGAATTATTCATCCAACAAGATCTAAAGCGAACACTATAAATGGTGAGGAGGTATCAACTGGGAAGTTTGTCCCAGACTTGGCTTTTCCAGTGAGCCCAAGTTGGCCCTTTCTTTTTTAATAGATCACAAATGATTTACAGATAAAAATTATTATTTTTTTACTTTAA
This sequence comes from Gavialis gangeticus, assembly GCF_001723915.1. Lineage (NCBI taxonomy): Eukaryota > Metazoa > Chordata > Crocodylia > Gavialidae > Gavialis > Gavialis gangeticus. Next base: position 70,246,357 of record NW_017729032.1, read on the forward strand.
AATCATTAATATTTAAATAACTCTTCCTTTAAAAGATGAAATCAAAGCAAAATTAGTTGTAGTTGTCAAAGAAAACCCTGTATTGTAGATATGCATATCAGAGAAACTTGTGCTATGTGAGCTAAGGCATAGCAGGATAGTGCTGCATCTGGGGCAGCCACGATGCACAGCTGTCTGCCGCTGTGCTGATGATAGTGGCACATTCACTTGCTGCTGCAGCCATGACTATTTTTTCATTCCCTTCCTTCCCTCCCCCACTGCAAAAGTAGTGTCCAGGGCTGCTGCCCTGATTACTGCCCCACCCCTACAGTTATGCTACTGTACACAAGATGTGCATTACCAGTTGATTCAGCCTACGTTGGTATCTCACCAATAACTGAGAATCTAAAAGTTAGAAAAATGTATCATAAGTTAGGGGTGCAGAAATGGAAAGAAAAGAATAAGAAAAAATGAGCAAGGTTCATGGGAGAAAACCATTTTTAAATACTTAACTACATTATTTTGGGTAACAAAGAAAATGCAGTAACTTTTGAAGTAAAGAGCAAGGAAATGGCACACATACAGAATGCAGAATTCTCTAGAAATGATGGAAACTCAAAAAAAAACCGGTAGGAAAACCTCACAACTGAAAACAGTCTCCAGTCTGAATGTGCATATGTATGAGAGACTTGGAATGGGAAATGATTATAAGATTCAGTTTAGAAACTGAGGGTGAACTGTTTGAAATGGTTAAAATAATGCTGGTTGATGGTGAGGGATCTTAATTTTCTCAGTCTCCTGTACTCCAAATTATCACATGGATCAGAAAGAGTTTAGTTCATGTGGAGCCAGAATTAAAATGCTTTACACTGCACAGTGTCTGCTATTACCAATGTGCAAAGAAAAGAAAATCAGGTAGTGTTCTTTGCTAGAAGGCAGGGTTCACACTATCAAGTGAGAAGTCATAAAAAATCTATGAAAGACTTTCAGAATATCAAAGTAGTCAGTACACAGATTATTCTTGGCAATGGAGAAATATTTAGAGGTCTGTTGGTGGCCAAAGTATCAATAGTGAATTTAAATGAATTCAGGCAGCAGTTAACTAGTATATTATTCTGTTGGATAGATTCTTGGATATTGGAGGGGAAAGGGGGTGGAACCATAGGAAGATGTAGCCTCTCTCCCTGTATTGGCTCCAAATGGAGCCAATCCTCCATGCTGCCGATCCAACAGCTAACATATGTTGGATCAGGAGGATCAGTCTAATTCATGGTGATTTCTATGAATTGCCATGAGTTACACCCAGGAGCTGCACTTTTGTCTGGGCCTTAAGTGAAGGAGACTGCTGATTAAAGATTACATTTTCTGGTTGTGTGAATCTCCTATACATTCTCTTCAGTAGAAGTTTGGAATCATGGAATACTTTGACTGGAAAAAATAGGCTTCTTCCTATACAAGTTGTTAGCTAGGTAAAGTGAAGTGCATACATTCAAGTTATTGGTTCTGTTGAATGCTATCTTCTGAGCATTACCGGTGTACTTGCTGCAGTCATTTACTTCAGCAAGACAGTGAGACTCAGTCAGAGTCAAGGAGGCTGAAAGATTTCCTCAGTTCTTTGACTACATTGGATGGTGTAGAAGTCTTTCCGAATGTTGAGGAGGGGAGCTTGATTCTTGAAATTTTGTTGGTAACAGACGTTGGGTTGAAATTATATCTGACTTGGAATAGGAAATACAGCATTTTAGAGACAACTGGGATACTATAGCTTCAGAGGCAAAACTCATTGGAAACCCCGGACTCTACTTTCAAACCTGCACATTGTAATGGATTGCTGTTGTTCGTGCACTCAGATGAAGTTTTCATTGCACTGAGAGAGGAATGCTAATTTTTTTCTGCCTCCTGGCTTGCCCCATGCTGAAGCATCCTTGTGCCCCAGCCAACCTTCCACAGCATGTGGAGTTGGGAGGAGCAGCCCTGGGATGGCAGGTTGAACCTTGGAGCCCCCTGCCAGCCAGGGTTGTTCTGACCCAGATAAATGTGCTGTGCTCTTAGGTGCATATTCAAATGGCAATAAACTCCGGGGTTTATTGTTCCTGGGTGCACATTCAAATAGCATGCCTGGGAGCTATAGTCTCCAGAGTTTATTGCTTTGCATTAGTTACATGTGTAGCCATGACCACTGAAGATAAAAGATCAACACCTGAAAAGGAAGCATTCCTTTTGGATATTCAAATACTAATTTATGAACACTTGTTACCATTTCAAAAGAAGCATAGCAGGACAACATCATTGTTGTAAAAATATTAATTTGAATCACTGGGGATATTTTCATGCAAGTGGCTGTGTATCAGAAAGTTTATCTGGGTCTAATGAGTCCTTTAATATAGCATTAGCACAAAATAAAAATAGGCATGACCCTAAATTTAGTAGCTGCGAAGGGCTGCATAGACTTTGTTCTCCCCCTCCAATTGACTTAAGAGCTTGATCTGGGCCTGACAATATCTCCTGACAAATGGCTTCTGCCATTTTCAGGAGCCCTTTTCTACAACTGTTTTCCCTTTGAATGGGGAACAAGTTCCATATGACTTTCTGCATCTTTGACCAGAAGAAATTGGAAGCCTTCTACAATATAGAATCTATACATTCATCTACATCTGATTAAGTGAACTTGGACTCACAAAAGCTTAGACAACTTTCACTTAGTTTATAAGCTACTGTAACAAATCCCTGCAGCCAATCACTACAGCCATTGAGGGATTACTTTATATTGAGTATCCTAGGGGTTAGGGTCACAGGCCAACAGGCCAACGGGAAAGGACAAGGATAGGTAAATAGGCATTCACAGTATAACAACATACACTTAGGGCACGTCCCGACGAGCATGCACGTGCCTCTTGCAGTGCCTCAAACCCCTTTGAGCAGTGGCGGCACACACTCTGCATGTGCACCCCCTAAGAGTGCTGGTGCACCCCTTGGCAGCAGTGTTCCTTGCCTAGGCAATGGGCAGGGGGGCAGGTGAGAGCACTGGTGCCCTCTCTGAGAGCACCAGCCACGGAGTGGGGGCACCAGGAAAAGCAATCCCCATGGCCCCCTGGCCAATCATGCCAACTGCAGGGGGGCGGGATTCCCTCACAGCCCCAGTTGCTGACTGGCTGCTGGGGAGTCAAATGCACTCCCCCTCCCCCAACTCAGGAGGCATCAATCACCTATGCCTTTATGATGCTGCAAGACGCATGTGTGGGAACAAAAAAGAATTGCAAAATTTGGTCCCTAGATATCCATGTAACAAAATAAAACCCAGGGGAAAAAAGTGGGGCAGGGCAAATTCCCAGACCATGCCCTGAGGAAACTGGAGGCTCGGTCCTCCACAGAGACACTCTGATAGCTAGCCAAAGCATCTCTATGGCTGGCCCTTGCCCCCATCCTGAAGCACACCGCATGCCCATGCAGGGCAAGCAGTGTGCAGGCTGCAGGGACCAGGACTGGTAAGTAGGATGTGGCGGGGGCTGGAGGTGGGGGGTACAGGGTGCTGGCCCCAGCCTCTAGCTTCTCCTGGCTGCAGATCTGGGAGGAGCCAGGCAGGGTTATTCTGCCCGGGTAATTATGCCAGTGGTACTGACCACTACCTGTTTACTTGCCCTCTAAGCACTAAATTTGCCCCAAAGTGCATGCCTGGACATGTGCGCTGAGGCAAAAAGCCCCAGCTCAAGTTTGTACCACCTCTATTTGAACTGCTGTAAGCGCATATGCCTGCATATGTAGATGCACCCTTAGAGGGCAAGTAAACAGGTAGTGATGAGTACCACTGGCATACATATGTTGAGCACATAGAGTCCCTCGCCTACCTCCAGAGGTGTTCCCAAGAACCAGCCTTTCATCCAGAGCTTCTCTGTGTAGATCTGTAGGTCAGGGACCATGTGCAGTTGGTCTGTGGTTCATCTGTACTGTGCAGAGGCTTCCCTCCCCTTCAGTCCATCTAACAACAGGCACCACAGCCCCCCAGGAAAATCTGGCACCTAGCCAGCCAAGGGCTGAGAGGCTGCCACCTCGTCCTCCTGTCCCCCAGGTTTTCTGGGATTTGCAGTCCAGCAGCAGGGCTCTGCAGGGTTTCTCGTCACTTCCTCTTCTGCTTCCAGGTGCCTCTAGGATTTGCAGTCCATGGTCAGTCATCAGGCTGCTTCCAATCTGTCACACAGTCATATCACATTTTCAGTGTACATAATACATTACATTACACAACTCATACGTTACGCTACATCTCTACCCTGCCTTCTACACATTCAAGTCACTGACCTCTTCGTTCTGGTCAATTTTACTAACTAGTTCTCTTCACTTCTCAGTTTTCCCTTTAGAAATGTAAAATCTAAATTATTAGATGTATTTTTATTTATCTTTCCCTTTATATTTAAGTGAATCAAGTAATGATCTCTTATAGTCTAACATAATTTTATATGAACAGGTCTTCTATAATGTCTGCACTTATTGCCAGAACAAAGTCTAAAACAGCATCACCTCCTTGGTTCAGTGATTTGAAGAAATCAATTACATCTAGAAATAACTGGATGCTACCATGATTATAAGCATTTGTTCTCTAATATATAGTTGAGAAGTTAGCCTCCCATAAAGATACAGTTCCCTAAATGATTCCTTTCTCTAAATTATTAGATTTTACTATATTCATATCCAATCCTGAGGATCTGTAGCAGACTTCTGGCACTATCTCAGTGCTACCTCTTTTATCGTCTTTCTCTAAAATAATTTTGACTTAGATTCTGTTTTATTTATGCTATCCCTTCTCACTGTATTTTCTTGTAAACATCATGCCCATGAATAAGATTCTCACCTCAGAGAGAATCACCAGATTCAGAGAGTGGTGGTTGACGGAAGTGAATCTTCATGGCACTCCACGACCAGTGGTGTCCCCCAAGGCTCCGTCCTTGGACCTATTCTCTTTAACGTCTTTATCAACGATGTGGATGCTGGTGTCAGAAGTGGACTGGCCAAGTTTGCTAATGACACTAAACTTTGGGGAGAGCGTCCACACCTGAGGGTAGGCTGGTGATCTAGGCTGACTTGGATAGGCTCAAAAAGTGGGCAGATAAAAACCTGATGATAGTGAATACCAACAAATGTAAGGTACTACACCTTGGGGAAAAAAACCTGCAGCATGCTTATAGGCTTATAGGCTTGGCAATGCTACGCTCACTAGCACCATGGCCAAAAGAGACTTGGGGGTCATGATTGACTGCAAGATAAACATGAGCCACCAGTGTGATGTCACAGCTGGTAAAGCAAACCAAACTCTGGCTTGCATCCATAGATGCTTCTCAAGTAAATCTCAGGATGTCATCCTCCCACTGTATTCAGCCTTGGTGAAGCATCAGCTGAAGTACTGCAGGAGGATGATGGTTCTTCCCCTCTATTTGGCACTCATGAGGCACAGTACTCCAGTTTTCGGCCCCCCACTACAGAAAGGATGTGGACATATTGGACAGAGTACAGCAGAGGGCAACAAAAATGGTTAGAAGGCTGGGGCACATGACTTCTAAAAAAAGGCTGAGGGAATAGGACTTACTTAGTTTGGATAAGAGAAGGCTGAGGGTGGATTGAATAACAACCTTCAACTACCTGAAGGGTGTTTCCAAACAGGATGGAACTAGACTGTTCTCAGTGGTGGCAGATGGCTGAACCAGAAGCAATGGCCTCCAGTTGCAGCAAGGGAAGTTTAGGTTAGATATTAGGAAAAACTTTCTCTATAGGAGGGTAGTAAAGCACTAGAACAGGTTACCCAGAGAGACTGTAGAATCTTCATCCTTGGAAGTTTCTAAGATTGGGGTAGACAAAGCCTTGGCTGGGATGATCTAGTTGATAATGGTCCTGTTTTGAGCAGGAGGTTAAACTAGATGGCCTCCTGAGGTCCTTTTCAACCTTGATTTTTCTATGATTCTTTCCTTGTTGCATTCTCTTTTACAAAAAGCATAATAAAGGCTGTTAAGAAATGCTGTTCCCTCTGGGAGTACTGGATAAATGTATCTAAAGAAGAATTTTCAGACTTTGTCAAGCTTTGTTACAGTAAAGATTATGTGTGATGATAAAAAAAGGTTGATTTTGTACACCAAGCATGTATCAGGAAGGTCTACTGAATATTGTACTTTGGGAAAGTAGATAGAAAATGATACACAATGGGCACATCTACATGTGTGTTTTAATGTGCAATAGCTTATTTTACTGCACATTAAAGAGTCACATCAAAAAGCATGCTAATACACTAATGCACAGTAAAAATAAGCTACTGCACATTAAGTATCACTAACAAGATTTTGCTACTGTGCATTAGGGCAGCCTAATGCTTATTTATTTAGTACCTCACATTAGAGGTACTAAATTTAATGCGCAGTAGCCAAAGTGCATTAATGAATATGTAGCTGCTTCCAATGAGATAGATATACATAATATCTAACAAATATGTATTTACTGAGTTAATGAAAATATATAGTCTACTGTATGACATTGGTGTTTTCCCAAGCTCATAACTGTTAAAGGAATCCTCGACTGTGTAGAGGGCAAGGAACTTGGGAAAGAATAAATATACCCTTGGATGATGCTGCAGTAATGTATCTTTTAAGATACTTTTTGCTGTGGTATGGCACATACAACTCCACAGAGCAATGTAAAGTTACTGTGTAACATCTCGTATCTTGTTGCATAACATTAATTTAGGTTATTGTATCACCTTTACTAAGCCATTTGGCAGATGGCTAGATAAATACTTCTTGTTGGGCTCAGTCCTGCATGCATTTGGTATGTAACAGATGACTGGAGTGTTTCTATCATTGGGAGCAATAGGAAACAACTGTGAGGTGGAACTGATCTATAGCAGTATTCACTGGGGAGGTTTGATATTCTTCATTTCCCCTGGCTGATGGGAACAGTACCTCATGTCACATGCTATATGCAGAATTATGTTCTCTGACAATCTTGTCCCATGTAACTGTTTCAAATAGAAAAGCTGCTTATTGGCCTGTTCTTTTCTATCTAGCCCTGACATAAGCAGGTATAACTGCAGTGAGGTCATTCCCATCTTTGATGAAAACCTCCCTACCCCACCATCTATTGCTAACACTGGGATGTTATGTCAGAGTTTGTTCTTCATCCCATCTACCTCCCTTCATAGTGTCTGGCTCAGGCAGTGCATCTCTGTTTATGAAACATCTGAAGAATCCTACCTATTGTTTGATCCAAAAGATGCATATGGCTCATGGCTTACAAGTTGCATCTGTTCATAGCAGAACATGTTACTGCTGACTACCAAATATAACATATTTACCCAAATCCAGGGTCTCCCACCCCATCCTGATTAAAAAATTGGGTGACTGTGGCATTGATGCCTACACAGTCAGATGGATTGCAGATTGGCTGAAGGGTCATACTCAGAGGGTGGTGGTGGATGGGTCATATCTGACCTGGGGAGAAGTGGGCAGCGGAGTCCCCCAGGGCTCAGTCCTTGGGCCCGCGCTGTTCAATTTCTTTATCAGCCATTTGGACGACGGGGTGAAAAGCAACCTGTTTAAATTCGGTGATGATACCAAAATTTGGGGTGAGGTGAGCATGCTAGTACGGGGGGAAAGATTGCAGCAAGACCTGGATAGGTTACAGGGGTGGGCTAACAAAAACAGGATGTGTTTCAACACTGACAAGCACCCTGCACTTGGGCAGTAGTAACCAGCAGCACACTTATAAGATGGGAAACTCCCTTCTTGAGAGCACGGAGGCAGAAAGGGATCTTGGAGTCATTACTGACTCCAAGATGAACATGGGCCGACAATG
>NW_017729032.1:70259162-70270735 GCF_001723915.1 Gavialis gangeticus
TCAGGGCGGCTAGGATCTGGAACCAACTTCCTAGGGAAGTGGTGCTGGCTCCTACCCTGGGGGTCTTTAAGAGGAGGCTTGATGCCTACCTAGCTGGGATCATTTGAGCCCAAATTTTAATCCTGCCCAGGCAGGGGGTTGGACTTGAAGATATACAAGTTCCCTTCCGACCCAGCTTCTATGATTCTGTGATTCTATGATCGTTCATTTCAAGACTGCACCAATACTTAGATTCCACACATGGACATTTTTTACATGTGTAATTATTTATTATAAGCAGACCTACTGATGAAAACTAACAACTCATAAATTAAATCATTACCTTAATCTATGTTAGGTTCTGTCCAGAAAATCCTGGTGAGGCCTACCCCTGTCTTAGATCCTGAAACTTTAAGACTGATCATTTTCACATGCAACCTCGCACTCACTCTCTTCATTGCTCTCGTATTTTTCTCATTCCTTTCAGTATCTTTTAATTTGCACCACTACTTCCTCTTTTTTTCTAAGTGGTCTGTCATGATAATACTGAGGGATTGGCTGCTGCTGCTTGCCCTGAAGAAGTTAGTTCCTATGTTTTTATATTTTGGCCAGTCAGGGACTGTAACCCACTGCTTTCCCTGCTGCTGCCTGCTCCCTGCCAAGTCCCTTGCCTCTCTGTGCTTCTGCTGTGGCAGGCCCCTTGCTGCCACATGCTGAGCTCCTGAGTGCCACTGTGCCACCCCTGCCTGGCCAAGTGGATCCCTCCCTCTTGCCTGCAATGTTCTGCTTCCTCTTCTGACTGCAGGCAGGGGCCAGTCCAGAGCAAGGTGTGGTGCAGATGCACCTGCCCCTGTTGCTGTTGTCCCTCGCTGATCTGGGCATGGGGAGAACCAACCCCAGAGCTTCTCCTGACCTCCTCCTATCCCACACCTGAGGGAACCATTGTCTGGGGAGTTCAGCTCAGCTGGAGACACTAGTAGCAGCATGCAAGTTCCTCCTTCCAGCATTTTCTCCCTGCCTGGCTCGTTTAGTATTGTGAGAAGGACTGACAAAAAATGGGCTTTTATTTTGAAAGTGCTGAGATTGGTGAACACACTGACCTTTTCTGGGAATGAGTTCCAGGTTCACAGACAGACCCACTGTTGAGAAAACTATCACATGCATATATAGATCACTCCATTGAGACTGACAGCTGCCTTATCACAGGTCATTTTTTTAGAGGAGGTCATGATCATAGCATGTTAGGCAGAAACTAAGGTACCTAAAGCAAATTCCTACAACAGCTTTGAAGACAAGGCTTGGACATTGAATGTAACCTGCTATTCAATGGGGAACCAGTGCAGAGACCAGGGTGGCATGTTCTCAGTAGCTTGTACTATTGCACAAAAAGACCACTGTATTCTGAAGCAACTGTAAAATTTGGGGGGTGTTCATCAGTCATTTCATTTCTCAGTATAGAGAATGATAATATTCTGACCTATTTATATTACTCCCCTCTTAGGCTTGCTTTGCAGATACCCTTATTCCTAAATAGAAAATAAGGGAGTATATTTCAGCTTTTCTGTGAATCACAAGAAGAATATGCGAATGCTGTCAAGCAAAACAGTCTGGCTGTCTAATACCACATCTACAGATGTGAAGTGGAGACCCCCTAGGGGTTCACTTGCTCTACAGTGTGAAATGCTCTGGAATCCCTTGCAAAGGAGTTCCTACAATGCACTTCTGCAAGGGTGGACCCTGTAGCGGTCCCTACTCCATGCTTGCAGACATGCACCCTGAAGAGAAGAGGGCAGCCCCTAGGATTGGGGCAGAAACAGTGACTTGTGAGATATCTGGGTTCTCCTCCTTGCCATGTTGCTGGGGAAAAGGGTTCAGACTCACTTTACAATGTCCCAGGATAAACTATTACCATGTTTTCTGTGGCAACAGATTTTGGGCTTTGTCCTAGGACACCTGTGAGGTATGTCTGAATGGGAACTGCACTGTCCCAGGACAGAGCAGGTTGTTCCACCACAAACAGGACATCTGTTTCTACCCATTGTGATTTGTTATGCTGGTTGTCATCTTTAGTCATGGCCATCATGCATGCTGTCATGCCTTACTAACTTTTCTTGGAGTTTATGGAGCCCAGGTCTTTGACAAAATGTTTTGCTTCTATTGAATTTTGTATTTGATTCCCAGATTTTACAGTGCTGGATACTATGGCAATGGATGGTTATGCCAGTCTATTATCCATTACATATTTCTGCCTATTTGTACTATGAAAAAGATGCCCGCTTGAGTGTACAGTTTACATATGGAACAATAGCTTCAAAATATTGAGTCAAATAGAAAACTTGTGGAAAAAAATACATGAAGAGGATTTTTAAAAAATAAGTTGTATTTGTATATAAATTCCTGCTACTGTAACTCTCTTGAATATATTCATTTGCAATATTTTCTGTTTAGAATTTAGAGTTAGAAATGCAAAAATCCAGAATACCATCTGGCGACCGTGCCAGCCACCATGCCTGATTTTCACCAACACAAGCTAATACATACTTACCTGCCAAAGCAGTCTACTGAGAAGTTGTAAAGCCCAAGAAAATAAAACATGAATCAAAATAGGAGTTATTTATTTATTTATTGTTACAAGATGCATAGTAGTGTCCTTGCCAGTTTTTACTGCTCTATGATGTGTGGTTCAAACAGCAGGCCAGTAACAAATTTTCCCTACAGAAGTGCAAACACAGACTTGACTGGACTGTAAATAAAATCTGCTAAGGAGAGGGAGCTCACAGGAATTGCACAAAAGGGGTTTTCAGCCTTAAAAATCTTTTGTTTGCTCTCTTTCACCACAGTGTTCTTCATTTTGTTCAATTGCTCCTGATTATTTTAAGCATTGTCAATTATTTAGCTAACAGGCAGAAAACTAGGCTTTTATAGACATCCAAAGGGACTCTCCTGAGTGTAATAATGAAGGCAGTTTATTGAACGCCTGTGAGGTTGCTTTCTAATTGTACACATTAATCTGCCCGTGTAAGCTGGCTGAAAATATAGAAGCAGATTGCACACGCAGATGGAGAATACGGAATGGAAAGACCTCTGCAGTATTCTTTTGCAAAACTGTACTTGCCTTGAAAACTGGATTTATTTTTACTGTTTCAAATAATAAATAAAACTCGATGCCTGAAATAACTTTCAAGAATATCAGATTAGTAAGGGAGGGGAAAAAAAACCTGACAAAACTATTTCAGCCAGTCAGGAAAAGAAATTAAACTAACACAAGGGGCTGATGCTAAAAATAGCTGCATGGAAAAAATGGGAGGTGGGAAAAGTAATTTACCAGAATGGTTGCTTTTATTTTTTTAACTCTTTTATGTCTTTTCTTCTAACCTTTCTTCTAACCTGCCAATTTTAAATATGTGTGCAATGGTTAGGTTATGTACAGGAATATTATGCTATAATCTGATCATACTGTGATGATAGACCAGATTTTTGCCTTTGGATACTTGTTTGTGACGCTCAGTAATGTCAATGGGTGCTTCATAAATAATGTGGTCAGAATTGCATGTAGAGTTCCTGAATGGGCTTGATCTTGAAAGGTGCTGAGCTGCTGAGAACACTTTTGTACTAAAGGAGTTAGAAAGAGCACTTGCAATAACTTATTAGGCTGAGTAGGGGTTTTGTTAGTCTGTGGGTACATCTACATGCACTATTAGTGCACTTTAGGCTTACTGCGCAATAAGCCTTCCCTTGGAGCAAGTCTCCTGCTGTCTAGGCTGACCAGGAGCAAATTTGCTCCCAGCCAGCATCTAGAAGTGTGGTACTGTGCAGTAGCTGCTGTACAGTTAATCTAGTACCTGTATTTACAGGTACTAGCTAACTGTGCAGCAGCCTAATTTACTGTGCAGTAAATGCCCTGCACACATAAAAGGTGACACTTTACTGTTCAGTAAAATGTCTCATGTAGAAGCACCCAGTTTCATCTAATGACTTCAAGCCTAAATTTTTAGATGACTGTAAAAGTCCAAATCACTTCATACAGTGTGTGGGGGAGGGGGAGAGGGGCAGAGGGGGGCACATTTTAATTTTTTTAACCAGCACTGACAGTCTATGAGATAGACTCACTTCTGTGGGGAGAGTGAGGGGATAATAGCTGTAAAGCCCATATTCTCTGGACCTAGAGAAATATCCATTGCCAAGACAGCTCTTAAAGGGGAACAGCCCAATTAGAATTGCATTATAGTGCTGTAGCACTGTATAGATTACTGGGAATGAAAAGAAATCAGAAGGGAAAAGATGCTCCTTTCTTTTGTCATGTTGTTTACACTTATGCATTTGTCAGTTAGCCAGCTTTCTGTGTAAATCGTTTACACATTGCAACAAAAGAGGGAAAAAATAGATGCTTGAAAACTACAAATTAGTTGGAAGCTTTAGTTAGGTGTAAGGACCTGAGAGTGCTTGTAACTTGTTAGATGGGTTAATTTCCCAACTGATGTGCCTTTAGGGTGGGATTTTTCACAAGCAGCCAGCACTGGCCTAGTTTTCCTCCCACTAGCTTCCATAGAAAAAGCGCTAAAGCAACACTTCACATTCAGAAAAATCTCAACCTTAAAATGCATCTGTAGCTCCAGTTGAGCCCGGTTTCCCTGTCTTTCCCTATATAGGCTACCAGGGAAAGTCAGTGAGTCAATACATATTCCATCTGGCTCAACTCTACTCCATCTGGATCTGATTTTGCCTAGAGCATGGGGCTGCAGCAATGGCCAGTTCCAGTTATCTCACTGTAATTGGGTTTTGCTTCCACTGGTAGATTGCTTGTTGCTGGTAGATTTTCCGTTGCCTGAGACTAAACCGATAACACTTGTAAAAGAACTGGACTAAGCATGTTTTTACTGTGGAGCAAAGCAGGAAACAGCATACCTGCATTTGTTAGTATGGTAAGGACCAGTAGCATAGCTTGCGGGGGAGGTAGCTGGAGCACCAGAATCAGGTGCCAGTTTTGGTGGGGGGAGGTGTGCTGCTGGCCTGGCTGCCACTGCTGGAAGCCCAGCTACAGTTTCCGCCTCATGTACCACTGCTGTTATGGTTTCAAGCAGTCCTTACCAGAGGTATAACTGGGCCATCTAGAATGATATTCAAATGAAAATACGATTGCAGAAAACAGTAGGTCCCATTACACAGTGAAGGCCAATTATAAAATGTTCGTGCATAATGGTTCACTTGCAGGAACATGTAACAATTGAACCGCTAGACTCTCCTCAGTGGTGACAGATGACAGAACAAGGAGCAATTGCAGCAAAGGAGGTGTAAGTTGGAGTTAGGAAAAATGTTCTCACTAGGACGGTAGTGAAGCACTGGAACAAGTAACCTAAGAGAGATGGTGGAATCTCCATCTTTGGAGGTTTTTAAGGCCCAGCTTGACAAAGCCATGGCTGGAATGATCTATTTGGAGATGGTTCTGCTTTGAACAGGGGGTTGGACTAGATGACCTCCTGGGGTCCCTTCCAATCCTAATTTTCTATGATTCTGTCACTGATTGGCTTGCAATACTTACAAACTGGTTCTGAGAAATGTTCATGTATAGAGCATCCTAGTGTTCTAGGTAGAATAGCCAACTTTTAGATATTAAAGTGCTGTAGCTTTGACATCAGGGGGTAGGAGTGAGTACCCAGCCCAGCATGCCTTGCAGTGGGTGAGGTGGGAGTGGAGGAATGCTTGTATTCATGCTGGGGGTGGGGCGGGGTGGTGACAAATGGCTGAGGTCATTTTCACATTTCTGCTTTTCCTTCTCTCCTAAGCATGATTTCAGTGCATTTCAATAGCTTGTACTTGACCAAGGTCTGCACTGTGTTTGCCTGACTTGGGGTGGGCAGAGAGGGGGAGTACTTGGACTGATACTTTTGGGTTCCCAGGGCCTGAAGGGCATCATGGAGGGCCACAGTCAAGTAGGGAGTGAGGACACAGCTGATTGATAGAAAAATAGCTTTTACTGAGCAAGCAGTGCAATGGAGGTCATTGATCAAAAGTACCAACAAAAAAGATAAAGGCAAGGCAAGGCACTAGAGTTCTGGCTCTGTGTCAGAGCAGCCAGTACAGTAGTAAGGAGCAAGGTAGTGTGACAAGACCCAGGTCATGGAACATTTGGTATCTACACACAACACTGAACCGCTGGGCTATCAAGTGGTTCAAAAGAATACTTTATTATCCAAGTAGACTTTTGAATTATTCCAGGCTGCTTTAATATGGTTTAAAAGTCTTATATTCTATACATTGTACCTATTTCATAGTTAAACTGGTCTAAATGGTGAGGGATTTTAACGATTGTTCTATGGGACTGGAAAAGAAACTGTAGGATGACTAGGACAAGTGTTGTAAACTGGCAGTGAATAGGCGAGTAAGCTGACATTCCCTTGTTCTTCCTCCTCAATCACTGCTTACTGTCTTGTTACCCTCCTGTTGCCTCATGTCTGGGATTTGTATGCTATCTTATCTGGTCAAGGGTTGTGTATTCCTGATTTGTTTGGAAGGCATCTAGCACACCTCTGGGCATTGTTAAAGTAATGCTGTATTTCTGCAGATCCCATAGCTTGAGAAAACAATAAGTTCAAAGCTGTTTTATTTCCATTCTTGGGTAATGAGAAATGAATGACTTTATAAAACAAAGGTTGGTAATATTGAAAATTGAAGGGAGAAAGAAATAGATTTATGATGGATGTGAAGCTATTGTGCTTTAAAAAGTGCAGAACAAACATACTGGCATGTTTTTTAAAAAATAGTTATTGGTATTTCAATCTCCATTGATTAAAGCAACAAAATTAACTGCTACTAGTTTTATTGGGAAGCGGTAATGAAAACTGCAATAAGCTTTTTTTTAAGAGACTAATATTTTAACATTGCTCTGCAAAACTCTGTTTGCCCATGGAGAATTTTATTGTACTGATAGGCAGAAGAGCTCTTTTAAAATCATCATTATAAAGGGCAGGTAGGAAAACTGTGTATGCCTGGGCTGAAAATTTAACAATGACTTTTCAAGACTAATTTGCAACCAGCAAGGAGCCCAATTCCACATCCTTTACTCCTCCCCTTAAGAATTCATTCTTCATGGAATCCTCTGTTTTCCAGGATTGGGTCCTGTCTTTTTAGCTCTTTGTAGCAAGAAATGTCTGTGTAAATTACTGTGCTAATCTTTAATGATCTAACGTAATGATGTACCATATTTCATAGTTTCATAGTTGGTAGGGTCAGAAGGGACCTATGCAGATCATCAAGTCCAACCCCCTGCCATAGGCAGGAAAGGATGCTGGGGTCAAAGGACCCCAACTAGGTGGCTCTCTAGCCTCTTTTTGAAGACCCCTGGGGTAGGGGCAAGCACCACTTCCCTTCGAAGTTGGTTCCAGCTCCTAGCCGCCCTGACAGTGAAGTAGCGCCTCCTGATATCTAGCCTGAACCTACTCTCAGTCAGCTTATGGCCATTATTCCTAGTTACTCCTGGTAGCGCTTGGGGGAACAGGGTCTCCCCTGTTCCCTACTTGTCCCCCTTGGTCAGTTTATAGACAGCCACCAGATCCCCCCTCAGCCTTCTCTTGTGGAGGCTGAACAGGTTCAGGTCCAGTAGCCTTTCCTCGTAGGGTCTGCCCTGCTGCCCCCTGATCATGTGAGTGGCCCTCCTCTGGACCCTCTCCATGTTGTCCACTTCCCTTCTGAAGTGGGGCGCCCAGAACTGGATGCAGTACTCCAACTGCAGCCTGACCAATGTCGCATAGGGGGGAGGATCACCTCCTTGAGTTTACTTGAATATAAGATGAAACCCCAATAATTAGATTTTATGTATAGAAAATGTATATATCTGTTATTACTTTACAGCTATAGAATTTAATTATTTGAAGTTTGCCTTGAATTTGTTCTCCGCCTACTACTACAGCAGGGAAAAGATATTTGGGTGGTCAGGTAGCCCCCTTGCCCTCTGCCTTCCTCCCTCCCTCCCTCCACTTCCTTACCTTTGCAGCCCCTTCCCCACCCCCTCCTTGCTGTCAGACCCTGCTGTCCCCAAACACATAGAATTGAGGGGCAAATTTGAAAACGCTGACCTTGAAATTAAACACAACTGTAGTAATTTGCATATAGTACCTATAGACTAAGTTCATCCAGAATTGATGCATGTTATCTTTTTTTTGAAACTGCTGCCAATTTTAGCACAGCTACTTCATGAACACATTTTTAAGCAGCACTTTGTTAATTACTTATATATAGTACAAACATTTTTTTTGCAAAATATATGTAACTTAAACCTTTGCCATCCTGTCTTGTGACCAGCACAGTTCACTTGACAGTCTATAGCACATGTCTACAGTTGACTGTCATCATCCCCATTACAATAAATGCAACCATGCACCTACACTCCCACAAGCCCTTTGCCATCTCCTTCTTTAACTGTTACAATCACACAAACTGCTTCCACATCTGCCTTCCCCCTTGCACTCCTCCTCCTCTAACCCCTCTGCCTTTCTCCCCAGCCTCTTCATGGCTCCACCCCAAGTCCCCATTTTCCTCACAATCTTCTTCCTCCTTATCATTTTCCTCCTCTCTGTCGTCATTAGTCTCCTCTTCCTCATTGTCATCTTCTCCAGAGGTCTGTACCATTCTTTTCTTTTCCATGTGTCTTCCTCCATCTTCTTCCTGTCTACTTTGTTTATCTTCTTGCAGAACAGCTGTGCTCACTTGCTCCCATTTTGATGCAGTCCTCGACTAGGAGGTTCCTGTGTTTGTACATGGGGAGGTTTCTGGTAACCCCAAACAATGCAGGATTCTGCAAAGACTGGAGACCCTGAAAGAAAAATTGAGGGGTGGGGGCAGAAAACATTTGGATATTTGGCTTTGGCATTTCTCTCTGCTTGAGCAATAAAAATAAAGAAGTCCTGTTAACTTTTGCTTCCCCCCAATTTGTTTCACTTCTAATAATCTAACATGCTATTGGTTGCAAATGTAAGGAAATTATCCTTTTATTAATGCTTCATGTGATTTTTTTTTTAAATTTCAGGTTGTTCCTCTTAAAGATAATATAATAAACAGAATGGGCATGTCCCCATGAGTGGGAATGTGCAGTTTGTGGAAGCTCAAAGCCTTTCAAGGTGCCGCTAAATATATGCGGAGGCTGTGATTCCATTCACAGTGCTGCATATTTGCAGCACATTCCCAAAATTAGGTACCAGGAAATCCTGGTATCTAAAATCCCTGTGCGAGAAAAAAGTGTGGCAGTGTACATGGCTGCAGCATGTGCTGCCCAAAACTGGAGCCTGGCTGGCCAGAACCATGCTCTGGCTGTTGACCAGGCTCCACATGCCCAGATAGCCACTGCTGGAGCCCCAGGAGGCCCCCAGGACCCCAAGTAAGGGGTCAGCCTCTCCTACCCCACTTGGGGCAATTTGCTGAGCACCAGAGTGCACGTGCAGAGGCATACCTGGGGACAACTTGCAGTGGCACAAATATGGGTGCATCTACATGAGATGCTATGGCACAGTAGTATTGCTGGGCACTAACCATCTGATGATGATACTGTGTAGTAGTAATGAGCGACTGTGCAGTAGCATTGGGCAAAAACTGTGTGGTGATCATACTGTGCAGTAATGCCAGTTACTGCGCAGTCATTTAGTACTATGCGTATGCAAATACTAAATGACTGTCCAGTGACAACTGTGCAGTCCGCCGCACATATAGACATAGCCGCTGAGTAGAGAACTTGGTCCTAACACCACCCATGATGCTGCTTTTGTGCTTCCTAGCCTCTCTTTCGTTTCTGTTGGATTAGGATCCTCTTATTTATAGTTAAGGTAATTTCCAGTTTTGAAATGACTACACATAAAATGAAATGTCAGAAAGTAAGCTCTTCAAAGTACTTCAGGCAACCCTCACTTAGCACTCTTAATTTGTTCCTGAAAAACTGAGCATTAAGTGAAACGAGCCTTAAGCGAAACCGAAAGTATTTGATAATGCAAGATGGCGACCGCAATTGTTTTTAATGACCCAAGATGGCAACCATGAGTGTTATAATGAAACTTGCTGAGCACTAAGTGAAATCTCAAATGAGCGTTATAGTGAAATAGCGCTAAGTAAAACATTGTTAAGCGGGGGTTGCCTGTATAGGGAACACGACACCATTTAAGGGTAAGATATAGGAAGAGAAAGAAGTATCTAGCAGGAACTGTTAAAATTGGCAGGACTTGGCAGGAAGAACTTCTTCCTATTATAAGTACTCCTTCAGTAGGGACTGGGTCCATCCATAACCAAACTGTTGGGTGGAACAGTGAACATGCAGCTGCCAGCCCCACCCCTGACAGGCCACCAAATGCTGCAACTGCCTCTCATCTTGATTCCCCTGATTTAATCAGTTGCGTTGAGTCCCACAAAATAGACAACAATAATCTTAAAATGTGCCCATTTTATTTTAGCTCAGATGCATGAAAACTTGAAAGATGTCAAATTTGCATTTGAATTTCTGAGTATTCAAGCTGAGAGTTGCATTTTAAATTTTTAGTGTGCTGATCTGAGCGTGCATGCATGTGTGTGTGTGTGTGTGTGTGTGTATGTGAGTGATGGACAGAGAGAGGGTAGGAGAGAGATTTCCTCCACATATGCCCTCCTTTTAATCTATATGAGAGCAGACTGTGCGCCAAATATTTCTTTATGGAGCTATAATCTTTCAGAGCCTATCCCAAAAAAACATATCTAGTTCAATTTGTTTTAAAAAAAGGATTTCTCAATTCCTCCAGACATACACACGAAAAATACAAAATAATTTAGTTTAGTAGAAGGTTTAACTTAAAAGGTCCCCAAACACACAAATTCTCACCACACAACCAGGTTTTGATGAAATAATTTATTTTCATAGCATTTTAGGTCAGAAAGGGCCATTACATCATGTAATCTGGCCACACATATATCACAGATGCTTAAATTTCACCCAGTTATCCCTGTGTTGATCCCAAGAACTTTGCTACGCCTAGAGAATGTGGGACAGCCCCCTCTTGGCCTGTACATGGAGGACTGAACTGGGGGTGTTCAGAGCTTAAAAGCATGAAGTTTACACTTACTCTGTAGGCACAGTTGGCAACAATTTATATTTTCTACTGTCTGGTCCATAGAATAACTTGTGAGCCACCCTTACAAGTGGGTTATACATTTTCTAGCATAGTGTCTATTCTTGATTTGAAGTCACCAATGTGACAACCCCACAATTAGTAGTTAGTTCCAGTGGTCTGTTTCACCTCCACTGTCAAAAATTCATGCCTAATTTCCAATTTGTCTGGCTTTAGCTTCCAGCCATTGGTTCTCTTCACACCTTTCTCTGCTAAATTAAAGTGCCCTTTAGTGTTGGGTATTTTCTTTCTGGATTTAGTTCAGCACTGTAATCAAGTCCTCCCTCAATCATCTTTTTGGCAAGCTAAACAGATTGAGCTTCCTAAGTTTCTTGCTATAAGGCACTTTCTCAAATCATGCCTCTTCATTTTCAGAGACTCTCTAATACAGGGGCTTGTTCTGGCTTGTGTGGAGGTTTAAGGTACTTGATTTTTACTACGTCAGTTTGGTTTTCTGGCGCTTTCTTTTCCTTCCAT
>NW_017729032.1:70275735-70284320 GCF_001723915.1 Gavialis gangeticus
TTTCTTTTTTGTGCTTTCACCGATGTATTCATATCCTTCTTAAAAAGGCAGTCACCCAAACAGGAGGCAATATTCCAGCATTGCTTTTGCCCCAGGGAGGATTCAGAGGGCATGCAGTGGTGCAGCTGTACCCCCCTCCCCCCCACCTCCCTTTTGAATTGGAATGCACTACAGGAGTCTCTAAAAAATTTTAAGTCACTAAAGCAGGTGAACTCTCCCTCCCCCCCCCCCCTTTTCTGTTTCTGCTGCTTTCCCCACTGTCCTGGGGAGAAGGGAAGCTCCAGAACTGCTCTGCCCACCCCAGCAAGGCTGGGCAGGGGCTGGGCTCAACCAGGTACAGTGGCAACAGTGCAGTGGGAGAATAGTTTTCCCCTCCCTGCCCACTTCCCTGGGAGCAGGCATGGGGAGGGGCAATCCCTCCATCCATTCCTGCTACTGTCCAGACCCCATCCCCATCTGCACCCAGCCCCTGAGCAGCCCAACTGGGGCAGACACAAATTGCTCTGGAGCTTCTCTTTCCCCCTGGGACAGTGGGGAAGCAGCAATGGCCAGTGGGGGAGGAGTGGAAGGGGAGGGGAGGGGTCAGTGGAGTGTCCAAAGAGAAGAAATGATTCTGTACATCTATGTTTCAGCTAAAGGCAACTTGGATTTTGTTTAAGCCAATAGCAAGACAAACTAATTTGTTCTAAAGGTACATTGTACACTTTACAAAAGGGAACAATAATCCTTTATTTAAGACACTTATCTGATATTTGGAGATTTGAAACTGAGGATTCCATTAAGCAATTACATGGTGGTGATGGTGAAAGCTGATAGAATGTGCATCTAACTTTTCATAGCATAAGAGTGAGAAAACAATAGTGATAGAAATAACTTGGAAATAACTGTTTTTTTCTTTCTCAAAGAAATCATTCCCAATAAATGCCCTATGTCCACAATATCACTTCTATTTCTGATGTCCTACTTCATTCTGTCTCTCCGCATAACCTTTTGTTCCACCTGTGATGCTTTTCAGTCATCACATGATAAAAAAGTCTAGGCTAGACTCCAGGGGTGCAATAAAAGACTGTATTTATTTTTTATGAAAGCACTAACAATTCTATTTGGATTTCTCTGTAGCAAAACCAATGAATTATTGAACAGATTGGACTTAAGGTTGCCAGAGAGAAACTCCTGTCAAATTGCTAATCGTGGCCCAGAATCTACAGCCTGGGTAAGTGCTACCGTGGAATATGTAATATCTCCTGCATAGGTCTGCCAGCATTAAAGTTTCTCTCTCCCAGTAGTAAAACTTTAGAATATTTTATATTAGTTTATTAACCATCCCTGATAACTAAGAACCAGATTTTTATCCTCAGTTGGGGTCAGATTTTCAGATATGCACAATAGTTAGCAGTTTTTGTGGAGAGCAGCTGGACCTAATAGATGTTAAGCCTTGTTGAAAATGTGCCCATTTCATATAGATTCATAAAAGGGTATTGCACTACTTTGAAAATCTGGCCATAGGCATAAGTCTGCTTTTTTTGTGGGCACACAAAATGTAAGCAACCAATGCATCTCAAGCAAAACCAAGGAAGTGATTCTTTCAGTTTATTCAGCATTGGTGAGACCACAGCTGGACTACTGTGTCCAGTTCTGGGTGCTGCACTTTAACAAGGATGTGGTAAAGCTTGAGAGAGTCCAGAGAAGAGCCACCTGTATGATCAGAGACTTGCAAGGCAAGCCATACGAGGAAAAGCTGAGGGACTTGGGCCTCTTCAGCCTAAAAAAGAGAAGGCTGAGAGGGGACTTGGTAGTAGCTTACTGCTACATCAGGGGCATACATCAAGGGCTCGGTGAACAACTGTTCACGAGGGCACCCTTAGGGAAAATCAGGAGTAATGGTCAGAAACTCCTGAAAGACTGCTTCAGGCTTAACACTAGGAAACACTTCTTCATGGTCAGGGTGTCCAAACTGTGGAATAAACCTCCTCCAGGGGTGGTGCAATCACCTATCCTGGAAATCTTCAAGAGGAGACTGGACGGTCACCTTGCTGGGATCACCTGACCCCATTCATCTTTCCTGCCTGTTAAAGGAAGCTGGAGCCAATAATCTTGCAAGGGCCCTTCCAGCACCTTACAATCTGTGAATCTATGAATGTGCCTTAGCTACTGCACATTAAATTTAGTACCTCTAGCCTCTAGCCTTTAATAACTCTAATATGAGATACTAGATAAAGGTGCGGTAGCTGCAAAGGCAAACTTTTTTTTAATGATGCTTAATGCACGGTAGACTAATTCTACTGTGCATTAGTGCATTAGCATGGTTTTTATTGTGACATGCTAATGCATGGTAGAACAGTCCACTGCGCATTAATGCATCTCATGTGGATACGCCCAGCATGTCCTATCAAGTGATTCAATTACCACTTTGATAGCTTGTCCCATTCCTGAAGTAGCCTGATAAAGTATCACCCAGTTATCACTGCTCTAATCCCGTTGCTTTTCTGTCAGACCCAGATGACTGAACAAAATGATAACTCCTTACATCTTCCCTAAATTCCTTGAAGGCTTCTCTGTTTTTCACTAGTTATGTCTCCTAAACTGCAGTCATCTCCTTGGGCTGTCCCACTGCTGGATGTACTTGCAGTGGGGAGTATTGGTACTAAGACAATGTTTGTAGAACCATACCTAGCCTGGGAGATTACATGTGGGAGGCAATCAGCAGATCAGTTGTCATGTGCAGAAATTATAATTGGTAGCTGTAGCCTGAGGTTGGCAAGACCTTGGACAACTTTATTAATTATTTTATATACAGTCAGAGGCTTTAGTTTTTGCCCAAACTTAAATGCCAGCAATTATGGAGGAAAAAGAATGCCTCTCCCTTCCTTTAGACTTGCTTCAGGCTCCCAGGAAGTATACTGCAGCCATCCAGTTTGAAAATCACCTTGTTAAAGAAAATATATTCAGGCATCAGGTTTTCCTCTTGTGCCTTGCTTTTTTGTCTTTTTATTGACCCCAGGAAAGAAAGAATGAAAGAAAGTGGTGCACAGATTTTTCTTTTTTTAATTCTTTAGGCCCAGCTGTCAGTAGCTTCCTTGACATTTTCCACAGGCATTAAAGAGGTCTGTTGGTGTGCAGGAAGAGGGAGTGTCTGAAGCACAATGTACTCTGCCTTTTTGGCTAATTTTGCCTGCCACTGTGGGCTGCTAATGCAGACTATGGGTTAGAATGGCATCCGGCTGTTCTATGTTATGGGTCCAAGTTATGAGGTCATGTTATGGGGCACTGAGACAGCCAGAAATATGACAGGTAGAAAGATGACTTACCACCACCCTTGCATCCCCAGTTGTTGCAGCCTAGCAGCTGAACAATGGAGAGTTGGGTTTCATGAGTTTTTCTGAGGCAGAAACAATCCTGTCAATTTCAGTAATTTGTATTAGTAGTAAGACATGGGCAAGTTCTTGTCATTGGCTGTGATTTCAGAAATAGATATGAAAGCCCTCAATGAGGCAGAGTTGGAATGGGGATGTATCTCCTCAATCTGAAATGGCTTAAAGAATACCTTTATTTCCCAGCTGAAACATCTACTTGTGTTAAACTCTACAATTTTGTTTCTAAAATTAAAAAAAAAAGTGAAAGTGACATGTTACATTGTAGCTCACCTTTTAACCACTGCCCAAATACACGGGAATAATTTCTATGATGCTTGTTTTTATGTAATATCTTTATTATTACTACCCTATTAGAATATATAAATGTTTTGTGCCACTATCACACTGTGGCCCCTTAGTCAATTTATCTTTCAGTTATAGCACAGCTACACAACTAGAAAAAAGGCTGATCAAGCAAGTGGGAGTGGAAACAATCAGCAGATAAACTATCAGCTGCTACACTCATTTAAGGGACCTAAAACACACAACCAGTGTGTTACTACTTGGTGTACCTGAGATAAAATTGCTTAAGAATTAAAGTGTAATCGGAAAGGGAAAATGTTGTGCTCTAATTTTGTTGATTTGATATGGTCTCTTACCTGGCCTATGTTGAAACAAAGAAATTTAGGATACAATTTTATCAGATTCTAAAATATAACATCTACTCAAGAGGAATAACAATAGATTTTATTTTGATGTATGTCTTGGAAAGTTCTTGTTAAAGTTATACCCTTGAATTCTCCAGATCCTTTCTTTGGTATTACTCTCCAGTGTATCTAGTTATAAACACCCGGTTGTATAATTTGCATTCAGTTATTCCAGACTACTATATATGGGAAATGTCACGTTCTTTTAAGTGAATCTCCTTATTTTATTGGTGGCTTTTTAGGCCCACTTTTAAGTCATGCTCATAATTAATGTTAATCTTGTCTTTCAAAGTGTTAACAATCTGATCTAGATTTTTATTGTCTTCCAACTAGATTAACATACTCTTTACACAATTCTCCAAGTCATTACTGAAAGTAATGAATAATATTGGACCCAGAATGGGTCTCTCTGGACACATGTAACAATTCCTCCCAGCTGAAGATTGAACCATTAATAATTGCTCTCTGTATTCAGCCTTTTAGCAAACTATGCACCCGTCGTTTGGTAGCTTAATTTGATCCACATTTATCAAGGCATGAGACTTGCATGGAATTGTACCAAAGCCCTTATTAAAGCCACACTATGCAATAACCACCCCTTTTTGTAATATATTATGTTAGTTGTTGTTGTTTAATGTGCTAATAAGCAAAATATACACACACAGGAAGTCACATTTTCTTCTCTAGGAGGTTACAGTATATAACGAAAGATGCAAGCAAGCTATAGAAGAACCTGCTCTATGAAACACTTACTCATAACGAGTAAGAGCCGTCAAATCCAGCCCCTTGTTAATGATTTCAGATCTAATTCACAGGTTTCCTCTACTCAAATCCCCTAAATGTGTTTTAGCCACAACATATTGCAGGCACAGTTTCTTTGGAAAATAAACCACTCTAGCAATGGCATTGTGAAAAATGTAGAAGTTAACTTATCTGACTCCTGAAAAGTGTGCTTTTTTTTCTAATGGTAGTATTTCATTTCCAGGAGCAGCCTTTGTTCCTGCTTTAATATGTGGCTCTAAAGAAACTCTGCATAAAAACATTTAAATGAGTGGAATATGCAAAAGAACCTCATATCTAGGTTTTAAAATAGATCCTTAAGTGAACCTTAAAACACTTTTGTTATGTTAATTAATTGTATAAAGATAGAATGGGATTCTCTATCAGTTATCTATTTTATATTCTCTGATGACCAACAGGGGAGAAGCCACAGCTATAGGGAAACCCAAAAGGAAATTGAAAACAGAAGATTACAACAAATGAGGGAAGAACAACAGTGCAAGGTAAATATACCATAATAGCATAACACTTTTATGTGCAGCATTTAAGCATACAATCATGTTATGTAATCAATTAAACACATTGATCATTGGGACATATACATGCAATCTGTCCTCAGGAAAATGCTCTGGACCAGTCTCAGACATGACAGAGAATGAGCCAAACTGCAAGGTCCAAACCTAGACTCAAACCTCGACAAAGTTCATGGGGTTTGGATCTGTATGATGGGTTTGTGCATTCAAACAACCATGTAAAATATTTTAGATCACAGTGCCCAATTTTGCACTCGAGCTAATCAACCTCCTCTCCTGGAGGCTGAAATACTGTAATCTTACTGAGAGTTTCAGGAACCCATGCTAACCTCAGATTGCGAAGGTGATTCTGACTAGAGAACTAATGCCAATCCCCCGCAAACTGGAGTTGTAAATGAAAGCTTAGTCAAAATGTCTTCAAAACTATTACACTACCTATCCAATATATCTACTTCTCTATTCTTTAGCTAAAACACACACACTACATCATTTAAATATGATAAAGATTGGCTAAAAAGCATGTACTGTATGAATCAGATCTGTACATGTAACACTGATGTATGTCTAAAATGCATCCTGTCCACTGTAGGAAAGCTTATAGTTTCTGGTGAAATAAGCAGGCAGGTTTGTGTGCACTAAAGTCACTTTAAGCCAGGACACTTGGGTATTGGGAACAATTTAGTCATGGCAGCATTGAGTTCAGTACAGGCTGAAAAAACAGTCTATATAGCTGGGTAAATACTCCGATGGTTGGTTACCCAACCAACGCTGAGTCCCACATACAATCTAAAGTCACTGCAGCAGTGATTACCCCGCAGACATTTTCTTAGATCCTTATGTAATAGGCCCAATCTCATTTAATGAGTCTGATGCTAGAAACAGACATTGCCAGATGGAGTGGATCAGCTGTTCCAGGATTTGTCCCAGCATAGCTGATCTGCTTCACTGGGCAAAACACACATTGCCCCTGATGCTACAGGACAATGGGTCACATATTCTCTTGGGCTTGAGGGGCCTAATCCTATGTTCACCAGGAATTCCTGCACAGGATCAGGTCCCTGGAGCTCTGGGAGTACCTGCCTGGCTTTCTGCTCTTACAGAAACAGTCCCCTGGGACCTCTGGGGCACATTTCTTTAAGCAGGGAAGGGTGGGCAGGTGTTCCCAGGGCCTGATCCTGTGTGGACAAGCCTGGGGTGTGCAGGATCAGGCCCCTTAAGCCCCTCAGAGCAACTGCCCAGGGTGACTGGACAGTGAGAGCAGCTCCAGGGTGCCCACACTCTCTGACCACAAAGCAAATAGACAGCCAGTGCAATAAAGCAGCACAAATTAATACTACCTTTGTCATGCCCACAATTCTTGGGCATTTGTGGCATGACAATGAGCACAGATGTCTGTTTGCTTGGCCTTTGTGCTGCCTTAATATTGTTTATGGGGGCACAAAGATGACAAAAGGCATCATCCATTTCCACCGTGCGAGAGCTGGACATATAACTCAGGTCCCCTGACTCCCAAACATTTCAAATCATTAAGCATAACATTACTTTTTGTTCCATTAAACATAAAACCTTCCATTGTTTTAGTACCTGGAATTATGAATTCATCAAGATAAAATGCCTTCATTAAACTATGTTTATATATATTGTAGAACTTACTACTTTCCCAAAGGGTATGTACACTTTCTTCTGTATTTGAAAACCAAAAATATTCTTTTATAAATGAAACAATTGTGGGTGTGTCTCATACATAGCTGTAGGCCATCACCTGCAATAATTTAGGAAAATGGACTCCTTTCTATTGTAGGGCTGGGGCCTTTCTGATGTATAAGGTAACTCTTAATTTCAGGCTATTTACTGCTTTCCATAGATCTTTAAGAGTGCAGTGACTATGTGTGATATTTCTGTGTTGATAAGTAGAACCAAGGTACTCCCTGCCTTAATAATTGCTGTTTTACCTACTGGACAAATTAATCTAAATCTACTGTAAATTGTACATATTTTCAAAGCTGCAATAATTGTCCCTCAGATTGATGTTTGCTCTTTCCCACTTCAAGCGAGTATTTATTCATGCAGCTGTAAATTCTTTCTTGCATGCACCTCTTAGTGCAACGTAGCCATAAAATTTATAGGTTTTGTCAGTTGTACTTTTTTGGAACAGGTTTTAGCATGCACTGATTGATTTAAAATTTTCAGTGCACTTCAAGCACAGCATCATATACAAGCAGTATATTTTAGAGCATTACACCAAGAGAAGGCTCAACATATTGGAAAATCAGATAGTGGATTTTAATTTTCAGGTTGAACAGTTATTTAAAACAGTGAAAATTAAGCTTGGCTTTTTTATTTCTTAATCTTGTTTTGCTTGTAGGGCTAGACAAATATTAATACAGAACACATTTTTCCACTTATTTTTTGACTGATTTATATTGATTGTGTAGTTTTATTAATGTTCCATTTCATTTGTTTTTATTTTTGGAGTTCCTTCTAGTTACTGAAGCTTTCTATAAATGCATCATTTTATTTTTAAATGCCATCCTTACCACTACCCAGTTTCTATTAAAAATATGCAGGATGTGTCCATTTTTCCCTGGAGAACACTTTTCCTGGTAAAAGTCTGTAATTCCAGTTTATGTTGCCTGTACCTATAATAATATGAGATCTTTAGTATGTCAGTAATTCAACTAGTCTCTGAGATGACACGTCATCTTGCATAGAAATATAGTGATTCAGCCACTTCAAACAACTTACATGGAGCTAATGTTTCTTTGGTTAGCACTAAATATTTACCCGAATGCCTGCCTGTGAGTCAGAGCAAAAGGAGATGGAACATGCCTGCCTCAAGTAACTACCTTTAATCATAAACATCACTGTAATCATAACATTAAAATGTATAGGAAGGGGGCATAAGGCATAACAATGCTCAGGTAGTATTGAAGTGATGTAGCCGTGATGGTCCAGGAAATCTGTGAGAGCCAAAAGTTATTGTGAATGATATCTTTTATTGGACCAACTGCACAGTTGGAATAGATTTAGACAAGTTTTTGGGTATCAGAGTACTATTCTAAGTATGTGTGATACCTGATGGCCTGTCTAAAATTTATCTCAATTATTCAGTTGGTCCAATAAAAGATTATCACTCATAAAAACTAGATTCTTAACGATGCTTAACATTTTATGAGGCACTAGCAAAATGCCCATCATGAAGGATGGGTGGG
>NW_017729032.1:70284634-70292149 GCF_001723915.1 Gavialis gangeticus
AGAGACCCATGTCTGGCCCCACACCCTTCCCCCCACTTTGGGTCCAGCCCTGTTCCCCCACTCCCTTCCACCACCACTGCCCCGCTCCCCACCCCACTACCGCTCCAGGTCCTGCCCTGCTCCCTGCCCCTGCCTCACGGCTGCATGTTGCAGCTGGCAGGAACTGCCCATGCCTGCTCCCCATGTGGCATCCTGTAACCGCCTTGCCATGCCTCCCTGCACGCCATGCCCCTCCATGCCATCACATGTCCCACAGTCACAGTCAGCAGGCACTGCCCGCATAGGTGGGGCATAGCTTGAGGCCTCGTGGGTGGGCCATGCGGCTGCAGAATGCTGCACAGGAAGCAGGCCCAGAGTCACTCATACCTGCCCGTGCCCCTCGTACCTGCTTCCTGTGTAACACCCTGCAACCATGTGCCATGCCCCGCCCTACACAACATGCCATGCCCCCCACATGGCCACAAGCCACGCCCCCACCCCATGAGGTGGCATGCCCCACTCCACACCCCAGGGCTCTCCCCACACCACTTCCCACAGTAGGGAACACAGTCTGGCCCCAACCACCTCCACCTGTATGTCTGCATGTCTGTCTGTCCATAGGTTCTGGGTGGCACATGCGCAGTTGGGCGGGAGTGTTACGAACAGACAGACCTACAGATAGAAGTGCCATGGCTTTTATTATATTAGAATTCTTCTACTAAAACCTGCAAGGGACTGACTCTCAAATAGGTCACAAGGAAAAATGGAGGGTTGACAGGAAACATTTTTGAGGCAAAATAAGGCATTATGCTGTAATGCTGGCTAAAACATTTTAAATAGTACTAATGTTGCATTCCTTCTTTGTTCTAGCTTCATAGGCACTAGGATGTGGAACTTCCTAGAACATTTACAAATAGTTCAAACCACTTTGCCCTCCAGATCTGCATAAACTAAACCTCCATCAGAATTTCCTTATATCTAGTAGCACTTTTATCACTACATTAAAAAAAAATTAGGGACCAGTCTTGCAAGCCATATGTAAGCAACTTATATTCCTGAGAGCAGTCCCACTGACTTTAGTAGCACTACTTAGAATCAAAAGTAGGGCTAGAAGGGACCCTCAGAGGTCATCTAGTCCATCCCTCGGGCAGAAGCTGGTTCCCTATCCAAACCATCCTTTACAAATCCATTGTCTAACTTATTAGCCAAACTACACAGTCAACCCTGACACAACCACACGGCATAACACCCTAGCCTGCCACACATAAGGCAGTGAGACAACAATGGTAATTATCCTGCTACTATGAGGATTGTTAAAACATGCTCAAGAGATCCAAGGAAGAGGGCTCACCCCCTACAGTCTGTACCCATGTGACTATTAAGTAACAATTCCTTCCTGACTACAAATATGGGTTGAGGGGTAAGACTATCTAGCCAGGAATCTCTAAGTTTGAGTCTCAGTGGACACATCTACACGTTCATTAATGTGCTGTAGTTACTGTGCATTAAGTTTAGTACTTGGTTAACTAAGTATTAAATCAATGCACAGTAATGTGTGCTACTGTGCAGTAGCACCAGTGCATGGCTATTTAGTGATACTTGCTGTGCAGTAGCCTAATACTACTGTGCAGTAGCGTATTAGTACAGTTTTTGCTCGGTATGCTACTGCGTGATATTATTAGGCTACTGCGTGGTTAGCATCTTGTGTAGATGCGCCCAGTGGAAGTATTGAAACACCTTAGTCAAGCTTACTTACATAATTTAGAACTTCTAAGCAGGTAGAGGCCACATGCTTGTGTGCCACATTAGCAGGGACTATGCTGTTGGGGGCACGGGCCTCCAGTTCCACATGGCATGGATACCCACACCCATTGCACTACACATGCACACTCTTCCTTTTGCCCTACTACAGCACTCTGCCCCCAACATCAAAACCAGAGGAGGAAGGGGAATCTGGAGGTTCTGGCTGCTATTGCAGTCAGACAATAGGGTGAATTTTGGCTTGATGGGAGCCCAGGGGTCATAACCCCTTACTGCCCCCTGGCCACCAGTTGGATAGCCCTGATTTAGAACTACTTAATGTGAGGTTTGTAGGATCCAGCCTTATAAATTCATTTTGTCTAACATAAAAAGTTTCCACAAAGTATGGGGCAAGATAAGAATAAATGGATTATAAACATACCCATACTAATTGCTTTATCCTGGGCCCTGACATTAAAATACCAAATTCCGTGGAAAGAGAATATGGTAAATGCAACTCTAAAAACTTGAAAAAGTTCATGTTTTGAAGTTTAAAGAGCAAGGAAATTTACGTAAATAAAATGAATTCAAACTCTTCTTCATAGTAAAAATCTATAACTTCTAAATGCTGTTAGTTACGTTGTAAATTACTCCAGTTCCTTCTCCATACGTGCAAGCAGAGGGGAACCAAAACCTGTGCAGATGTGGAGGCCATTAAATCAGATGTATGCTTCTCATAATATTTCATTTGGAAGCCAGAACCACAGATGAGGAGAAAAATGGGAACTGGAGCAGGACTACAAGGCATACTCTACATAATTATTCTTCCCTCCTAATCCTACGTGCTGCAGTGGTACAAATTACTGCAGACTGTACCAAGATGCAGCAGTGGTCTGGGAACCAGGAGTCAGAATAGAAGTAAAAGCCCTCCATGTGAATGGCATTTGCCTCTGGCAGATATCTCTAGAGCTATGATTTTAGCCATCCTGTTTCTAACCTTGCTTCTTTTGCTAGACAGCATGCCCCCTCCATCTTGAAGAGGAAACATTATTTTGGGTGCAGAACTAAAATTAAGCAAATTTGAGGAAATGACATATCGTACTTGTTAAAGTTAATATTGTGTAGTCAGTGGTCTTTTCAACCTAATTATATTAATGACAAATAACATTATTTTATACTTTTTATTGTTTCCAGAGTGAATTACTGGAAGTCAAACGAAAGCAGGAAGAGGAAGAAAGAACAAAAGTGCATCAAAACGAACATAGAAGGTAAAATTGAGAAAACAGAACTTGCTGAAATTGCATTCCTATCTAGAAGGCTTCTTGAAATTGCAGTTGTTAGTGGTTGAGAACACTATTCCAATGAGATTGTTCTAACTCACATCTTTAGGCCCAACTTTGCACTCAGACAATCCAATAATCATTCTCACAAGTCCTCTATACTCAGTGAGTACAAGTGCACTGGCCATTTTCCAAAAGGGGGGTTTGTTGTTTTAGGATCTGCATAGAGAATGGGGAATAGCTGCTCTATGCAGACCATAAGCACACATAAACCAGGTCCTTTCCAGGCCTACTTACTGAAGCCACTCAGAAGCCTAGCATCTCTTAGACATAATGGTTGGGAAACCTAAAGCAGAGTGGTGAGTATGAACTGTTTCCTCTTTCAATGTATCCATTACATGTCTCCATTCCCCTGTAATTCACAATTCATAATCCCACTCCTGAAAGAGATGTGTACTGGGTTTCTATAAAAAAGTGTTTCACAATGCATCTTGAATGTATTATGTAAGAGCAATGGAATCTGCCTCTACAGTGTCTGCTTCTCAGAAGTTCATACGCATTGTATATTAAACAACTATTGGTTAAAAAATAGAAATAAGCCTAGAAACAGGACTCCTATCTCCCCCACTAAGCTATGGAAACAGGTTCCCTTGTGCTTACTTTCCCTCTGGCCCTGTGAGTCTTCCATGATTGCTACCCATTTGCCGTACTTCAGCAGGAAGGATGGAGTAGACCCTCTACTAGCTTACTCTTTCACTTGGTGTAGGGCATTTTCTTCAGAAGTATACCTGGCTTCAGATACTATATTTTCTTGCATGCATGTACCTTTCTCTCCAATTTCCCAGCAGCTGAAAATTGGAGTGCACATTATATGCGAGAAATATGGTAAGAGCAGTTTCTGCCACTTACAGGTGAAATGGGAAGTAAAATCTGCAGTAATCCACAGGGGGTAGAATAATGACCAGGCTCAGCTCCCTAGCTGTTTCTACTTAGTTACTTATTACAAAGAAACATATTTTGCTCTTCATTCTGCCTCCAAAACAAGGCATTTTATTCCAGAGCATACTGCATGCAAAAAAAATGGTACTTTCAAGTGTCAAAGGAGGCCCAGAATTCAAGACTCCTGTGTCCTGGAAAGATGATCTAGTTGACAAGAGGTGGGAACCACTAACACTACTGTTCTGAAAATAATTTGGTGCTATTGAGTTGTAGCTTTTGTCTGCTTTCAGTAACCAGTCAGTTTAAATGAGAGTTTAGGAAAGTGGCTGTTTTAGGTCTCTTCTGAGCATGTGTGTGAGTCCAAGTTGAGGCACTTTTGGAATTTTGAGTTCCAAAATGGAGATACATTGCCTTTAGATGTTCGTAGGGTTGTGTGGTGCTGTCACACAGCCACAAATAATTGTACTTTTGGATTAGGGGAAAAAACACCTTTATGTATGTGGCAGAGCACCTTTGGTGCCTGCCACTTTAAGGGCTGAGAGCAGGCAGGACAGCAGCCAGCAGGTGAAGGCCAGCCCTGATGAGGTGGTCACATGACTGCAGGAGGACCAAGGGATTGGAGGAGAGGGCTGAGCAGCCTCCATTTTAGCTAAGGCCTTCAGGGCTGAGGCAGCAGCAGCTGCTGCAAACAGCTGGGGAATGAAGATGGCCTGGCTGGAGCTGCTTGGAAGATCTTGGCGGTAAGGGCAGGAGCTATGGGGATGGCAGGAGGCTTCTGGTCCTGGGGCATGACTGAAAACTAAGCCCTGCTGGGGAAGGATGGTCTGGTGGGACTGACCATGGCAGGGCATTTCTCCAGAAATACCAGGCCAGTTGCCTCCTCAGTAAAAGGTGGGCAGGGATACCTTATAACTCCAGTTCCACTACCCAGTGGATAATTTTAGAGCAAGGACAGGCAATGGGGCCAGGCATGTTTGTGGACACTTGAGCCTGTGGGGTATAAGACCTTGAGCCCCAGTGAGGGGGTATAAAGTTCATCCCAATAAAGGGACAGAAAAGGGCTCTGGTGAGGGGGCGGGAGTGGATAGAAAGGCCCACACTGAGAAAGTTGCATGGTGGCACCTGAAGGGCTGTGCATGTGGGGTGTAGAGTAGGGTCTGCACTGGTGGGCCTGAAGGGGGCATGTAGAGTAGGGTTGTTCAGGCAACCTGAAGAGCTACATATGGGCCAACCCCCACAAGAGTGACAACTTAAGCTAGTTGCCTGGAAAGGGGCTAGTGGCAGAGTTTAGCCCAATGTGAGGCATAAGGCTGGTGGCCACAGGGCCTGAAGGGTTGAGTGTGGGCTGTCCATAATGTGAGTAGGAAAGTCTGAAGGGCTGTGTAGAGTAGGTACCAGAAGGGGCTGCAAGGATCCATGGCAGGTTGAGAGTAGCCCAGTGAGGGGCAGTATGAATGTGGCCCAGTGAGAGGGGGCAGCGTGAATGAGGCCCTGTGAGAGGGGGCAGTATGCGGGGGTAGAATGCTAGAGGCCCAGCAAGGGGCAGAGTTTAGCTTGGCCTTGGGCCAGAGCTGTTACCAATTTGTAATGCCATCTGTAAGGCATAGGACACAGTATAGGGAAGGTTGCAGCCATGTGTAATGCCCTAGGCATTGGGGCATTAAATGGGCAGCCTCCCGCATTTTACATCAAGTTTATTACAACAAGTTATGGCAGATGAGACAGGGCAGATTGCTGTAGACAGAGAGGTGGGCCAACATTGAGATCTGGCCCTAAGAGGACCCCTGTCACAATGTACCTAACAAGACAGTTGAAATCTGACCCTTTCTCAGTACTACAAAATATTTTCTATCATGACCCCTTTTGCTTTTCTTCTCTTTCTGCTGAATGGTTCCAGTCTTAATTCTGGGTCTAACAGTCTTCATTTATCTTGGTATAGTAACTTTTTCCCCTCCATTTTATTTTTGGCAAAAAGCAACTACCTCAATTTTCTGTCCACTTTCCACTTTCTTCCTAATAAAAAGAAATCCCATTCTTCTCCATAATAAACGTCCCATCAAATATTTAAAAAAATAACCACTTAAGCATCTTTTAAAAATGCTATTCAATATCTTTGTGTGTCTCATACCCAAATGCTGACGAAGAAATATTATAAAACATAGAAGCCAATGAAGGAAAAGACCTTTTAGACCACTGAGGCCATCTCCCTGCATCCCCAGACAGGAATAATAGAGCATTTGCATTTTATATTCTTTGTATAAAAAAAAATGACATAAACCACTCGAAAATAGGTGTAAATCATAAGCATGCCCATCAGTTGTAAGCATAAATGAGAAAGC
This sequence comes from Gavialis gangeticus, assembly GCF_001723915.1. NCBI lineage: Eukaryota > Metazoa > Chordata > Crocodylia > Gavialidae > Gavialis > Gavialis gangeticus. The sequence goes on from NW_017729032.1 coordinate 70,290,912, forward strand.
AGCTTTCAAGCTATTTAAGATGATTTGGAAGGAAAGTGCTTTTCAGATGGATAAAATAAAGGAAATGGCAGAGGAACTCTCTCTACTAGGGTACGGAGGCTGCATGCGTATATGAAAAAGTTGATTACATTACTTGTAATGTCTCTATTGGCAACAAACTAAAATAGCTTTACAAAGGCATAGAAAATTGGCACCTTCTGGAAATTCTCCTTGTGTAAAAGGTGCTAAAAGGCCACATAAGCTGCCTAAATAGTTACAGCCAACACAGGTAATATAATTGGTGTACTGGCAGCCTAATTTTTCCTGAGCCACTTTAATGCATCTCTTATAGCTTTGGAGGTTCACTTTTCAAAGTAGCCCATAAATAATTGTCACATGATTTTCATTAAAATTGCTAGGAGTTTGTTAGGCTGAATCCCCATGCAGGGACTTGAAAATGTAGCCTACCATAGCCTGTGTCATATGATTAGTCACTATGGGGTTTTAAAATAAGCAACAAGTTCACAGATGTTTTTAGGCAAGAAAAGCAAAAATTATCCATAGAATGGTGAAGCTCATAGTCTCTGAACTCTTTAGCAACCTTCTATTAATGTTCATTTTTCAATATTTTTTAAGGGTAAATAATGCTTTTCTGGACCGGCTGCAAAACCAAAATCAAGTGCGTGGCACCTACCAATCTGGGTATTTTGGGAGCATGGATCATTTTGTTGGTGACAGCTGGGTAAGTTAGAAAAACATCTGTCAAAGTCCTGAAGATGAAAACAATCAGATGTTAAAAAAAAGGTGGGGGGGAAGGAATTAGTAGTTTGCCTTTTTCCCAAATAGCATCCTTTTAGTATTCAGTTTAGTTTACATGATGGGCAGCCAGCCAGTGCGATTACTATCAGTTCTACAATAGTTTTCAAGAAAAAATCCTGACAAGCTTCCCAAAATAAAAAAAAATGACAGCTGCCCTTACTGCAGAACTTGATTGCCTTGAATACAAGACTTTATCACAGCTTTTCTAAGTTCAGAAAAAGAATAATTAGGTTTTAAGGGATTTTTTGAAAAGCTTTGAATGAAAGATGTTTGAAAATCCTGTAAACATTTTAATATTCTTGAAGGGGGGAAAAAGCATACCAGAGATACAGCTGTTCATTTATTCCACATAAACTTGAAATGAGAAAGAGACCTAGTATATTCAATTTAAATTAAGAAACATTTTCTTTAAAAGTTTTTTTTTTTTTTTTTTTTTTTAA
>NW_017729032.1:70297149-70297511 GCF_001723915.1 Gavialis gangeticus
TTTTTTTTTTTTTTTTTATTTTTTTTTTTTTTTTTTTTTTTTTAAGAAAAATCATGGAACTTGACTGTACTCTATTAAACTTATAATATTAGATATCAGACTTTATTCAAGCTTAATTAAGACATTAATTAATGTCTATGCCTAGGGTCAGTTAGGATCTAGTCAGGGAACTTCTGGAGGAACTGGACGTATTTAAATCAGCTGGTCCGGATGATCTCCACCCCAGAGTGCTGAGGGAATTACCTGAGATCATTGTGGGACATCTGGCATGGCTTTATGAGCACTTGTGGTGCTCTGGTGTGGTGCCAGAGGACTGAAAAAGGGCCAGTATGGTTCCCATTTTCAAAAAAGGGAAGAAGGAG
>NW_017729032.1:70302511-70303333 GCF_001723915.1 Gavialis gangeticus
CTAGGATCTGGAACCAACTTCCAAGAGAAGTGGTGCTGGCTCCTACCCTGGGGGTCTTTAAAAGGAGGCTAGACGAACACCTTGCTGGGGTTGTTTGACCCCAGTACTCTTTCCTGCCGTGGCAGGGGGTTGGACTTGATGATCTGCTCAGGTCCCTTCCGACCCTAGAAACTATGAAACCACGAAACTACTAATGTTCTTCAGCTCTAGATAATGGCATCTTTAAGTGATCCAAAAATATTTATAGGAATTCCATTACAGAAATTTCCACTGTGGAAAAATGCAACTGCTAAAAGGATAATACTGCAGAAGTGGCAATCAAGCAGAGGGATTTAACATTTCAGAAAGGCACACAAGAGTAAATGGATTGGCATTATGGGGAAAAATATCACTAGCTCCACCAATAATATATAACATTTTTTTAACAATTTTGATGTTTTTTAGATGTTTTGCCTTCTGATTAGTCTGCTTCAAGCATCTATGTCTCTTGATTCTTTAAAGGCTTGTACATGTTTAACTCTGTGCAAGGGTAGACCCACTGGCAGCACTGGGATGGATGGCCCATGTGTATAGATAATTGTGTGTGTGTCTTTGCAATACTAGGATTGCAGCATGCAATCCTTCCCCCACAAAAATTGTTGGTGTTAAAATAGTATTTAGAGGTCTTGAGAATGACACGGCCACGAGTAGAAAGAAAAATCACTATCCTCATTTTACAGCTTGTGGGCAGGGGACACAGTGGCTTTCCTCAGCATCCCCCAGGAATCCATGATATTTTCATAGTTCATAGTTTCATAGATTTAGGGTCTGAAGGGACCTAGT
>NW_017729032.1:70303344-70303767 GCF_001723915.1 Gavialis gangeticus
AGTTTAAAGCTCGCCATACGAGATCAGCCAACCTGGAAGATGATAGAGAGGACCTGAAACAAATGTCCTGAGCTCTAGTTCAAGGTCTTAATCCCATGATTATCATTATACCTAGTTGGTGAGAATTTTGGTATTGACTTCAATGGAGCAGGACTTGTTTTGAAAGGTAGTTACCATTTGTCATAGTCTACTCCTTATGTTACCCAAGCTAGAGTAGTTTGAATCATACTTCATTTAATACTCTATTATTGTTGCATGCAGCCACTGTATTTATCCTCTCTTTTACAAAAACAATTAAATCAAAGCTACAATATAAAGAAATAGTAACAAACATATTTAAGTAAAACCCCAGGGTAAAAATTGCATTCTAAGAAAAAAAGGATTGTTTTTGTTCCAATGTACCGGGTGTTTATAAAGTCCTTT
>NW_017729032.1:70308767-70320243 GCF_001723915.1 Gavialis gangeticus
GCTACAATATAAAGAAATAGTAACAAACATATTTAAGTAAAACCCCAGGGTAAAAATTGCATTCTAAGAAAAAAAGGATTGTTTTTGTTCCAATGTACCGGGTGTTTATAAAGTCCTTTTGCAACTTTAAACTTTAATAACTTTGGATGTACACATGATAGAAGTTGTAAATAGTGATTGAAAGCACAATTCATTAAGTTTTAACACAATACAGCTGAAATTTCTAGATTTCAACATAACCACCATCTTTTGTGATACATCATTCAATTGGATTTTCCAAGCTGTAGAAAACATTTTCCAGTTGCTTCTGAGTGATTTCATGAACTATATTTGTGATCCTTACTCTATGCATAGCTTACACTATGCTAAAAAACTTTAATAAATTATGCTTTCAGTCACCACTTACAGTTTGCTACTATCGTGGGTATATCCAAAGTTATTAAAGTTTAAATTTGCACAAGGACTTTATAAAAGTAACCTATAGGTGGAAGAAAAAGCTGCATAGACAAATATCAAGAAAAATGGATATATAAAATGATACCTCATGGGAAGGAATTAGAACTGCCAACTTTGTAAGACAGTTCAATAGCAAGAGTAAAAAAGATGACTTGCAACAGTCACTAGGACAAGGGAGAATAACTTCTGCAACATTAAAACCCAAAGGCATAAGCATATGCTCACACTTGCACACCTGTAAAGTTCCATTAAAGCTGATGGGATTGCTACTCACAGCTCACATGCTTAAATCTTTGTAGGGCAGAGCTTCAGATGAAGTCCTTGAGGAGGGTTCAGGCCCTGCTAGAAATTTCTCTAGAGGGGGAGTTTCTAACCTGTACATTGTTAGTAATTAGTACAGTTACAGTCAAGGCTTACTGTCTGAACAGTCCAGTTTGAAAAAACAGCATGTGTTTCAAGGTGTTGAGATGTGGGGAGGCAAAAAAGCAATGAAACAGGTCCAGGAAAACAAGGCTGACAACTCTGTCAAACTCAAGTTTGGCTTAAAATAAGTATAGAGAGAAAATCTTCAGTGACTTGCTGGGCTCTCATGTCTCTCTCTTGATATTCTATCAACCATTATTGCCTGAGGGAGTTCATCCCCTCTTTGGGTATTGCTATCTTCTTGCTGCCAGAAATGACAGATGTCAAGGGCTCAAATGTTTCTAATGTGCAAATATTTTATCCTTAGATGGACTCAGTTGATACCCTAAATCTAGGCATTTTAGCAAAAAGAACTAAAGGTGGCTGAGGATACTCCCATGCAAGTTTTTAACCCTTTTACAAGATATCAACTAATAAAACTTCTTGGATGCAACCTAGGGGCATGTCTAGATGAGCAGGAACATGCATTTCCCTGGGGACAAACAGCAGTGGTAGATAGTTATGCCATTGCTACTTGTCTCCAGGAATGCCCCTGCATGCACACTGTGGTGTGCAGCAAATTGCCTGGGGTGGGGTAGGAGAGGCTGGGGCCAGCATCTGCAGTGGTGATAATCCAAGCGCACAGAACCTGGTAGGCAGCCAGAGCGTGAGTCTGGTTGGCCAGGCTCTGGTTTCAGGCTGCGCATGCCGCAGCCATGTGCACCGCCCTGCTTTTTTCTGCCCCACTATTCTTATGCTAGGATTTCTTTTTCACATATGCCCCCTAGGGGCATGTCCAGATGAGCGAAAATGTATGCTTTATGGCACATTTCGAGGCTTTTGAGGCATGGCAAAATGCACGCGGAGCACATGGAAAGGTTCTCCGTTCTGCATATTTGCAGGGTGGAGCCAAAATTTAAATACTGGGAAATCCCAGTATCTAAAAAAAATCAGGCAAAAAAAAGTGGGGCGGCACACACTGCACCTTGTACCACCCAAAACTGGAGTCTGGCCACCCAGAGCCATGCTCTGGCTGCTAGCTAAGCTCCATGCACCTGGATCACTGCTGCTGCAGCCCCAGAAGGCACCCAGGACTTCAGATAAGGCTGCTGGAGCAAGCCCAGGTGCTGGCCCCAGGCTCCCAACTCCACCTGGGGCAGCTTGCCGTGCACCAGAGTGTACGTGCAGGGGCGGCACAACTACATACCACTGCTATTTGTCCCCGGGGAAATTCACATTCCCACTTGGCTAGAATCTTTAAAGAGCAGGAGGAAGCTGAGCAATAGGTAAAAGATTAGAAACTGTCTAAGGCCAGCTGTTAGGAGTGGTTCTCTCTCTCTTTGGCTGCCTGGTACCTGCCCATCTAAGTTAGAAACTTGTTAGCATGCAGTGGGAGCTCTGAACCAGAGTCCTGAGACAAGGACTTTATGAACTGTTTAAAAGAGGAAACACCACTGTGTGTGTTGGATGTTACGTGCTTGAATCCTTGATGTATACCATTCTTTTCTCCTCAAGTTACCTAAATTGAACACTGGTATACTACCCATATCCTTGGTGTGTTTTTTAAATATAAAGTATAACTATTTCTAAAAATGGAGTTTATTATAAGTGTGTTCATGAAGTGTCAGTATTCCTTTTGAGGAGGACAGCAGGGGAGTTGGGTGGTTATTTTGGTTTGGTTTTGGGTGTGGGGTTTTTTGTATCTGTTGGTTATGCTATATGGGTGTTGTGGTTTGGGAGAACCAATACATTCCCCTTTTGTCTCTGCAAGCTACTGTACCTTTGGAACATGGTCTACCATGGGCTGATGGGGAAACCTTATTGGAGCCCCTTATCAAAACACTGGCAGCACATTGCTGTTAATTAATTATTTTGGACAAATGGAAAGATGTCACCTTGGTATTATTAAAAACTTCATAGGGTATAAAAACCCACGGGTAAATTGTGCTTTACAATAGATGGAGCTTCTCTCAACTGTAATAGCACAAATAGCTGATCAAAAGGGTGTATTCAACTTCAGTTTAATAATTACTTCTGTCTTTATGAAAGAACATCCATGGATATTTTGCATACTTGTATGTGCACTTCCGGATGAAATATGTCTGTACTTGAACAACTGAGGCACTCTTGAGGCCTAGTACAAATGCACAGCAACTCTTTAGAGCTCTTATTTTTGTGTGGAAATTCAGAACCATCAAAGAGCCTTTCCTCTGTTTCATTAATGGAGAACATGGCAAACTGCTGAAATTTGTGTGTAGAGTCTTCCCTAATGAAATATTAGTTGTCTTGTTGAAACCCCCTGAGCTATAATAAACTTGGGACCTAGAAAGCAATGTGACACATTATATTCTCTGGCTTCATGTCTCCATTACATTCTGTGTCATGCATAAGAGTAAGGAATGTTCTTTTGAATGCTGACTCTACTGTTTTGGGTGATGCATAATTCTAATATAGATATTTAGAAGAGGGAAATAGCTTATACAATGAATGCACAGGTGCATTGAGACAGGAAACTACATTCTGTTTTCTTGCCATATATAGAACAAGAATGTGATAGAAATGAAACTGTTCCTAAAAGAACCAAATTGATCATTTCAACATAGTTTTGTAGCCTGTTGCATTGGAATAATTCCTCTAGACATTTATTCAATGATGAGACTGTGCTATTTTACTACTGATTTTTCAAGAGATGCAATATGCCATAAAGTTTACTGTTGCATAGCAAAGAAAAATTATGATTGGTTAGGTTAGGAGTTAGGAGACTGCGCAGGCATCTGAAAAATTACCCCAGCAGACTTACCTGGATTCCTGGGTGCCTCCTGGGGCTGCAGCATCAGCAAGCTGGGCACACAGAGCCTGGTTGGGAACTGGAGCATGGCTCTGGCAAGCCAGGTTCTGGTTTCAGGTGGCACACACTGCAGCCACATGCGCTGCCCTGCTATTTTTGGTGAGTTTTTAGATACCGGGATTTCCCAGAATCTAATTTTGCCACCGTGCTGCAAATATGCAGTACAGCGAACAGATTAACATGTGCTGCATACATTTTGTGGCACCTCAAAAGGCTTTGCGGCACCAAAGACATTCCTGCTTGTGTGGACACAGCCCCTGAGTTCAAATGATAAGAACATAGTTTTTTTTGTGGGTTTGTCTCATGCATCGGATAAGGTACAATTTATTTAATCAAAAGTGTTAAAACACCTTAAATTCTATTCCCTCTCAGGAGGGATCTGTGGTGGGGACAGGTGGCAACTCTGTGCCACCCTGGTATGAGCCAGACCTTTCCAGGGTACATCCAAACTCTTTGTGGGCCAGATCCTTGGCCGACTCTGGTTTAAAGCATTTTACCAATGCCTGTATTTACTAGTTTCATTGAATAAGATGTCTACAGCCATGTAAAAATACTTATTTTTAAGTTGATGCATCCTGCCTCTTTGCACTGAAGTAAAATTTGCCTAACATTTTTATAGGAGGACCTAAAGAAGGGCATTTGGTGTCTGAAAGTGTGTCCAACAGCTCTCCTAGCTATGCAGTTAATCCAATAAAAGATAACATAAAAAAAGTCTTTGCTTCTTGTATAACTTCCTGGACCACCATGGCTACAACAGCACCCCAAATCTACTACTACTATTTTTGCTGTAGCTTTAATATGAACCCCTTTATGTTGCAGAAAAGTTTGCTAATGGCTTTGGATATCATTGAGGGAGCCTTTCCAAGGCAGAAAATAGCAATGGATACCCAACTCCCATTTGTGTTTTTGAAAATTCCCTCAACTAATATTATTAATCAGTTTAAAACAGTAAAACTTGTGTTTAACCAGCATGTCTATTAACTGGAATTTAACCTGTGTTAACCGGGTGGGCATTTGGGGGGGGGGGGGGAAGGGGCGGCGGATGCAGAGCTTGCATGCAGCAGCTGCCACCACCACCCAACATCCTGTGCTCCTGCTGCTGCTCCACATCCCGCTGCCGCCAATCCCCATCCCCCTCCCCACCCCCTGCTCTGCATCCAGCAAAAACCCCTGCCTCAGGTACCTGGGATTTTGGTATTACAGGCACGCCGTGTTCCCCACTCATGCTGGTTAACACAGCTTTTACATAAATACTTTGCTGTATATGTGTTCATGTTGAACTAATCCAGATATGCATATCTTCTTTTTTTAGGAGTCCAGATATTTCGAGTAAAAAATTAATTGTTTGAAAAAGGTAAGAATAATAAATTACTTTAGTAATCTTTAAAAACAGTCTCATGGTGAAGTCAGAGTTAATGAAACTGATTAAGAGAATGCTAAATTATTGGAGTTTGGACTTTTTAATGAAAAATGTCACAACAAGAGGTGATTATGGGTTAAGCATGTAACATTTATTCCATCTTAGCATACCCAGTTACATAACACAACTGTGGTTTATATAATACATTTACAAATTCTGAAACCATTTATCACCATCTGGTATCATTCCCTTCAGTGGATTTGCACAGGCATACCTGAAGGCCAAATCTGATTTGCACGACACCATGGAAGTGTATTGAGTGACATTACTGACTCTGGAATATATATCTCAAATTAAGCCCTTGAAAATACTAGTTCAGATTAATGCATCACATTTACTCTACAAAATCTTATCTCTGTGACTATACTATTGTTTCAAAACCCAAAAGAGCCCTCTTTTGGGAAACCTGGTTTCTGGTGGTCACACTATCCTGGACTTTGCCCAGAATTTATTTTTGAAAACCTGTATTAACTGACTACCTTGAAGGGGGAAAAAAAGGAAGAATAGGAAAGTTTAAACAGTTTTGGTTTATATTTTTCCATCTACTTAAATCTTTACAAATATGGAGAGAGACCACTGGCATCAGTAGAGTTCATTGGTCTAAAACAAGTGTAATTGACTGGGGAATCAAGCTACTGTTTTTGAAGTGACCATTTCATAAACCTGACTTCTGCATTTCACTTTATTATCCATTTCTTACTGGTATTCTTTTCCCCAGCCTGTATATGTTACTGCAGTCGAGTCTGTAAACTCTTCCACTTCACAGTCTTTTTTTAGTCTCTACTATACTTCTCTCTCTGTAAAACATTGTGATGCTGTTTGAAGGCTGTAACATGAAAATTATGTTGTATTTTTTAAGGACATGTATTTCTCTAGATTTACTCTCACCTGATTTACAACCCCCACTTAAATTGTGAAAAACTCTAGGACCTAAGGATTTCTAAAATTGGAGTTTTGAGGTACCTGATATCCAGCATTGATGCCAGTTTAATATTGACTTTGGGAATGGGATCAGAAATTCTCTTCAAGTGTTGGACTGTATAGACAGGGAGTAAAGAAATCCCATTTTGTATTAAATTCTGCAGAATTTTTTTAATATCCCCTCCCTTCTCTCCTGACACCCATCATGCAGACTCTCACTTGTTATGTTACTTCCTTCCTATTATCCTTAATTAAAATATGTCCAATTAAAACTGAGTCTAAAATGTCCACTTTTTACTTGTAAGTTGAGTATATGTGGGGTAGATCAAAAGACAATCAATAGATGGTGCAGTGATGACACTTCTATATAATTCCAATCCTGCAAACATAATCTCAAACTTGAAAATCAGGCTGGGGTCTCTTTCATTCATGTATTATCCCAACTACCCTTCTCATTCTATCAACATAAGCCAGAATAAAACTGGGCCCTATTGCCATATTGGCACTAGAGTCCTAATTTAGTAAAAATAAATCTTTATTCCAAATGGTGACCTTTATACCAGCATAGCTGAGAATGACTGGAGACAGTCAGCAGTGCTGTGGGGGACTGGGGATAGTGAGCAGCAATTTCATACAGTTACTTTTCAGAATACAATATATTGAGGTTTTCTAGATGGTGTGCAGCTCATAGTTGGAACTCACAGCTTTTACCCACACAGTGAACAACATTTGTACTGTATTTATATACATACTGTATCATAGTTATGTGCTGGTATACTTTTTGGAAGTCTCATTTTATTATTGCTATGAGAGCACATCTTAGACTGCTATGCTAATATATCATTCAAAGAGCTATTAATATGTCTGCAGGTAATTAGAACATTTTGTGAAACAAATTTACAATAAGATAGAAAATGAAATCCTTTCATTAATGTTTTACATAATTAAAACCTGTCAGTGTAAAAGAAGGGCTTTATTATTTTTTTTATTTTTAGACTTAATTCTGCAACTTTAGAACTGATTTTTGTTTTGCTACTTACATTGCTTTTTAAATTCTGTTTTCTTTTATTATAGGGGTTGCAGAAATGTATGCTGCTTCTATCTGACCTTGGCTAATTGGCTTTGCTGGAATGTTTTCTTTTATAATTCTGACTTCACCCTGACTTCATCTTCACACCCACTTCAGCGAGCAATCTGCAGTGACCGATTTCTCATTGTCATATTCATGCATATTTGAAGCAGTTGATTTTGAAAGCCATATTTAATTTTTAATGACAGCAAAATGTGTCATTATTTTTTTCATAATTTGTTTTGTCTTTTGCAGGATGTAATTATACTGGTCATGGGGATCTTACAAAGGAAGAAATGTTAGCAGATCTGTGGCTCTGAGAGCTGCAGGAATAATCCATCGCTGTATTCCACTATATAGTTAACCAAGAATCTGACATTTTGCATCTTGGGAGGTTTCTGTTAATTTTTACTTGGTGCTTTGCAGCTGAGATTCAGGGAGCAGATATAGTACACACAGTACACACACAGTACTGTGTGCATATATTGGAAATATCACTTTTACTTTTCAAGGATTTTTAAACAGGTAAAAAGTATAAATAAAACTTTGACTAATAATTTTAGTGTAATCTAATTTATGGGGAATCTGCTGTGCTTTGATATATTGACTTTGGGTATTTTACCCCTCAGTGGGCGTGTTTACATGAAATGCGACATCACTGTAATGACAAGCTATGGTGACGTAACGTTGGTGGGCACTAACCGTGATGTTGCCACTACTGCTCAGTAGCAATAAGCGGGTAATGCACAGTCATTTAGTATTCGCTATAGCAGTACCAACTGCACAGCGGGGCACATGTGTAGATGCACCCTCTTTGTTGTAACTTGCTTATAAAATATTGTAAGCTTGTCTTTGCTTTCTCCCTCCATTCTAATGGCATTAACTTCATACTATCATTATTTCAGTAAAAAGCTACATGTTTTCCAGAACTCAGGTGAATTAGATAAATCTGTCTAATGTATAATTGATACTTACAATACATGGCAGATGATGTACAGATACACAATCTGCTATATTTAAAGTTGTGATGTATGAATTGGTGAAGATTTTCTTAGTAATTTTCCCAATGCATTGAAGTGCCTTTGATACTTTCCATCACTGTTCTGTCATGGGACTTGCATAACATCACATCCTTCAACCAGAGTTTTTTCCCTGGGCAAGGATGTTCTTACACTGATTCCCTTGCTTGAGTTACTCTCTTTGTAATAGCTCATTATTCTGCCTCAGAGAATCACTCCAACTGTTCATAATAGTAGGTAGCTGGACTTAGTTGGCACTACCTGATGTATCCTCAGTGACTTGACTGTAATATCTCAGCATCTCTATGCAGGGATTAAGCATCTGCCATGAAGAAGATTGTGCAGAATTCCTCCACATCCCCCCAGGCTGACATCCTGTTGCGAGTGTTTCTTGGTCTCTTATTGGAGTATGTCTTCAAAACTAAGACCTATTATTCTACAAGTAACAAGTCTCCTCCCCAACTTCTTTTTTTAAGTGGTCTGGGCACTCAGTTGTCTGCATGAATTATTTAGGAAATAATTAACTAGGCCTTCTTGTTGTGGCTTAAACATAGATTTCATAGACTTTCGGCCTGGAAGGGACCTCGGAAGATCAGCGGGTCCAGCCCCCTGCCCAAGGGGCAGCAAGTCAGCTGGGGTCAAATGATCCCAGTAAGATAAGCATATAAGTGTTTCTTAAAAGTATCCAAAGTAGGTGCTTGCACCACTTCTGGGGGGAGTCTATTCCAGGCTCTGGAGACTCAGACAGTAAAAAGTTTTTTCCTTATGTCCAGCCTAAAATGGTCTTTCAGGAATTTGTAACTTGTCTTCCCTTGGGGTGCTTTGGTGAACAGACTTTCTCCCAGGTCCTCATACAAACTCTTTATATACTTATAGGCTGCCACCAAGTCACTCCTGAGCCTTCACTTCACCAGGCTGAAGAGTTCATGGCTCTTAGCCTCTCCTCATTAGGCCTGCTCTCTTGTCCTCTAATCATGCATGTGGCTCTCCTTGGGCTAGACTGTCTGCCCAGCTCAGGCCCTGGGCTTATATCCTGCAAGCCCAGCCCTTTTTGGGTCATGTGGCTCATTTGATTGTCTTCCTCACCTGCAGCTTGTCTTCCCTTAAAGCAAAAGGAGCCCCAAGCTCCCTGCTACATACAGATAAAAGCTTAATGTACAATTTATTACCATAAAAGTTCAGAGTAGTCACTATATAAGAATTACATGATTATGACAGAGCAAAATAATCAAAGATTCTTCATGTATACTGCTTGTGCTCATCCACAAAATAGAAAATAATTCTGCACAACGAAATAATTAAGCGCTTTGGGCACCTATACATGTGCAGTGAGGCTGCTCTGATGCAGTGTAATTACAGCGCATTGAAGCAGATTCAGTTAAACGAGTCTGATGGAGCGCGGCAATTACCACACTCCAACAGACTCTAGCATCATGTACATCAGCATCTCCATGCTGAAAAATGGCAGCAGGGGTGCCCCAACCAAAGCCCGTTTGATGAACTTTAGTCAAAGCATCCCCACATCCCCTTAGCGCAGGGACACTGACTAGACTGCCTGCCCAGATCAGGCCCTGGGCTTATATCCTGGAAGCCCAGCCCTTTTTGGGTCTGTTTAGTTGCTATACTAACCCCAGAAGCAGCAGTAAATCTAACAGGACTGTACATGACCTTAGCTGCTGATCAGAGGAAGAAGTTACCCATTCTTGCAGGTGCTTCCACGTACTCAGCATCTCTTATCTTTTTATGCTGACAGCATTCTGCAGATTTTCTGTTATGCACCGAGTATTATGTTATATGTTCCTGCTAGTAGGTAGCGTTATTCTGCATGATGTTTATCTCCTATTTCTGCCTGCTGTTTTGCTTTGGAAGCCTTCAGAGTTTTTTGTTAGTTCAATAAAGATGGTTACCTACCTGCCCCCTGTCTGTTCTCACTGAGATAAACAACCCCTGCAATACACTGTCATTGCTTCTATTGTCATGATGGCTGTGTGTCTGAATTGTCCCATATATTTATCTTCCCAAGGCACAAATCAATGTACAGAAACCTGACTTGCAATAGATGTGGTAAGGAGGGCCTCTGATGTAGCACAATCCTTAAGAAGAATTCTAGCTGCTTTCCCCAGGCCTTCCTCAGCTCATTCTGCAGACCCTTTTGTCCAAGACTAATCCTTTTTCCTCAGGCTTGGGAAAGGACTAACATTGGTGGAGACATTGCCACATACCCTCCATTGGGGTTGTGCCTGGCTACTAGGGAAAACGCCTTGAGGATCTATGGAGAAAGACACAGTTGAACTCAAATTCTAACCCTGTATTTCTATGTCATGGGTCCCTTGTCTATATGAACTGGATTTCACTGTAAAGTATCATCTTATACCATGCTGGTGTCACTTTTTGTAGAATAATCTTTCAAGACTTAAGTGGTCATGGAAGAAGGGAGGTGTGTGTGTGTGTGTACACGTGTGTGTATGTGTATGTAGGCTTCTGTACGAGCAATTTAACTGAAACTGGGTTTTGCAGGGTGTGGGGGGGTTTGAAAGACCTACTTTGCTTCTTTTCCTAGTTCACATATATGCACTGTCTTGGTATCGAGAGGATTTATGAAGACATCAAACGGTTAGAGATCTGAAATGGTAGCAAAGGAAACTGACACCTGGGTATGTGTGCATGTGAATGAACACATGTGTAACGCTCAAGAAAAAAAATAAGTCTGTATTCTGTTAGACTGAAGCTTCCACAACTGAAGCTTCAGTCTAACAGATGGCAAATATGCATTTGAATATGGCTTCCTTGCTATTGAGTGGCACATAGCCAGTTAACTGGTCTGTAGCTAATTCATTTCATTTTTACACCCAAAATATCTTTTGCAATCATCTATTCACTTCCAAAATGCTGCTTAATGCCTCTAGAGCAGTGATTCTTTACCAGGGTACTGCAAGATCCTTTTAAGGGTATATAACAGGTCTCCCTCCCCAGCGCCGTCTTCGTGGCCATCCACACCTTATGTGGGGCGCCCTTGGAGCCCTCTTGGAATCCTTCTGTCCTGCTCTAATCTCACCTGCCACGTCTTGATGGAACATTTTATGTGAGTAGGAGACTGCCTATTCGATTGGGTATGCTGGGGTCTCGCCTTAAACAGCCTGACCCCTTTTTATTCTAGCTAGGCCTCCCCATCCAAACCCACCACACAGGGTTTGACTCCTAGGCTCTAGCTTTTCCTTCAAGTGCCTGGAGGCTCAGGGCCCCCTTTACTGCTCCCTTCTGGAGCAGGGCCCTTCCTGGCCTAGGGGCATGGGTGCTGGTCCCACAGTAAGAGAGCCACAGGTTCAAAACCAGGGTTTCCC